>NW_004567116.1:25410688-25413188 GCF_000260355.1 Condylura cristata
GTAGGTTTTAGTTTAATAGGAAAGAAAGGCCACATCCTTCCTGGTGTAAGAGGTCAGGAAAGGCTACCTGGGGGAGATGGGGGTGATGTGACTGAAGACATGAAGGGAAAGCACATGGCTTTAACATATGAGGATGACGTGGTTCAAGTAGGTGAATGAAATAGCAGCCTCAGAGACAGAAGCAGCATAGGCCAGGCAGAAGCATGAGGTCTGCTGAGCTTGTAGCTGCTCAGCAAGAAGAGGAGGCACAGAAGAGCCTTGTAAGGGATCTGAGGAGGTTGGAGAATCTTTCTGATGTGGGGAGAAGGAACATCAGAGTAAGTGTTTCACCCTTTTAAGAATTTGACTTTTTCTGGGCACCTTCTCCAGATACTTGCTTTGTGTAGGTCTAATGCAGGCAGGTGAGATCATTTACGTTGCTCTCTGTGTCTGGTTCCTGTCATAGGGCTCTTAAAACCCTTGTAAGTTCCTAAGTGGTAAGAACACTGGGAGTGTTTTTTGTTGCACTGAGCCACCCTGGGCGGGCTCCTGATTGGGCTCCTGTTCACCAGAAAGTCATGAAAGGAGTCGGGAAAGAGTTCCTAATTGAGCAGTCCTGTATAAAGCCCCAACAACATAGTTTGGAGACCCCCATGCTGGGGAGCACATCCACACAGGTGGGTGATGAACCCCAAGTTCAAAATGTTCCTATGTTCAGGAGCCTTCACTCCCGCCATGTCTGTTCTTCATCTGTCTGTTCATCTAGATCCTTTAATAAGCTGGTAAGTGTAAGTGTTTCCCTGAACTTTGAGAGCCAGAAAGTAATTGGACCTAATGAGGAGTACTTGGGAACCTCCAGTTTGTAACCAAATCAAACAGAAGCTGTGGGTAACCTGGGGACCTTAGTTGTGATTGGCATCTGAAGTGGGTGGGGACAACCTTGTGGGAGGGGCCTTAACCTGTGGGATCTGACTCTCTCCAGCAGACAGCTGGACCCAACTGGAATTGGAGAGTTTCCCCAGGTGGGGTAGGTCCTCCACATACTTTGTGACCAGAACTAAAGTGTTCTGTGGGTATAGTAAGGGGAGGCCAGGAGGAAGTAGCACACAGAAAGAGAAAAAGGTTTAGTTTTTCCCTTTGAGTAAGGCTCTTTTCAACTTTCCTTTGTCCCTGATGCTGCAGATAAGTCCCTTCTACTCCCAGATGTGTATCTTCCTTTCCTGAAGCAGGTGAGTGTATTCATTTCATGTCTACAATGACAGCCCCCAGACACACTACTCACAAATACGTAGAGCCCAAGCTGAAGAACCATACTAGAGAGACTGCCAGGTGGGTCCACATTCCTAACTAAGCCTCCCCATAATCCTTAACTGTCTATCACTGCTGAGAATGAGCTACACAGGCTTCTCTCACTTATAGGTTTCCAAGAGAAAGAAGTAAATTTTGTTTTAAAATGCTTACTTCATGTACACTGATTAGCATAAAATTGACCCTTTGTCTCAACTGTTAGAGAGGATAATGGCACTGGGACTCCATGCTGTGAGATGGTCCTTCTCCAGGATGACTGAGAAGGCCATGCCACACAAATTGCCCAGGTACCCAGGCAAGGCAGCAGTGCAAGCCCCTGGCTTGAAAGCCTTTATTTCTGGCCAAGTGTGAAACAGGACCCAGAGACGTGGATGGGGCATGCAGTTTCTGTGTTTTTTCTTTTTACGTAGTGGCTGTTACGTCTTAGACACTGACTTGCAAAGTAACGTTTGCCTCCTTTTTGTTTTTACGTAGTGGCTGTTATGTCTTAGACACTGACTTGCAAAGTAACGTTTGCCCCCAATTCCTGGCATATGAGAGAGATGAGAAACAGTAAATCAATTCATTGCTTTTTCCAATAACTTGAAAAATTCATCAGTTCTTTGATGCAGAGAGACAAGTACATAAATTAGATTCTAAACTACACAATTTTCTACATTTCATTATCTCTCAAGTAGAGAAAGCCTATAATTAATGACACCCCAAAATTTTAGATGGCAGGAATTTTTCTTTCTTGGTAGAAGAGAAAATAACATATTTCTAAGAATTGAGGGAATCTTTGATTGGATACATATTTCACAGTAAAAGTCAATGAATGTTTGAAATTGATGAAAACAAACAAAATAGTCTCAGTTTGGCATACTTTGCCTATCTCAAAGAAATTCCTCTCCCCATCCCAGCTTCCTAAGGAAATATTTCCCAGGATACAGAAATGTTTTATGAGACATAATATGAATATAAGACAGTATGTTTAAAACTCCTGAGTACTTTGTTCCCAACAAAGTGATGTGGAAACTGAATCAACATTTTAGGCAAAAAAGCTTGGTCCTAAATACCATTTCTGGTATTGACTATACCCTTCCCCTTGACAGTCAGATGACAACATTTCCTTCCTAGCATTGTGAGATTACATGAGATAAAACAAGGCCCACAGATGCTCAATAACAGTTACTTCTATCTTTATATGGACTCATTTGTCTTACTGGCCCAAAGG
>NW_004567116.1:25418188-25465379 GCF_000260355.1 Condylura cristata
TCCTCAACTATTTACTGAACATGTGCTCTTGTATCTGATCCCATGCCATGTGCAGGGATACAGAAATGAGTCAGGAACAAATCTCATGGCAAAGAACTCACTGTCTGGGAGACATGATGAGACCATAAATGGGGAGTCCCATCTTATAATGGTTTTACTTTACTATACCATACATCCAATTTTGAACTTTGACCACTTCCTGGGCTCGTGATGTAGGGTACAATACTCTTCTCGTGATGATGGACAGAGTCCATAAGCCATAGTTCCCAGTCAACCCTGCGATCACAGGGTAAACCACTCCTACCGTACAGTCATCTATCAGCCATTCTGAGCCTCATCAGAAGAGAGGGAAATTGATGCTCTTGTCACTGTTGCATCTCCATCATCCAGCAATTAATTTTAGTTTAATGCTTCAGACTTTCTTCGGGACTGGTTTGCTTTCAGTTCTATACTTTGATAGGGAGAAACTACACATTCTTTTTTTTTTTTTGTACTTTCAGTACAGTATTCAATAAATTATACGAGACTTTAAACAACTTCCTATAAAGTAGGATTTTTGTTAGCTTACTTTGCCCAACACAAGACTAGTAGGATTGTTCTGAGTATGTATAAGTTAGGCAAGGCTAGACAGGGATGTTCAGTAGGTTAGGTGTGTTAAATGCATTTTTTAAGGATTTATTTATTTATGCTTACAGAACTAGGGTAGGCCAGAGGTGTGGTGGGTGAGAGGATTCACCAGAGATAGGGTGGGGAGCACAACAGGCAGATTGACAAAGTACACTGCTGAGGGTAGCAGCGGGTGGGCCAGGAGAGGTCTGCCATGCCATGTGGGTCAGCTCCCTGGCCAGGGATCGAACTCATGCTGCAGTGACTTGGCAGAGCTTCATAATGTGGTGCTTTAACCTGTTGTGCTACCAGGGACCAATAATGTTTTCAGTGTATATATATTAAGGAAGACCTCTATCTGTAAAAAAAGCTGTAAGACTTTTTAAAAAATCCATTGTGCCAAAAAAGAGGTGCGGAAAAACACCATGGGATAAGTTGAGGGATAAGTTCAACTCTGAAGAATGAGGACAGAGGATAGGATCAGAAAATACTCTTGAAATAGGCCTTGAAAGATAAAGTGGAGTTGTTCTTATGGAGGTCGACTGGGAGAATGGAGTGTCCAGGTATAGAAATAAATGTCAAAGCATGAAATGTGGGACTAATATTCAACAGTAATGAATTTGTGTGACAGGGAACATGTCATCCATAGCCTTTGTGAAACGATTAGCAGTTAGAAGACTAGTCAATCACCACCTTCCTGATCTGGCTAGTTCCACAAAGGCTTGCTTCTTTCCAGAGTACACTAGAACCAACAAGGATTCTGGGATGTCAAGCTAGTGGAGACTTTGTCTTTGTAATTCCAAGGATCAGAATTCTGGTTCTCAGACCTCTTCTTTCTCAATGTGCTGTGTTAACAAACTTTTTACTATATTGAAGTTATCTACAGATATTATAGCAGATAATGTAGCCTACATCTACATCTATAGCTTATATATAGTACAAGAAAAACAATTCTATTAGGAAAATAATACAATTTGAAATACACAAATGTTTGAAGAACCTTATATTAAGAGAGGTCATAAGATTCATCTACTTAGAGAATCGTTATAAATACAATAGCTGTAAAAGCAGACTAGCTTAGCTGTAAATATTAGAAACTCAAATATCACAAGCATTGTTGCTATCAAGTGATATACTTTTCTGAAACAGTGTAAAACTCTTGGCCAAAGAATGAGCTAAACAAAGTATAATTATCCTTTTTTAAATTTTTAACAACATTTTATTACATTGTTGGAAAATGCTCTGTATATTTAGACTATTTAAAGGATTACCTGGTGTCTATGCTTAAAACAGAGTTTGGTTTGAACACTAGATAATTATAATGGATTTTCAATCTTGGATGTATAGTGAAACATCACAAAGTCTTGCAAGTTGTGGGATAAAAATCTATTACCTAGGACCACCTACACATGCCCTGTACAGTAAATGACAGTGTGGTGACCAGCCCCCACACATAAAAATTTTCAAGGGACAGTGCCTCCCTTCTTGAGAACAACTGGGTTAGAGTTCAGTTGAGGATGGAAACTTCACATTCCTGATACTTTTATAAGCAATCTCCTATTAAGTGCCAAACCAGCCATTTAGAACAGACATCAAGTATTATTCAAAGGCAGGCAAGAAAACCATGGGTTCAAGTCTTCCCAACTAAGCATGATGTAAGAAAAAGTATAGACTTTAAAGACAGACAGGTTGGGAGCTCAGAATCCTAACTTTGACAGATGTGAATTTCAGTAATTGAACTTCTCTGAGGCTCTTTTTCCCTACATGTAGATTCCTACTCTGAAGATAAATAGGGTAATTAACTGACATTGTATATATACAGTATCTATAACACTTGCTTAGTTCAAAAGCCCAGACAAATAGTAGATATTGCTGCTACACAGTGACTTCAGTTGACCTTTGGAGTATGACAGGAGTAGGAAAGGGGACCCTTGAAAGGAGGGAGGCACAGGACAAAGACCTTGAAGGCAGTGATATTGATGGTGAGATCTGGGGCAAAGTAAATCAACCAGATTGGCAAAGAGGTTGAAGCGGGGGGAGTAGCATGTTTGGCAGGATAGACACATTTAAGAGCATGAAGTCTTGAACACTTGGCTAAAGAAATTGCCAAATTCTTATTGGCCAAGGAACCAATGATTGGGAATTAATCCCAATGACACCTAGGTAGGGTAACTGCAGACAAGCCAAAGGAGAACTGCAGCCCTTGCTGCTCTAAATGTTCTGTACCACATGTTTCTCATACTGCTATAACCCTCAGCTGATGTGAACAGGGTGGCCTTAGATTTGAGAGTAGCCTGTTCAGGCAAAACTGTGTTTGCCATGTGGAACAGGCCAATCAGATTCCTCTCTAGGCAGATCTAGGACTGAGAAAACCATTTAACAGAGAGACAGGAAACTGGATCAGGCATGGACATCATTGTGACAAACCACAAGAACGTCCAAAAGAAAAAAAAAAATGACCTGTAGTATTGGTGGTTTCCTGGTTTCAGATATAGATTATGTGCATCTTACAAAAATTCCTCTTTCCTTAGGGTTTATTGATGATTTCTGTTATCCAAACTTTTCTACTCATGGTGGTGTTTATTTTTGAAGAGTGCTAACTAAAGTGGCTCCTACCCTTTAAAGAGCATGAGGTAATGGTATTTCAACTTTGGAGTACCCTAGTCATAGAGGAGATATAACAAGGTATAGTCTATGATAGCAAAAGAAAGACAAAGAACAGGTTCTGACTAAAGCAAGTTATAAGCTTTATGCTTAACATTCTCTCTTGTGACACATATCCTACTAAAATTAAAAAATTAACTTCTGGAAAAAATCCATTTTAACCTGGAAAGTAAGAGAACAGTGCCACTTTTAGGAATTTCTGATTATAGCACAAGGAATACCCAATGTCTACCGGGGTTACTAATATGCCATGTAGAGGAAAAGACTGCCTTCGTTATAAGTGAAAGAAACCCCCATGCAGTCCAGATAAAAACTCTAGTATGAAATCAACGAAGGGACCGGTTGCATACTTCCTGCTGCTTTCAGAATGGCAGAGTGATATAAACTCAAATAAAAAAGGGGTCTGCTGCCACAGCCCTTATATGTTTGGACATGGACAGACAGTGATCTATCAAAACACAAAGATGACCTGCCAAAGGTGCTCCCTAGAAAGAGCAGTCCTGCAACTTGTGAAGAGAATGGGGTGAGGCTAATTTAGGTAATTATACCCAACAAAAATAAAACACATGAAAGTAAATATCCCTGCTCCAATACCTCTGATAGCTGCTTCCTGCCCCCATGGAGGATACCTCTTGAGGTGAAAATATTTCAGATCAGTGAAAGAGTGACAGTGACTGCATGAAGGTTTCTTTCACATTTTTTTTTTTTTTGCTAACATAGTCATTCTCCTTTTTGTCTTAAGCAATGAATTGTTTAGTAGGACACATGGCTGCTTAGAATAAAATTGAGTCCATTTCCCAAAACTCCTTACAGTTTGAGTTCAGTCATGTAACTAATGTCTAGCCAATGGGTTGTCTGCAGAAGTCTTATGTGGTGGTTCTCATAAACCTACCTGAATCTCTTCCCCTTTTCTCCATCCTGCTACCTGGAATATGGATAGATATATACAACTTACTAGCAACATGCATCAAAACATATGAGAAATAGTGTTTTAATTTGAATTAACTGACTTTGTTGAGACAGGAAAGAAAATAGTAACTCTCTTTAGAGCATTCATCTGACACTGGAAAGATCTGCAAGGAACTTCAGGCTCAGGGTCCCTTAGTGTCCTCATGAGAACAAAATCACCTCCCATGCCCCAATTTAACCTTGATGAATATCTCACAAGAATAGACAATCTGTTTTTTATCACTTGGATCACATGTAAAAGTTGAACACATTTTAATGATAAAGTTAGAGCTAGAAAAAGTAATTTATTTAACTGTAGAAGATTTTAACACTTGCTTGTATATATAGTACATATTGTACTGATAACATTTGATCAAATTTTAACTCAGGCCCTCCCTAGTGGTGCAACAGGTTAAAGTGCAATACTAAAGTGCAACAGTGGAGCTAACTGCAGCCACTGTGGCACAAGTTCAATCCCCAGCCAAGGAGGTAACCCATATGGTGCAGCAGACCTCTCCTGACCTGCCTGCTGCTCCTCTCAACAGAATATTTCAGTAGATCTGCCTATTCTGCTCTCCACTCTATCTCTGGTGAATCTTCTCACCTCCCCACATCTCTGGCCTATACCCCAGTTGTTTTATGTGCAAATAGATAAATCTTTAAAATAATTAAGTCAAATAATTTTTAAACCCACATTTCCTTCATTTTTATATTCTGCATTGTGTCCTAACTAATGCAATAGTGGGATCCTCAAAAGCCATAATATGGATGAAAGTTTTACAAAATAATTTCTTAGTAAAAGCTCCTAAAGTCAAGATATTCCAAAATGTCTATATTGTTTCTAAAATCTTGGTGAGTTGGGATGGAGTTTAGTCCTGGAAAAATAATAACGCAACAATAGGCAAACTCCAGCTCTTGCCTCAAAACACTTTTAAAAAAAATTCTTTTTGAAATGTCTAAGGGTCCTGGCTGCTGGTTAACTGAGAGAGTGCCTAGTTGATTGACAGTATCTGTCAAAGGCAATGAACTCCACTTCAACGTTGCCTTTATGCTGGTGTGTCAAGTTGTTCAACTGTGACCCTTCCATCTGTTCCAGCTAATCTGAAAGTCATTTAGACCCCTTCCCCATTCATTTGAAACACAGCACATTCTCCTGTTAACACACATATGCAAAGTTGTCCACTGTCAGCAACCTATGTTTTTTTTTTTTTTTAAAGTCTCACTTACAACATCTGTATAAACATTTACACAACAGAAAATCCATTTATTGACTATCATTGCCTCCCTAACTTAATGTTTTCAGACATTTCTATGTATGGGGTCATTTTGAATAGATATTTAGAAGTTTGGTGCCACAAATTGATTTTTAAGCAGGAAAGGTCACTTGACTTTGACATCTCATAAAAAATCATTGTTTTGTATCCTAAGGCCTGAGAATTCAGTTTTATCTCCAAGAATTCCATTTAAGACTGAAAATGTTAGCATGCTCTTTTTTTTTTCTCTTTAAAACAATTTTGAAGGAAGTATCAAATTCATCAGATCTACCAAGTCACAGTCCCCGGGGTGGGGCTCTGGGAATCTGTATAAAGAAGTGATGAAAAAAATCTCCAAGTGATTTTCAGAGTCAATCAGTTTCAGATGCAATTGGCTTGGTTTACGACTCCTTAATGAAAATGCTTCATTCTGCATGAATGTGCTTTCTTATTTGTATTACTCATCTGGTCTTCTTACTTAGCCAAAATAATAAGTAATAAACCAAAAGGGTATTTGTATGGCACAATTTAACAAACAAAAAGCCCAGGAAACCTTTCTTCAATGACTTAGGTGGATGTTTCCTTGGGTTATCATGTGAACTGAAACTGCACTTAAGTGGGACACAATGGGGATACGCACATTATGCTAAATTAATTAAGACTCATTTGGTCCAGAGCTTTAAAAAATGACTTTAAATGGCTTTGCTTTAACTTGATTCCTCCTCTGCACTCCATCCAGATAGATCTACAGTGTATGTCTCGAACCTAACTTTGTCCCCGACTGAATCTCTGTGTGACCTTGACTGAGTAACTTTACCTCTGAGAGTTTGTATAAAGACATTAGAAAAGATGATCTATAAAGTTCCTTCTAGCCTTGACATTCTTTGGCCATCAAAAACAAGAACTGGCCACACTTTCCTCTCGGATACAATCACCTCCAGCCTAGAACATTATCTTCAATGACACAGAATTGTTGGCACAGGCTTATTGGGGGGTAGGGGGGAGGAATGAATTCTGAAGTATAGGAATTTAAGGGGCCATCCTTTGTAAAATATTCCTAGAAATATTGCATTTACAACTCTAGCTCCAATAATATTATTTATCTGTCCATAAAATGGCCCATTCTACTGCCAATCTTCAAAGCTTCTTTCAGGACATTCACTGAATTTGTGTCCTTCCATTTCCCCATTTATTATTTTTTAACTTAAAATTTGTTACTGATACATCACTAACATACAATATTTTACATTTCAGTTATGTGACATAGTAATTTAATATCTGTATATACTGTGAACTGACTATAACTATAAATTTTGTTAATATCCCTTATCACTTAAAGTTATAAAAAATTATTTTTGAATGAGCATTTTAAGATTTACTCTCCAGTTGATTTTTTTCCTCCTTTTTTGGTGTGGTTGAAAAGACCTATAAGACTTTTTGATAAACTGTGTGATCTTCGACAAATCATTTCTTCTTCTCAAGCTTCAGCTTTTCATCTACAATATGGAATACTATCTTCTTGAAAACAAAAGGAAATAATTCTTCAGTACAAAAGGAAGCAAGGGAGCAGACAAGCACTTTTTAAACTGTTACTTATGCAGATGACATTATGATTTTTATTGTGATCACTATCACTATTGCTGCTTTGATCTCTGCTGGGAGTAAAGTAAAATCTAATAAACTGTTGCTTTGGATATCAGTGGGGGGAAATGAAAGTTTTCAAATCATTCAAAACTTTAAACACTGTCATTTTACTTCTAAGAACATATCAAATATGTATACTGAATTTTGCATGAGGATGTCTGTTAGTACATCATTTATAATAATCCATACTAAGACCAAACATCCACAAGTAAATTATTGTCCAACTAGCATTGAAACACTATGCTGCCCTTCAAAATGGCATTTTGGAAAAAATACTTCATGACTGTAAAAATGGTCACATAACACAGTAAAGAGTAAAAATAAAGCAAGATGTCAACTGGCATTTAGGTATTATTGCAACTCGATTGAAAAAAATATAATAAATATATCTCAAAGACAATATTGAAGGAATTGCAGTGATTGGCATCAATGGGAGTACAAATGCCTGTGTTTTCTAAAATTCTTTTAAAAATGTACTGTTAGAGGCCCTCCCTGGTGGTACAGCGGGTTAAAGCACAGCACTAAGAAGCTAAAGCCACTTCAGAATGAGTTCCATGACCCACATGGCGCGGGAGACCTCTCCTGAGCCCCCGCCCGCTTCTCCCCTCAGCAGCGTACTTCATCAGTCTCCCTGTTCTGCTCCCCTCTCTGTCTCTGGTGAATCCTCTCACCACCCCTGCACTCTGGCCTGTACCTCTGGCCTGTACCCCAGTTCTGTATGCATAAATAAATCTGTAAAAAAAAATTGAATCATGAGTTACTGTCTCCTCCCAGTGCCCTAAGGCATATGACACACTCCCCACCCATGGTGACAATTTTACTCTCATGGTCATGGGGCAATTTGGGTCATTAGACTCTATGGTGGCATGAGGGAGAGAAGCAGTCAAGTGGCACCTTGTGGGTAGAGGCCAGAAAGGCTGCTAAACACCCTTCAATACATGACACAGGTCCCCACTATAAAGTATGTCACCTGCATGAGGCTATGAAACCTTACCCACATTTGTGGTCACTGGGTCCAAAGTGTACCACACAGCCGCTCCAAAGAACAGAATTCTATTTTCATTGTGTTTCATTTATTTTTGCTGCATGGTAGATATTTTAATTCAAAGTGAATCAACAGTAATACACCACATATTCTTATTTTGAAATTCACCAAAATAGTCACCTGGAGAAGCTGCTTTTTTGTGTGGCAAAATATGGAAGACTTGGTTGACTTGGTTATATTCAAATTGGAGAACCATGTCTGGAACATGCTGACTCTGACATCTCCTTTAATAGGAGTTAAATTAAGTATTGCCGCACTGTAGGATTTTTGTGCTTGTAATTCACTCTCATTATTTAAATACTCACTATGTGTCAAGCATAGAACAGGCCCTGGACACACAGCAGTGGCAAACAGGATATATGGTCTTCAATGAGGTGAATGTTCTACTGCAGGAGACTTGGGGAAGATTAGATAGTAAACAGGCAAACAAATTCTTAGAGATAATTTTTAGACAGTGTGAGATATTTAGATTGAATAGTTAGGAAAGAGATCTAAGGAGAGGACATACAGGTAGCAACATTTACCTGTTTTAGTACTGAGAATTTAGTCCTACAGTAGTGATTTCACAGTGTTCTGGAGCACTGAGGTTGGTCACTCGAGATATGTCCCCTTTGTGGCTTGTACACCTAACTGCTATGTCAGACAGTTCTTTGAAAGGGGTGCCAGTCCCTCCAGGCAGTGCCAATTTGGTTGGGTATGGCTTTGGCACTGGACTGAGATATGCTTGGTAAGTGAAGGTGGGACAATTGGGGTCTGGCTGGGGGTGAAGCACAGGTAATGGCTGCAGGAGGTGGGGTCTGGAAGGCTCTGGGTTCTGGGGGTAGGTCAGGTGGTGGGGGGGTCTACTCGCTAGTTGGCTGTGTCCTGAGCAACATTTGGGGTACCTGCTGGCTGCAGAGGCGTGGCTTGCTCGCTAGGCTGCTTGGGAGCTAAGAGCAGCTGCACCTGTTAGTCTGCCAGGGCGGGGCCCTCTTCATTGTCCTATCTTCACACTCACCTAGCTTGGCTAACTCCCAGGTGTGGGTGGGATTTCCCCCTCAGGGACTGGTGGAACTGAAGATGGGTTCCAGGTGACACCTACCTGTGCTGTTATCAATAAGGTTTGCAAGAGGTAGCCAAGAAGCCAAGACGGTACTTACTGGGACTCGCAGAATTTCCTAGTATTTCTTGCCTCCCAAGCCAACCTCACATCCGTCAACTGTAGGCCAGGTGTTGTTCTGACCAGTGTTCCTGCTTTATGTTCCAGAGCAAGTCCGTCTGCTCTCAGGCCTCTCTAGGGCTGGTTCTTCACCACTATATTTCTCCAGCTGTCCCATGCTTACTTGCTCCTGGCCCTCAGTGCAGGGGTTTCAGGAGCTCTTCTCCACTTTGCTTGATCATAAAGTTGAGTGCCAGGTCTTGGCTTCCACCCTCTCCCAGTTTCCCAGGGGAAATTTCCACACCTTAGCAATGTCTTCCCAATTGTGCCTCACTGCCTCCGTGGTGGGTTTCTTACATGGGGAGAACATTTCTGTCTCTCCTATCCCTCTAGATTCTGTCTTTTATCCTTTGTTGTAGAAGCTCTATTCATCAGTTTCAAGTCTGCTTCTAAGCAGATTAGTCTGTATTTTGGTGTGGCTTTGCTGTGATTGTGGAAGGAAGCAAGCAGAAGTCCCCCCATTCTGCGCCCTTGGGTCTACCCCACCCTCTGATGTTGATTTGATTGTTCAACCAGACCAAGAAGAACCCAGAGGGGTAGGGGGTTTCCTCACCAACCCTGCATTTCATATGTATTTGAAGACAGATGTGTTCCTGTCATTCTCATATGCCATGGTTCCAGACCTCTATCATATTGCTCACACTCCTTTGGGGAGTCTCCAAACATACACCTATCATTGTAATCATTACTGTCATAGCCAAGATATATGAATCATTTACAATTAGGCATTATAGTAGGCCTGATCTCATTTAACCTTTATAACAACCTTGTATGAGGTAGGAATTATGTATTTCATTTTATTGTATTCATTTCATTTCCATTTTACAGACAAGAAAACTTGAGGTTTGAAAGATTAAATAACCTGTTTAGAAAAATACAGGTGTTAAGTGATAGGTCTGGGATTCATATCTTGATCTAAGTGATAGGTCTGGGATTCATATCTTGATCTAATTGAATTTATAACATATATGTTTATGTAATATGAATTAAATTCAAAATATGTGGTATGAATTCAATCATACTATATTCATTGCTTTGCAATACTACCTTTAGGGTCTGTGGCAAAGGGCTTTATATCACACATAAAAACTTGGGTCATAATTTTTACATCATATTACAGTTGTGTAATGGCTACAAAGCACCAATACACTATCTCTGAGAGATACATTTCTGTTGTTAAGACATCAAATTTGTAGTGATTTGCTACAGCAGCAGCCATGGGAAATCAATGCATCATTTGAGCAGAAGTAGAATCTAATTCTAAACCAATAAATAAATTATATCTCCCAATTTAAGTCATCAGTGATGTAAAAGATCACTGATGACTTAAATTGTATATAGCCATGTAAGTATTAAAAATGTAGAACAGACATGGGTTCATCTAAGCCAGAGTACGACTCTGATTTTACACAAGGAATAACCAGCCTTCACAGTTTATAAGGAAACTTGGAAAATACTGGGATTAAGACATTTGCAAACGTTTCTCTGCTCCAGGATGTCTCAGAACCTTTAGTATGCTAACCCACCAGCATACTGTGGATCTCTGAGTCAGGATGTGATCTTCAGTGTTTACCAAGTTTATTTGATTATAATCACTTCCAGGAAAACACTTCTAAGGACAAATATAACAAAGACTGCAGTTAGGAGAAAAAAATGTCCAGACCAACCACCTCGCTGAACTGACTGTTCTGAAGTCGAGAGCAGGTGCTTTGCCCAAATCCCATTGCTGGTGGTGACACATTCAGGGCTATAAACTGGGCATCCTCACTTTCATTCAGTGTTCCTTCTACTAAACATGTCAACAACTAAAAAAGGGGCATTGACCATCATCTTAAAATACAGGAAGGAGGGCTCTTCAAAGATAACTCTAGTGGAAGCAAACATTTTCTATAGTGAGTTAACAGCATATAGAATGCAGCAATGAGGTAGGAGAAAAGGTGGAGTTTTCTTATCTTTTGTTATTGGCATTGACCCTGAAGGTCTTTAGTCCTCCCCAGAAGCTTAAGGGGCTTAGATCAAGGGCAGATTTTGAAATTGAATTTATTCAGATTAAGCAAAACCTTCAGTGGGGAGGATTTACGCCCCACAAGCTGTTGCCAAGTTGAGCTGTCCAGACCAGGCC
Source organism: Condylura cristata (assembly GCF_000260355.1). Classification (NCBI taxonomy): domain Eukaryota; kingdom Metazoa; phylum Chordata; class Mammalia; order Eulipotyphla; family Talpidae; genus Condylura; species Condylura cristata. The sequence continues at coordinate 25,429,669 of NW_004567116.1, forward strand.
GACTTTCCTATGCTACAATCAACTTGTTCCCAAGTTCCTGGCAGTGTCCAGACAGTTTCTTGGGACATTAAACATTCAGAACTTCCTCAGCCTCTTGGATCATAGTCTGTTTCTCCAGTATTTTTAGACAGGCTTCTGGTAGGCTACAGGATTCCTAACAATTGTTCAAGGACATGATCTTAGAAAAGTGGCCAAGAATTGCATCTAGAAAAATGTTTCTTTCTTTGGTTTACTTGCTGACTTTTTTTCCACAAATGAGTGATTCCCCCAAATTACATTGCTATAAAAAATAAAATTTATATAAATTGAAAAACTGTATATAAAAGAAAATGTTTCCTCTTTATCAGTTAGCATTTGACACATCTCAATGTTCCTGGCAAGGGGGGTATTTTGACATAACAGTCTAGAAGACAGAGAGCAGATGGTAACTGGGTTATAGGTAGTTGTTTTGGGTTTTTTCCCATATATATATATATATTTTAGATTTATCTATTTACGCATACAGAACTGGGGCACAGGCTTCACCAGAGAGAGTGAGGAGCAGAACAGGCAGATCGACGAAGTACACTGCTGAGAGGAGCAGCAGGCGGGCCAGGAGAGGTCTGCCGTGCCATGTGGTCACCTCCGGGGCAGGCGGGAATCGACCTCATGTGGAAGTGGCTTTAACTTGGTGCTGTGCTCCAACCCTCTGCGCCACCAGGGAGGGCCATATTCTTTTTTTTTTTAAGCTTTATTTATTTATTCATACAGAACTGGCCTGAAGTGCAGAAGCAGTGAGAGGCTTCACCAGAGACAGAGTGAGGAGCAGAACAGGCAGATTGAGGAAGTACACTGCTGAGGGGAACAGTGGGTGGGTCAGGATAGGTCTGCTGTGCCATGTGGATCACTTCCTGGCCAGGATCAAACTTGCATTGAAGCAGCTGGCTTGCTTGCAGTGCTGCGCTCTAACCTGCTGTGCCACCAGGGAGGGCCCTCCTTCATATTCTTTTGATTTTCTATACACTAAATACACTCACCAAGTCTGAAAAATTTCTACTGATTTTGAGAGGTCTATATGTGGCAGAGAAAACAGTTCCACGAGATCATTCCAAGCAGGTGTACCACCTTCTGGATGCAATGTTCTCCAGGTTCTGGTCACCCATGCTGTCTTTAAGATTGAAATTCTTCAAGCATTTAGGAAGACTTCCTCTCAAGTTTTGCTCTTTTGTGTCTGTATTATAAAAATAGTATTCATGGCCCTCCCTGGTGGCGCAGCACTAAGAAGCTAAAGTCACTTCAGAGTTTGACCCCTGCCCTGGAGGTGACCCACATGGCGCGGCAGACCTCTGCTGACCTGCCTGCTGCTCCCCTCAGCAGTGTACTTCCTCAGTCAGCCTGTTCTGCTCCCCACTCTGTCTCTGGTGGATCTTCTCACTGCCTCTACACCTCTGGCCTATATCCCAGTTCTGTATGCATAAATAATAACTCTAAAAAAAAAAGAATACGCAAAACTTTTCTCCACACTGAAAAAATATGTATTTCTTTTAGAAATGTTAGAAAACACAAGAAAAGCATAAAAAAAGAAAAATAACACCTCTTGTATTCTTCCCATGAAGAGATGAATGTCATTAATATTTTCAGCTCTACCTTTTTTAAGAGCCATTTTCTTTCATTGAGTATATTGAGTATTATGCTAGTAATTATTGTGCTAGCATAGTGATTTGAGACTCACTCCTTAATATCTCAACAGGATGCTGGTGAGGATAAGCTTTGAGCTTAGTCCTCTAATTCTAAAATAGAAGGTCAATTTAGCATCAACACAAAGAGAATCTGCTATAATTTACTCAACTGCTATTTCCAGGAATTCTTAGCTTGTCAAGATGGATGGGCTCTAAGAATCCATTGAATAGGTTAGAAAACTGAGCACCAGAGAGGAACTAACATTCCAGCCACCCAGCATCTCAGTAGTAGAGCAGTGCCTAAGAAAACCTGTCATTTAAGAACACCTATCATTTAAGTATTTTTCCTCACTTTACTGCTATCTCATTATGAGACAAGAATGACAGTTATAAAATTCACTTTGAGTAAGAACATTTGGCTTTGCTAAACCTCAAAGCATAAGGAATTCTTATGCATTAATTATTTACATCATGGAGAAAAAAAATTATCTTCACATGGACGCAAATTTCCAAACCACAAAAGCTCAGCCTTTTAAACACAAAGAATTTGATCATACTGTTAACCAATTTCAGTTGGAAGTATTCTAAATAAGCCCTTTTAGAGAAAGGCACATTTAACAACTTAATCTTTTTCTGATGATTCAAATCATAATTATGAGCATTGGTTTTCATTCTGTGCTGTAATATGAAGTGAGACCTCCTGGGACTGGTAAACTGTAAAACCCTGAATGGCTCCAGACCACTAAGCTTTCATAGTTCTATGTTTGCTTTATATGGATTTTCTGTCTCCCCCTTTACAATCAAGCTGTCAGCCATTATTTCTTGCTGTTCCCCTTATGTCTGAGATCCTCTCCTCATTTGTTCCCCATCTGCTATGCTGCTTCTAATCTGTTATGTGCGGGGGAAGCAGATAACCAAGTCTGTTAGATGTATTTGTAATGTACAAGTAAATAGGATCTGAGCAGTTTTGAAGGGTTCTATGAGTTATAAAATTAGCGTGCACAGTTAGGGACATCTATTTATTGTTCAGAAATCTTTGCAAACTTGTCTTTATTGGCAAAAAAAAATCCAGATAAATGATATACTACAGTACTTAAAGAAAATAGATATATTAGCAATTAGGAAGAATCCAAACGTTCTTTGCTTAGAAAAAGTTGCCACATCTCTAAGCAACAGAGCAGGTCCTGAATCTTTAAACTGTCTTTTTCCCCATTTCCTTTAAATTTCTAAAAATTGCTTTCCAACATAAAACTGGGCTTTTCTAGACTGAACTGGAGAGCAAATGGAAGCACAGCCATGGCTTCTTCCCTCATGAGGAGGTGTCTAGTCCAGAGGCCAGATCTCCCATTTCAGGGCTGCTGCTTCTCCAGCAGGCAGCCCCTCCTCTGGAATGCCAGTGCTGCCAACATTTCCACTGCTTCACTTGTTGCTTGCATATTTTTGAAAAGATCAAAACAGATTACTCTTCATCCAAACTTTCAAATTCTTTGAAATGATCAATAAGAGATTTTCTTATTTGGTCACATTTTCTCGAAGACGCTACCTCCCTAAAAACAACTCACCAAGCATAAACAAGTAGATGAGACAACCAACACCCAGTCTCCTGTGATGCTGAAATCATTTTTAAAGCTACTATTAGAAACGGTGCCGTGGGAGCAGCATAGACTGTAAACGCCAGGCAATTTGCAAAATTCTGCCAAGAGGAGGAATTACTCAATGCAAACACCTGCTACAGAGTGATTATCAAATTATCCACAGCCTAACTTTGACCCAGCAAATTGACTCCTTTCCACCACCCCGTGATGGTTTGTATTTACCAACAAACACCCCGCTGCGTTCTGCTAAGCCAGAGGCCAAATTAAAAGACTCAAATGAGAATTAATGAGGGGCTGTAATAACAACGGCCGGGCAGCGTCTGAATGGTGCAGAAGCCATTTGCAACCGGCTTCCGTATATGGGATCTCACTTACGGTTTAAGATCACCGCACACTAAGGCTGCTCCCTGCGAAAGTCAGCGGGGAGTTTCCCAAAGAACGTGCAAAACTTTCAAATCAAAACTGAGTTTAAAATATCGCTCTACGCTTCCCTTCTCCTTCATTGCCTCCCCAGCCCCCACCACCTTTCTTTCCAGCTGTCAGTTCCTAAAGTACATGTTTTAATTTTCCACAGTCGACCATATCCAAAGCTGTTTGAAGGAGCAAGAGATTCCGTTCTCTAAACCTCAGGGCATCGTGGATTACCACAGCTGGCCCTGGTAAAGTTTGCAAATTCTAACTAAGATTATTTCTAAGACTATTATGAGTAACATTCAACCTGTTTCTGGCAAGAAATCCTCTAGCTGTAATGTATACCCTCTTAAATGGTCTTTTTGTGATCGTGGTCTCTAGCCTTAAACGAATGAAGGGCATATTTTCCCTGATGTGTGTCCCAAGGAAAGCTTGGGAAGAAACCATCGATATCAAGGCAGTTCACCCAGACACACAGACTTGCTTGTTACCGTATTTAAAGAAGTGGTCACAAAGAAATAGTCATTGGACTTACAATAGGGAAAACCTAGTATGCATTTCCAAGGAATCACATTTTGGGGAGAATTACAGAATAATTACACATATGCTTAGATCACGCGCATTCAATGAAGCGGACAGTATTTTGAGGATTTAAGATGTTGGTGTTGTGGTCGTCTCTAAGAAACCGGGATAATTCACACATTCAAATGCAAAACCGCACCATTTGGAGAGTGTAATGCGGTCTGTTCTGGTCACTGTTACAAATTCGGAAAGGATTCCCTGGCTGCAGACATTAGGGGTACTTAATACTTAAATCTGTTTCCAAATGTAAAGCATAGAACAAAAGTGCTGGGCATTAATGAAACGTATCCTAACACTGGTGCGCTGACACATTTCATTAAAGTGTCACTTTGGGAGAGTAAAAAATACTGACAAGAGCTTTGTTGTGCAACTTGGTAAGAGCCTCAGATGAAATATCATTAACTAATAACACATTAAACATCCATTTTAACACTATCAGTGTTTTCCGATTGGGATTTTGAATTAATTTCATGCCTAGGATGTTGCTTATAACCAATTACTCTAAATGAATCTCTTTCATAGTTAAATATTGGTTGCTTAATGATACTAGTGTTATTTTAAGTGGGGAAAAACCAAGTGTCATTGAAAATTACCTAAGCAAAATATTTTAAAATATCAAGTATCTTTCTTTTTTATAAAGCCACCCATTAGTTATTTCCTAAAGGAATGTATTGTGCGTATTTTTTAATAAATCCAGTTTTACCACTTTTCTTTTGTTGGTGACTGACAAAAGCCTTCCCTACTGACTTCTAAAAAGTTAATGTGTTCTCTGAAGTTCAAGTTTCTTGTTCTAATTTTTAAAATGGTAAAAACAGGAATTCAACAAATGAAGCTCAAAAAACTCAGCATTTTACTTCAAAAAGACTTTCAACTTAATGTTCCAATTCAGTGTTAAGTTTCTGTTAACAGTTTTCCAAGTATAAATATATGTAACTTGCATTTTCAGTAAATTATCAAAACTTCCCCTTCTGAGATCTTGTGTTCAAAATCTAAAACAACTTTGCCACTACCCCAAAATTCTTAACCCACAACTGTATTAGGGTGCTTTCTAATATCTGTAGACTTGTTTGATTTTGAGCAGAAGAACCATTTTATAAAATGAAACAACGAAGACATTTTCCCAAGCAAAGCAACATTGCTAAGAATTGACTTGCAAAATAACACAAAACAGAGAGATGAAATAGAGAAATTAGTCCGAAGCAAAACAAGAGAACTGCACAAGCAACTTGGAGCTGGCAATCTCGCAATGTGAAAGGTTAATCACAAGATTTAAAATCTAATCTTGTTTTCAAAGGCAGCTCATGTAATTGCATACATTGTAAAGGGACATGAGAACAGTGGGAAACGGAAAAAAAAAATCCTAAACAAGTGGGCTTGATATAAGCTGTAGTAAATTTAATATGGAAAAAGGTAAAAATTTAGGAAGCGTAGGCACAGACCCCAGGAAAAGGTACGCCAGTGGCAGTGGTCACAAATAGTTTCCTTTAAAGAAAGGGAAACTGTTAATTTTAGATGAATATGTATTCCAGTGGGATATTCCCATTGGATGCTTTAGATTTCATTCCATTCATTCATGTCATCTAACAACTTTTATAGGGGGCTTATCAGTGCTGATATCGTGGGAACAGAAAGCGACATCGGAGAATACAAAGAAAGAATGTCATAGCTCCTCAACACAAAGCAGAAAGTATTAAGTGAGAGTTGAGAGGTGGAAAAAATTACTCAGTCAAGGGAATGGCATTTAAATTCTCCCTGGAAGAACAAGGAGGACTTGGTTATCGTGACTAGAGGCGGGAAAGCATGGAGCATGCGCACAAGGCAGGCTCCGCACTGAGTGGAAGCGCGATCTCCAGAGACCAGAGCAAAGTGGGCTGCAGAGAGATGGCGCTGGCAACAGCAGGCCTAGAGGAATATGACTTAATGGAAGATGGGAAACCACTGGAGGTGGGGAGGTCACAAACTGTATGGGACTAAAGGTGCTGGAGAAGCTTCATCTGTACAATGCAACCTTAGAAGGAGAGGGAGGAAACATTTTTTTCAGAAAGTGTTTCAGGACAGCAAAAATATGGAGATTTGGGTTAAAAATACTGAAGATCAGGTCCTCCTGGTGGGGCAGCTGGTTAAAGCACAGCACTAAGAAGCTAATGCCACTTCCGCATGAGTTCAATCAGCTGCCCTGGAGGTGACCACATGGCGCGGCAGACCTCTCCTGACCCATCCGCTGCTCCCCTCAGCAGTGAACTTCATCAGTCTGCCTATTCTGCTCACCACTCTGTCTCTGGTGAGTCCTCTCACCGCCCCCTGCACCTCTGGCCTGTACCCCAGTTCTGTCTATATAAATAAGTAAATCTTAGTAAAAAAAAACAAAAAAAAAAACAAAAAAAACCAAAAAACCGAAGATCTACTTCTCAGCTATATGTTTCTAAATCTGGAGACTGTTTACCACTTTAAAGAACGGTAGGATGTGCCACTGATGAACATGTAGTTTTTCAAGGATGTTGGAAACCCCCCACCAGGTGTGTTATGCCAAATCCCACAGTTTTTACAGAGAGATGTGCAAGATCCCTGGGTGTCTACTGGGTGCCAAGTACTGAAAGAGATCTTAACAGCCCTGGAAGGGTCTATGTGAATCCCTATTACAGCGTGCATTTGGATACATCTCAGGCCCAACCAGGACTGATACACAGCTGGGAGTCAATTCATAAGCAGCCCCTGTATCCACAGGTGTGTTAACTGCTCTCTGGTAAAATTGTTTCTGTATCAACATGAGGGAAGGTGACCTCTGTATCAACATGAGGGAAGGTGACCGGGAGGGGGCATCCTCTCTTAGAGCTTCTTGAGAAACACTGGTGTCAGGTGTAAGGACATTACTAAAGAGGATACTGTATCAGTGTATTTTGTTGTTGTTATTGACATCATTGGATCATTTCTTTTCCTATCACATTCACATAGCATTATATCTTTCGAGGTTCTTTGAAACACAGCATTATTTCTCACAAAAAGACCTACAGATGCCCAGAGAGGCTGTGCAGCTTTGCCATGGCTTCACAGCACATGGTGGAAGAATAGCCAGCTGGAACCCAGATCTCTCCTGATTCCTCCTCCACTTCATCGCCTGTCCTCCTCCTACTTAGCAACCACAAATATTTACTGAAGATCTATTCCATAGAAGGCAAGCCTGTAAGTCTGATGAAAGTCTCAGCTTTTCTAAAGGTTTAAACAACCAAAAAAAAAAAATCATAGTGGGATTTTAGGTGCTGTATGAAAACCTAGCTCATGGTCCCTGCATAGCATCCTCTGGCGGTAGGTAAGATAGGGACCCCAGTGGGAATTCTTGAGAAGATTCTAGGATTCATATGGCTTGAGAAATTTTTCGAATCTGACTTAATGGAAAGATGAAAATATTGAAACATATAAAGTGGATTTTAAAAGGGATCACTTAATCCAATTCTCTCATCTGGCATATTAAGTAATTGATGTCCAGAGAGGTCAAGCAATGTGGGCAAGGTAGCACAGCATCCAAAGTCAGCATCTTCTCCATTTTCTTTTGTGGGTTAACATTTGCACCACATAGGCAATGCCAGAAAGAAGAGCTCAGAAATCATAAGCTCCTGGACTTTGCACAAATTATGTATGGGCGGTTACCTCCCAGCTCCTGCTCTTCGGTAGTTATATGACCTCAGTGTCTTCATCTCTCTTAGAGTCTCAGTTTCCTCATTTGAAAATCAGGGATAGAAATAGTTCCTATCTACTGGGTTGCTTTGAGGGTTAAATGGAACAAAGCAAGTCACACACTTAGCACAACCCAAGGATATAGTAAATATTCAATAAGAGGTAGCTGTCATTACACCTAATCAACCACCTTAGTGTCCCCAGAGCCATTAACTCAAAAGCTTTAGGTTTGCCTTCACCTAGAGGACAGGACAGTGCTGAAGGGGTTGACCTTCTGCCCATCTTCTGAATGCAACCTCAGGCTGGAGAAAAGCAACTTTCCCTACCCCTATCCATCTGCTCCCACGACTTCTAAGTTTCTGTGCTCCAATGCAAAGTAAACACCAGAAACTTACATTGCTGTGAATCTTAGACATTCCTGTTTCAACTCATTTATTGTGTGCCTCATATGTGCCAGGCACTGACTATGAGAAATAAAGTAGGCACTGTTCCTACTCAAAGTTTTCTTGGTTCGTTATAATTATTACTACCACTATTGATTAAATTAAGGTGAGCTATAACATCCATGCTATATAAGAAAAAAAATGACATTCACAGTAGCTGTCAGGAGAATGCCTATTGTAAGTTGGATGTTTCATTTACAAACGAAAACTGCTCCTTTGCTTGAATGCGCAAGAGGTATGTTATTATTATATATTTAAATCTCAAAAACCAACAGATAGCTATGTACAGATAAGGCAGAAATAAATACAGAGTCTTTGAGGACCTTATTCCAAATAACCGACATAGCTCAGTTTGAAAAGTTGAAGCCAGATGTTTGTCTTCATATCCCTTGGGGCTATTGTATGAATAAATTCTGAATTGCACTTATGAAAATTTTAACATAGCATATGATGTGCAAATATTTTCTCCCATTCTTTTTATTTTAATGATAGTTTTTCACGGTGCAGAAGCTTTTTAGCTTGATGTGGTCCCATTTGTTTCTTTCCCACATTGTTTCCCTTGCCATTGTAGTCAAGTTCCCAAAGACATCACTGAAGCCAGTGTTTGGGAATGTCTTGTTGTTGCTGTTGTTTCTATGTATTTTATAGTTTCAGATATTACATCCAAATTTTTAATCATTTCGAATTAATTTTTGTGCATGCATGAAAGTGGTCTAGCTTCATTTTCTGGCAAGCAGCTGTCCAGTTTTCCTAGTTCCATTTTTTGAGAGAACTTTCCTTTATTCACTGTATGCTCTTGACAACTTTGTCATAAATTAACTGTCCACATAAGCACAGGTTTATTTCTAAGTCTAAACTTTTAAACAGCAGTATTGCAGGTACCTTCAAAAACTGGCTTTGGAAAATATTTTTAACTCCTTCTTACCAAAGGGGATTGGGTGGGTGCAGAGGCATAGAGGGTGGGAAATAACACCTGCCCGAGGCATCAACGGGGAGGACAGGGAAAGCTACATGCTGTGGAATGTTCCATTCTCCATGAGATTCACCCTATTTTTGATGAGAACTTCATGCCTCCCTTGTCTTTAAATGAAAACTGCAGCCATGAAACTCCTTTTTTGTTAATGTTAAGATATTGTAATGCCAAGCATTCATGACAATAAGCGTGGAAAATTAATGAAATTACAATCTGTTCAGGAAAATAATACAGTTATGAGAGGGAAAAAAATCTCTGCCTGTTTTAGGACTCTGTGGCAGCTTTTTTAAAAACAGGTGAGCATATTCTTCTCTCTCTTCAGGAAAACATCCTTTTATGCCATGCAACAAGTAGATGTTTGCAGAGAAAGGTCAAAGGAAAAAAAGAGAAGGCCACAAATAATTGAGATATTTTTAAAGGCATATAAGTCAGAGAGCATTTTAACATTATTATTTCAGCAGTTTCCTTCTTTCAAAGAAGTAGCCAAGTTTAAATCATATTTTTCTGCTTCATGAGCAAAGGAATGTGATAATGCTGCTGTACATTAAAATCTGAGAGGGTCATATGAGACATGAAGAAAGTCAGAGTTAAAAAAAACTAAGTAAAATTAACCTGGACCAATCCCATAAATACTTTTCAGCAGGATACATAAAAATAATCACTTCTAGGCCTCCCTGGCGGCTCAAGGGGTTAAGTCTCAGCATTATGAAGCTATCCACAGCCACTGCAACACAAGTTCAATGATCCCGGGCCAGGGAGGTGACCCACATGCACAGCAGACCTCTCCTCACCGACCCACTGCTCCCCTCAGGCAGCAGATCTACCTGTTATCCTCCTCACTCTATCTTTGGTGAAACCTCTCACCCTACCCCCACATGTCTAATCTACACCCCAGCTCTTGTATGCACAAATAAATCAATCTTTAAAAAACAGAATCACGTCTTCGCAAGCTAATGACAGCCACAACTCAATATTCAGAGTAATATACTACATCAAAGTTACAAGTGATTTTAAAAATCATTGCTTTGTATAGCTACAGAACACTCAGTTTCCATCCCAAATATCAGCTCCCAACATTCAAGGCTACCTAGTGGTAGTCTGTTAGGTATTGCTGTTTAACAAATCAACCCAAAATGTTGGACTTAAACTACAATCATTTGTTACTTCTCATGAGTTATATTGAGTTGGGTGAAAGGTGACTACAGCTCCCCATTTGGGCTAACCCATTTGGTCAGCTGGTATGTAGGCTGTGGGCTGGATGGTGTGTGTGGCTTTGACCAACATGAATTTGCTCTGCTTTCACATGGTAGCTTATCCTTCAGCCATACAATCCAAGTTATCTGCATGGCAATAGAGGAGGAACAATCAAGGCAAACAGACTAGGATCTAAAAGTATACTTGTACTTGATTGTCATATATTGTCATACACACACACATATATAACTAAGTATATATTACTAAGACAACAAATCAACAAATGTTAGGGTAGGTTTCCAAGTTAACCAATGAGTCTGTTATCCCACAAATCTGAAGAAACAACTATGAATTATCAACATAGTCTAAAATAAATAAGTAATTGCTAGGAGAATACCAATAAAGACAAAAGCAACAGCATTAAATCAGAAATTGACTGTTATTTCTTAGATAAATATGCTTTAGATTGGAGAGTTGGTGGAGGGCGAGTGATCATACGTATGTATGGAGGTGGGAAGATTAAGTGCTTAGTTACTTATTTTCTTGAAATTTATTTATTTTTATATTTATTTTACTTTGCATAGAACTGGGATGAAGGCCAGAGATTTGGGAGGGGGCAGTGAGAGAGGATTCACCAGAGAAAGAGTTGGGAACAGAACAGGTGGATGTACTGAAATACACTGCTGAGGGGAGCAGCGGGTTCAGACAGGAGAGGTCTGCTGCACCAAATGGGTTAGTTCTCTGACTGGAAATTGAACTCAGGCCACAGCAGCGATAGTGTGATAGTGCTGAGAGGCAATGACTGTGCTACCAAGGAGGCCTGTGAAATTTATTTTTGATGATCTGTTTCAAATATAAAGAAAAATATAGAGAATCAAATAACAAACACTCCTGCATCTACTATTGAGCTCTACACATTCCTCAAATGGTTGCACATTAGCTGATATTTATTATTATTTTATATAATTTTTAAGCATCATTTTTGTACAATGTATGCTTTATCATCTTGGGTGAAATGAATAAATAAAATGTGACTGATACAATCACACATGTATATCCCTCCCTGGTGACAAGTCCTCCCTTCTTTTACCCCCTCCCTTCTTCCTAACCAGTAATTACTAATCTGAGTTTTCAAAAATTACTTATCCCTTCCACACATATTTACTATTTCTGTGTGTGTATTCATGTTGTCTTGCAAGTTTCAAACTTGCTCTAAATTGCTGTCACATTGTACCTACATATCTGCACCTTACTTTTTTCACTTAACATTTTTAAAAGTTTTCAATGTTGATGGGCAAATCTCCAGTTTACAAACTTTCAGTGATGAGTAGTAACAATTGTGTGGCTACACCATTTTTTCATTCTCCTATTGGAAGACTGAAGTTGTTACTTTCTCTATTATAAACAGAACTTTAATATTCATGTGCACATGTTTGTATGATATGTGTACTTTTTTTAGTAAACATGACTGGAATTTCTGTGTTTTCATATGAGCAATTTCAACTATACAAATATTATCAAATTATTCCCACTAGCTGTGTTTTGGATTCATATTAATTCATCTGTAGAACTGACAGTTTTTCAGTTTGCAATCTAGTGAGTATGATAGTGTACTGCACTGTTATTTTCAGTTTCCTAATTACCACGAAGGTGAAGGTGGAATTTTTGGTTTTTTATTGAATTCTTTACTTGTGAAATCACCTGCTCATATTATTGGTTCATCTATTGTCCTGTTGTTCTTTTCTTTCAGGCTTGTGCACACTTTCAAAATGAATGTAATTAATCACTTACCACATGAACTGAAAATATTTTTCCCCTCTCATTTACCTTTCAGCCAAATTTATGGTATTTCCTTCACACCAAATTTTAAAATTGGCTTTCAATCAAGTGCATCATTTTCTGTAACTTGTAACAAATATGCAATTTTCCTGCACCTTTCCTTGTTCCATCTTCATTACCCATGTGGTGCGCTGCTTCATTAGCCATGTGGTACTGCTGACTAGCAGTATCAGCATCATCCACTTCAGGCATGTGCACAAAAGAAACATATACAGATCATACAAACATGTGCACATGATTATTAAAGTTCTGCTTATAACAGAGAAAGTGACAACTTCAAAGTCTACCAATAGGAGAACGAAAACATGGTGTAGCCACACAATTGTTACTACTTATCACTGAAGCATATACTTTCCCTCTGCCTTCTCCAGGACTGTCCCTCCTCATCTATCCCCTTTCTCATGCATCATCTGAATCATCTACTCTGCTAAATATTCCCTAGTCGGATTACATATGCTCAAGTTCATACAGCTCTCAACATTCCTGAGTCCAAATTCTCCTTCAGCTCTGGCTCAGGTTCCTATTACCCTCTCTAACAAACCTTTTCAGAATAGTTGTCCAGAGGCTGTGCCTCCTTGCTCATCTCCCAGTCATTAGGCAGCACGCTGATATTTGATTTCCTTCTACCTTCCTGCTGAGTCTGACCTTGCTCAGATCTGGGCTGCAGAATCAAAGGTCATCTTCAGTGCTCCTTTAGTTACATGGATCCCCTTCCACCACACTCTCCTTCAAACATATTCTTTACTAGGCTCCAGATTTGCTCCTACCTTCAGGGTTGTCCCTTCTCTGTCTGCTTTGCAAGCTCATCTTTGTTTCCCTATCTCACTAAACAAAAAGAATGCCTTAAGGTTTGGTCTCACTTCTCCAGCTGTACTTTCTTCCCAATGATTGTTAGCACATGACCACAGGGTAACCAAGGACTGATTAAGGGGTATACATGATGTGGGGTACAGGTGTAATCTGCACCTTTGGTTTAGTATGTTGTCTGTTCAATGAACAAAGGGTGGGTGGGAGGGGTGACCTGATATTGAGGCTGCACTCTGCGTGCCAATTTTGAGCTGGTAGCATCTGCAACTGCTGGGAGGGGCCTCTGCTGGAAGTTCACTCAAAGATAATCAGTAGTCCTGCTGGAGGTCAAAAAACACTTGAGAAAGATCAAGCAACAGATCCTTCCTTCAGGATATCCTTAGGCAAAATCTACGAAATCTAGAAATCTACGCTTTGCTACACTATAAAAGTCTCCTCTTGCAGGCTACATTTAGTTAAATGTTCAGTGACTTCAGGAAGGCAAACAATAGGGCTAAGCATTTGGTGCTGGGGAAGAGCCATGGGGGGGGGGGTCTGTGTGAGACAGTATCAGCAAGTCAGAAAGGCAGAGAAGTGGGTGCAGAGATGAAAGGGGTGGTGGGATGGTAGAAAGGAGACATTTTAAGAAGTGTTACACTAAGGAATTTGTTATTTTATCTTCTAGTTCACTGAAGGGATTTGAGCCAGAAAATGACCTGAATGGGGCTACACATGAATTGGAGAAGGCCAGGCCTGGAAGCAGGGAGACAGGGATCCAGTCCAGGTAGGGGCTGATGAGGCCTGAACCAAAGCAAGGGCTAAAGCAACTGAATATATTTTTTTAAGATTTATTTATTTATACATGCAGAACTGGGGTACAGGCCAGAGGTGCAGGGGCAGTGAGAGGATTCACAGAGACACAGTGGGAAGCAGAACAGGCAAATCGACTAAGTACACTGCTGAGGGGAGACAGGAGAGGTCTGCTGTGCCTTGTGGGTCACCTCTGGGGCCAGGATTGAACTCACACTGAAGCAGCTGTGACCAGCCTGTAGTGCTGTGTCCTAACCGGCTGTACCACCAGGGAGTGCAACTGAATTTTAAATAGGCAGTGTGACATTTCAGAGTGGGATGGAGATGATTTGGGGAGCCTAGGTCCCTGTTCATACAAGATAATTTAAGGTGGTATTGTAAGAGGGTGATTCCTAGGAAAAGGGGAAGTGCCAGGTTCACTGCCCCACCCAGAAGGAGGGGGAGCTGAGCAGAGAAAAGAAGAGAAAAGAAGGAAACTAAAGAGGAGAAGGAAGCAGGATGGAGAACCAGAAGGAGACCTGAGAAAGCCACATGGAGCAAAGAGCAAGTGATGAAGAAACCATGCTTGTTTCTTGGCCCTGGACGGGTTGAAAGAAATGTGAAGGACCCATGGGGAGGCTGACTATAGCAGTGTTTATACTGACTTTGATTTTGCTCTTTTCCTCCCAGATTTGTCTGGCCATTTCTAACCCATTTCTATGGGTTCTGGCCAGTAGGTGCTTTAGGCTGTGGCGGGCTTTCAGACCTTGCTTTGGATCAATCCCTTTTGGGTGGACTTTTGCCCACGATGGGATGGGTAACTGGGTGTTTGACTTAGAAATATATTCTTTGTCTTCTGCATTTTATATTCATTGTATTACAGTTCCTTTTCATTAAAGTCTTATATGTTTTGTCTTGATGTGGTAGATGGCAGGACCTATTTAGAGCAGGCAGTTTTAGGGGTTCAGCGGTGCCCCTCTCTCTCCCTACCCTGTAACAGTATCTGTTGTCTTGGCTTAACTATTAACAGTGTCCTGGCACTTAAAATGTACCCTGATTTGAGTGATCAATTTTCATGTAAGTGCAGGGCACAAAGGAGAAAGAAGTCTAATTGGATGTTTAGGATCTGACGTGGATAATCTTACATTTCGTGGTTCGAGTTCCCATTGTAAAAAATCCAAAAAAAGTAGGTTTGGGCCAGAAAATAACAAGATTATCACACTGGCTTTAAAGTACTTGGGGACATTTGAATGAAGTAATCTAGTAAAGAAGTTTAAATATACTACAAAGAATGTTGAAACTGGAAAGACCATAAAAGATTTTCAGACTATCTGTCAATATTACACAATTATCTCCCGTACAAGTTTCTTTCAGTCTATAAAGTATGAAGTCTGATATCAAAAACTCATTATCACAGAAATTTGAGGGCACATCCATGACACCTGGAAAAAGCAAAAATCAACAGGTTTACGCATCAACACAAAGGATTTTGGCATCTGCTACCAAGTCTTCCCAATAAAAACCTTTCTGTGTAGAGTAGGAATATTTTATAGAAATGTCAGTAACTCTGGCTTTAAAATAAATATCTTCACATATATATATATATATAAACACACATATATATATAGGTCTGTTTCCTAGAAACCTGACTGATAGTTCCAGAGAGGTTATCAAAGAATAGAGAAGTACCTCCTCATGATAAGCTGTTAGCGTCTATCTCAGGAAAAAAAAAAAAAAGAAAGAAAGAAAAATAGGCAGCACTTTGATTCCAGAATTCTACAGGACTAACTATAACATCTTCAAGTTTCTTCCTGGGTCTTTCCCCACATCATCAGTCAAAAAAGTGCTCAATGCCGAAGTGTCCCAGCCATTTTCAGACGTAGCAGGCAGGAAGGCGAATCCCAGGTGAGATTATCCTATATAGCAATATAGAGATCTCTGCAGTCTCCCCTTCCCCAAGAGCTCAGGGTTTCCAGCACTGGCTGGGGGGTCTAGAGAGATCATCTGAATAAACCACATTGCCTCTCTTCTGTGCTAATTTACAGAATAATACACATCTAGAAGCAAAAAAAAAGAAAGGGGGGAAAAAAGACCAAGGAGGTGACAGGTGTGCCTACAACAGATTTAAGCTCCCCCAGCCATCCTCAGGAAGCATTTATCTGTCAGGGCCAAAAGAACTCCAGCAGGTGATCCTTTCATTTTCCACTAATTCAATTTATGTAGAAATAAGCATAGGTCTTTGACTAAAATCTGCCTTTCTCTTGGAGAGGAACTTGATATGACTTTAAGTTGCTAACTTAATTCCCATCTCCTGTTACAATCAGGAAGCTATACTTTCCTTTGAATAAAAAATTCGGAAATCTGAGAACTGGAAAAGATGAAAATGCATCAGGTTTGGTCTCTTCATTTGATGGTGAGGCAGACCATAGGGTAAGGGCAAAGTAGACAACTCAAAATGAGTCGTGGGAGTCAAAGATTACACGGCGAGGTCAGTCCTGGTGTGCTAGTCAACTGGCCACAGGTGTGGAGTTAAGAGAAGGTGAGGTGGGCCCTCTTTGGTGGCTCAGTGGGCTAGGGCACAGCACTGTGAGGCTGTCTGCAGCACTGCAGTGCAAGTTCGACCCCCCAGCCAGGGAGGTGACCCACATGGCACTGCTGAGCAGAGCCAGATGTCTCTTCCTATAGTTTCAGCAACCCCAAAGGCAGCAAATAAAATAAGCTTGCCTGACCCTCCTTTAGCCTGATGAACCAAGCTTGACCATGAATCTCTCTTTTAGCCAACTGCTCAAGGCATCCAAGAACTACTAGAGGGGTTCCATTCACCAAAGGAGCACCACACAGAGGTAGGAGCTAGAGGCCACAGTCCACATCATAGCTCCTCCCCTCTCCCTTTAATAGAGAGCAGATATCCCCTCTCCCCTTAATATACAGGTGGTGACAGACAAGCCCTTGGCCAATGAGGCAATTCTGTAATTAGAGCTTTGTTACTATTTTGAAATACTTGGTATTTTCATACCTAGAATAACTGATATTAGTAAGCTTCAATATATATTTGTTGAATTAACATTAAATAAGTGGAAGCACGCAACTGGATTTGTAACCTGTCAGAAATATTACAGGTTTCGACATTAAAAGTCCTTAAGTTTAACTCCAACTCAACTTTTTGGAATGGTTGGAAAATGTTTCTAATTTGTATTCAGTGTAAAAATGAAAGGATGTAATTGATTATTACTTTCAAGAGTTTGAAGAGTTTATGTATACTTGATCAAGCTGCTTAAAGTCTAGTCAACTAGTCTTAAGCTTGGACTAGAATGAAAGTCCATTAACAAAACCAAAGGAAGATCTCCAAGTCCAGACATGATAAGAAAGGACAGGTTGGAATTCTCTGCCAAACTTCCCCAGGTGATTTGTCTTCCCCAATACAATGTCATGTAGTTTGAGCCTACCTGCGTCAAACCACGTTTCACTTGCCCAAGGATTCCAGGCTGTCGATGGCAAGAAGATACTTACACTGTCCCCAGTCCTGGGTTCTCACACCCACCCTGTTCATCTAGCTTTTCTAGTCCTATTCTGGGACACTTCCTCCACTTCCTTACTTTGAAAAATAAAAAGCCTTCCCTGTCCATGTGATCAAAATAGGGAACTTTTTGCCCTCTCCGACAGAAATCATTCCGAGTTGGCCACCTGATGGGTACTTGGGGTTAATTAGAAAATCCCCATCAAGGGTTCAGAGGCCAATATCAGCTGTCAAAATCCCACATTCCCCTCACTCCCTTCTTTCAAGTGCAAAACAACCTGTGTCTGAAGATGTGCTGGAGATAAAAGGGCGCACATGGGCGCTGGGGGCTTTGACTCGGTCCCTTTCACCGCCCCACCACCATGAATACGGCAAAATCTCAAATGAAAGTTTTAATCTCCCCACCGCATTCAGCCTAAAGAGAAAAGGGCTTCCTTTTAACAATTTTCCCCCTTAAACCTTTTGTGCTGCAATGCTCCTGAAAAAAGCCGGAGATTTCACTCTGACCCCGGCCAGGGCTTTTCGCCAAAGAAAGCAATGCACCTCAAACCCTTTGTGTTGAAACTAAGGAGGACGGTTAGCCCCACGCAACCCTCCACCCTAGCAAAAAGCAGCAACCCAGCAGAGGGGTGCGGGGATGGAGTGCCCGAGTCTCCACAGACGCGGGGCTCTGGCTTTTCCACCCACGGGCCAAAAGTGACGCATAGCATCATGCCACGCGTGGGCCCCCGTTGCTCCTTTAAAAAGGGGGTTTGAGATGGGATTATGGCGAGGGTGGATGGTCCCTGCCCGAAGACAGGTCTAAAACTCACCAATACCGCAGAGCAGAAGGCCCAATTAGACCCTTTGTTTTCACATTGTTCTCAAAAGGAGGAAAATGCACAACTCCACTCCAAATTCAAGCCTCCCCAAGACATCCATGGGAGAGGCCCGCAGACTTGTAAGGGTGTTCACGGGGCCCTGACTGACGGCTGGGAAGAGGATGTTAGTTGTTTCTATCCCACCGACCTAGCTTCAGGCCTACCTTAGCACGCTGACTCAGGACCACTGGGGCGCAGGGGGCTCCCTGCAAAAAACGCCTTTGGGAGCGAAGCACGGCTCCCTGGAAGAACTGCCTTGACCCCAGGACTTGAAAAAAAGGTGGAGCTAGGTTTGGGTCTTCACCTGCCTGCGTGATTACTCCCTGCGCGACGTCATCAACTTAATCAACCTGCTGAGATGCTCCAATCAAGAAACGCAATCCCTAACTACTAGCGTTAAAAAAAAAAAAGTTTGTCTGCTAAGTATGATGTTCCCTTCTTTTTTTCCTCCAAAGAGCTGCCCTAAACGTTTGAGTTCAACGCGCTTTGTATTCACCCAAAACGTGGGGATTAAAGCCAGAGGTGCAGTTCTGTCCCCTCCTCCCCCTCAAGGTTTTATTAGCTCCTGAATTTGGTGTTTCTTAATTCTGACAGCCCAGTGAATACCACCTTTTCAAAAGGGTGTTTTTGTGGAGCAGCCAGAGTTCAAAAGGTGCTAGGAGAGCATCCTGGCGCTTTCTGCCTGTACCTAGCTGCGCGCAGAGCCTGCCTGCCGGGAGTCCTCACAGGAGCGTCCCCAGCAGTTGGCTCCAGAATGTCTATAAAACCAAGAACTTGCCCCTGTCCTCCACGTTTCAGTCTCTTCTTATATGGCGTCTGGCAGGTTAGCCTTTACACCATTTTCGAACACGATTTTTATTAAAGATCATAGACAGCTTGGCAGATACGTTGCCACTCTGTCCTAGCCAAAAATGTCTAGAATCGGTTGCTTTTCTGTGTGATTTACCTGTGTGAAAATGCCTCTTTTCCTTCTCTGACCGCTTATTTTTGGTGTGCATGACTTGGACTGTATCTAGTCGTCAGAACGGTGACAAGTGGGGGAGAGGGGTATAATTTTAAAAGATCTCAAATTCGCAGGCTTGAAGATAGTGATGAGAAGCCAGTAGTGGTGCTAAGACCAGAAAGCACTTAAAATTGTTCTTTATTCCTGTTGTGAAGGGCATGAATTATATGGCATATAAAGACTCTAAGGTTACCTCCATTTCGTTTGCTACTTGCCAAATAAAGGATTGGAGAAAATATCTCCTTGATCATTTATAGGCTGTGACATTTTAGCCTACTTCTTACACCAAACATGCATACATACACATTTCCAAAGTGAGAGCAGGAATAAATTAACATAACAGTGCTGATAAACTTGTCTGCATCCATGTCCTAACGGCAAGCTCAACATTAAAATGCCAAATCTACACACAGCTCTATTAAAGTGTTTTTAGGGTCCTTTTCAGTTCTCATGTTCTATAAATAATGTGATTTCTCAGTTTCTGAGAAGTTCAAGTGAAATCATATAATTTTTAAGAACCATAATTACCTGGACACTAGGTTAATGTAATAAAATTTAAGCACTTACTTTACCAGCGTCAATACACACTTTTGAAGAAATTCTTTGAACAAAAAATCCTATTTTAAAATGCACAAGTACTGCATGTAAAGAAACTAGTGCAAATGATTCTGTAAAGTGAAGACATTTCTACAGAAAACAAGCACTCCTTATTAGTTGCTTTGTGTGTGTGTGTGTGACTTTTCCTAACCAAATTTCTCAGAAACATGGCATAGCATTCTTATACAGAAGAATGGTTAAACTCATTTTAAAATTAACCATATTCCAGAAACAAGTGCACACTGAGTAGGTTGGATGCATTTCACTTTTTGTAATCAGGAAAAAGGGGGAATTTAAATCTCATTTTTGTAACTACAGAATGGAACTTAAAATCATGTATGCTAAAAAACCACTTATTTTCTCTTTACTCATTAAGAAAAGTGACAAAAGCTGTAAAACCTAGGGCAGGTAGAAAAGTAAGCAGTGGAAAAATTAACTCATTTAGAAAATATAAAATAATTTTTATATCAAATAAATGTGCCAAATTTACATTGTTATGATGAGAAAATAAGATATTGAAGTTCAAATACCTCACGTTTTAACTTATGAATAAGTGAATCTTTTACATATGCCAATTTAATGTAGCTTTTTGAGGAATTTTTTTCATTTGATTTTGATGATTTCTCCAGAAATTTTAGAGAGGGTTAAACAGGAAAAATATTAATACAACTGCTTGTCAATTTCAGTTAAGCCAGAGGGAAAGAGGAACACATTTGTAGGATCTGCTGATAACAAGATTTTGTATTCTAAAATTAAGTTCCCTTTTAGAACTCAGGAACTTGAAAATGAATTTGTGAAACTTGTTACACAAGAGAGTAATATTTCTCACCTAAATATTTTCTCTGCTTATTTTAAAGTGACTACCTGATGCAAACCACTTGTTATGCTGGTACCTCACCCAATTAGACAAGTCTTCTGCCTTTGTGAGAATAATGACCCACATGAGTCACTACTTTCAGACCAACTGAATTTGAAAACCCTGGTCAGAGTGGCCTTTTTATGCTTACAAAGTCAGCAGGCATCTTGCTTCTTATAAAGCCTGCAATCTACCAAGCACATGCAGAATAATTCACATCACTGCCTGAAACCCTTTGAAGCAAATCAACAGAAAAGACCAGAAAAGAAAAGAGAAAGAGAAAGAGAAAGATTAAGATTTGATCTCAATTTAAACATGTTAACAGTAACCCTATATTATTCCAGATTTTACCCAGCTGTTTTGGATCTTTAGTGCATTTGAACAAGAGAGCAAACCTGTTTTAAGGATTAAAAGTATAGAAAGGTTCAAAAGGAGCTGAACCCTTTTCTAAACTACACATCTCCTGCCCTGGCCTCTTAGTTGGCAGGTTTTTAGAATTGGAAGCCATTGATTTCTTTCTCACTTTATTTCTCTGCAATAATCTGACTTTCTTATAGTCACTTCCCAAAACAGATCCCTCACCTTTTAAAGAACTGTAAACACGACATTGTCATCCTGGGCAGGTTTATTTCTGAAGCCATTTGTAGTCACCTATGACTAGTTCAGTGGAAGAGAGGAGTTGGTGTAAGTCTTTCCTTTTTTTATTTAGGGTAAGTTGAGAAAGAAAAAGAACAACTATAACCACATACTATAACCACATTTAAGGTAAAGTGACAACCACTTACAAAATGTCTTTTCTAAAAAGAATGAATTTAATTCCCCAAAACTACAGAGAAAAAGAGATAACTTCACAGACTAGAGAAATTTTTGTTGTTTAATAAATGAATCTGCAAATTAAGTTTCAAATGGAGTTGAAGGCAAACTAAGTGTAACAACAGCAAAAGAAGTCTGAAAATGAATGAGTAAATGGTAAGTATTGATATGTGGCATCAGCCTGATAGGTGTCCTCTGATGAGAGTTTGGCATTCCAAACTGGGTGAGCAAAGTCCCGTGGCAGGCAGTGCAGGAAAGAGCTATAATGAGGAGTCATTCCTAGAGTGTCCTTACTTTCAGAGTGAGGGATAAGTTACCCAGAAAAATAAACTCAGGTCCTCCGTGGTGGCACATCGGGTTGCAGCGCTGCACTCTGAATCTAAGCCAGTGCCAGTTTGATCCCCACCCCAGAGGTGACCCACAGGGCACAGCAGACCTCTCATGCCCCGCCCACTGCTCCCCTCAGCAGCGTATTTTTTTTCCGATCTCCCTGTTCTGCTCCCCACTCTGTCTCTGGCGAGTCCTCTCACCGCCCCTGCACCTCTGGCCTGTACCCCAGTTCTGTATGCATAAATAAGTAAAAAAAAATTTTTTTTTAAATCTTGGATTGAGAGGAAATAAGGATTTGAGGGTGGAAGGGCAGAAAACCATTTATTGAACTGTTACATATGGAACCATTATATTGTGAGGCATTACGATTCCCATTTTGACAGATGAATAAAATTTTTCATAAAATTTAAGTGCGGTGTAGAAGAATGGCAACTACTTGGTAGGGCTAGAATTCTCATTTAAGCTTATTCTTTCTAAAAGCTCATGTTGCCTCTCAAGGGCACAAAGGCATATTTTAAATGTTCATAGAAAGTAATATATATGTGTGTATGTGTGTGTGTGGAAGGTATATATTAAAATCTCTGTCTTTTTCCTAGTAGCTCTTATTGTAGCATTCATTTCAACAAGTGGGTAACAATTTATTAAGCATCTTTTACTTTTTACCACCTGAAAAGTCAGTTCAGGTGACAATCAGACCGCAGCACCATTCTTTAGTGCCTCTGCTAAAGGCTTTCTAAGTATCATTCTGGACCCAAGGAGGAGAGAATGTGTATATACAAAATTGACCTGACAAAAGGATGTGTGTCTTCTACTCAATAGGAAATAGGACATTTGGGCAAGATCCTAGAGTAGCAATCAGTGGATTCATGGATAACAGCCACAGAGATGAAGAAGTCCAAGAAAACAAAATTAAACTGCCCCTCTCATCATTTTGTTTCTCCCAGATTTTGTTCCAGAGGGCAATTCTCTAAAAATCATTTCATTGTTCAAAAGTCATGAGTGACTGTTACTAGAATGGGAACTTACCCAATACACACATTTAAAAAACTTAGAATTTAAAAATTACTCTCTGGGGCCCTCCCTGGTGGAATCCGTTAAAGTACAGCACCAAGAAGCTAAAGCCAATTCAGCATGAGTTCGATCTCTGCCCCGGAGGTGACCCACATGGCACGGCAGACCTCTCCTGACCCACCTGCTGCACCCCTCAGCAGTGTGCTTTGTCTGTCTGCCTGTTCTGCTCCCCACTCTGTCTCTGGTGAAGCCTCTCACCACCCCTGCAACTCTGGCCTGTACTCCAGTTCTGTATGCATAAGTAAATAAATCTTTAAAAAATATGTACTCTGTTATTAAAAAAAATTACTCTCTCTGAAATGGAGAGACCCAAGCAAGCATGGCCTAGAATCCAACTGGAGAAACCAATTCTCATAGGGGAAGAGGGAGGGAGGAAGAAAGGAGAGAGGAAGTGGGGAAGAGACAGAGAGACACTCATACTTGATTTGTTCATAGTGTATTACTTTTTTGTGCAATCCACTATGACTTAGGTGAAGAAAGGAGAAATAAGGAAGAAGAAAAGGTCATATGAAAAAGTAAAGTTCATGCCTCCTCTCTGGAATAGGGCAGGTAGTGAGTTTCAGAAAGGCCTTCAAGGTTCCTCTGGAGAAAAGGCCTGATTTGAATGTCATTAACATGCCTGGACTTCCTCCCCACCCTCTTCTAAAATGGTCTTTCATTTCCATGTGAATATTAGAAAATGCCCTTTTTGGGAGGGGTGGGTTGGGTGAGCAGGGGGAACAGACCTCTTAGCCTACATCTCAGCTAATTTACATGCTCTCCAATGGAGGTCATATCGATATGAGACCCAACCTCTGTCAGCTTTGCGGGTCCCTTAACTTGAGAACCTTGAAGCCCATTGAGAGCTATTCATACTTGGCAGATTGATTTCTTCAGTCATTTTGTCATAGTAACTGACAATTCACTGCCATCCAAGTGTATCTGGGAGCACAATGCCCACATAAATATTGTTGGCAATTCTGAGCATATCCCTTTGTGGAAATGGTAGGTTAATTTACTTCTGCCACTCGACTTTCTATAGCTACGTGGCAGAAGATCATTTCCTCTGCAACCATATAGCCGACAGACCCAGTAGGCTTGTTTCTAAGACGCAGAGAGTTCAGATCCCCCATCAGTGCAGAATGAAATGAAACAAAACTTCAAACACAGGTTAATCTGGCAGGGGAGCTAGGGAGCTCACAGAAACAGAAAATCCTTGATAAGAACCAGGTGCAGCCCAAGTCCTAAAGCTATTCTAGCCTTCTAAGGTCATGGAAATAATAGACAATCTGATCAGGAAACTGTCTTTACTCTCAAAAAATAATCACTTGAGAGACAAAAGACACTGAATCCGTAATCACACCAGACAATGTGACACTTGAAAGGTATATTCTGAACTGTGCTGACTGGCAGGTCAGCTAAGAGTGCTGCAGAGGGCTGTCGGCTAGCCTTGATTCAGAGAAAATGTCTCCTTGCTTCCCTAGTTGTTAATCCAGCCATCACCACAGGAAGAGGAGAAGGGAGCAGCCTCATGGCAGAAAGCGCAGGCACTATGGCAGTACAGATGCCTGGACCTCAAATCGGGTCCCACCCCTCAGCCTGGAAAGCCAGCTTTTCTCAACTATCTGAGTTCTGTCTCACCATCTATAAAAAGCAGTTATGAAGTTACCCACTTCGTGAGTAACTTCGAGTGAAATAATTTATCCATTCAGTAAATTGTAAGTGTCTTCTATGCTTCAGACACAACATCTAGGAGTAGGCAATGAAAATATTGTATGGGGGAGTGGGTCTCTATCTCTGATTTCAGTGTATCCAGTTAGAGGAAGACAAATGGGCTTCAACACAAGTCTTGACCCTCTGGATAGCTCTTGAGATTTGAAGGAAGAGAAGTTCATCAAGCAGACCAGCAGAGGCTCGACCTCCCGGGTAGATGTGGAGGCCTGGGGGTGAAAGCCAGCGCTCTGATTTCTACTGGAATATGGTGTGTGAGGAGCATGGGGCAGAAGACAAGGCTGAGCAGAGAAGACAAACCACAGAAAGCTCTGTCAGTGCCCAGTGCGGAGGAGCCTGATTGTATCCCCTAGTCCCATTGAGCCTTTGAACCTGCCTGCCCCTTATTATGTACCATGTTGTGCCCAGTTCACAGCCCTGCCCTTTGTGTCCAGTCAGTGCTAAACAAAGCTGGACAAAGCTGGACATCACTGTGAGGGCTGATGTTCCACTTAGTACCTTGTGATGAAAACCTGTGACCCAAATTTGGGTATGGATGTGTGGGAACAGGGAATGGCAGATAAATCTTTTGAAAAATTCTATCCATCTCTGGGGTCAAAAGAAATGCAACCACCACCTATTGGTTCCTTTATCTCTCTGAACCTCTCCCTGTCTCTCTGAGGAATGGGGGGACTTTGGTCATATTATGACCAAAGGGATGGCTAGTGCTTTGAGAGATTTAGTGCCATCTGAGGCTATAATCTGCTCCAATTTTCTCCTTCCTGTCATTGGCATGTGTGAGTGACCAGGACACTTGAAAATCTCAAAGACCCCCACCTCTAAGAGAAGGGATCTCATGCCCCCCAAGTCCATTTAAACATGAGGTAGATCTTTCCAAAGGATTTCTACTGACTTCTGAGACTGATGTAAGGAGAGTCAGGACTTTTTGGGCACTGTGAATGTATACACACACACACACACACACATCCATCTTTGGAAAATTCAATTTGCCACTCTCCACCTAGGAAAAGCTTTATTAACTATATTGTTAATGCCTGAAACTTCCATTTAAATGCTATTCCACAATGTAAGTACTATTATTATTATGTATTTGCTCCATATCTACTAAGTGCAGTTGCTGTTCAAGATGCTTTCAAACACTAGATCTCACTGCAATCATGTTCTAAATGAGAGAGGTGAGGTTTAGAGTTCCTGTTTTATAAAAACTGAGGCTCACTGATTTAAGTAACAACTTTTCTTCACTCACTCAATAAACACGTATCAAGCATCTACTTTCTATCAGGCACTGTACTCCCTCAAGTGGGAGTACATGCATCATCTCTGCCTTACTTAGTGGAGGAGAAAAGTGAAAAACAAAGACACATAGAACAGATAGTGTGGTCCACAGTATGATAGGAAGTCCATGTGTAGAACCTCCTTTCTGGCTAAAAAGTCTTCCCTGAGGTCATGATATTTCAAATGAGATCTGAAGAAAGCGGTATGAAGTAACTGAGGGGGTGTAGGAGGAGATGCAGGAGAGTACTGCAAGTAGAGGGAACAGCTGTGCAAAGGCCCTGGGGTGGAGGGAGAA
Source organism: Condylura cristata (assembly GCF_000260355.1). Lineage (NCBI taxonomy): Eukaryota > Metazoa > Chordata > Mammalia > Eulipotyphla > Talpidae > Condylura > Condylura cristata. The sequence goes on from NW_004567116.1 coordinate 25,455,938, forward strand.
GGGTTATAGTTAGAATGCCGAGAATGAGAGGTGTGATTTGAAATGCAGGAGAAGTGCTGGACAGACAAAAAATCATGTGGAGCCTTTCTCGTTCATAAGTCAGAGGCTACAGAATCAGGGCTTGAATTTGTAGCTTCTGAGAGCCCACTGGGAGCTATTTCTATCCAGGACAATTGTCCCAGATTGTTTTAGCAGAGAGTTACCTCTCTCTCATCTCCAAAGATTGTATAAAATTGAGTGATTTTCCTCATTCAGATGAAGGGCTGTGTGTTCTCACTCTGTGATTAATCTCTGTGTTGTGTTAAAGCAAGGAGCCTCAGCAGACACTGATTGGTTAAGTACTTGCTAGTCTATCAATATTCCTACTCTGACGAGAATAGTGCAAATTCAGTCTTATCAAATCCCCTAAAGGTAGATATTCAGGCACTGACCTAGGAGGCTTCCTGGTTATTAAGCATGACCCTATGGTGTGTGTATATGAGGAAGCAGGACCTTTCAAAGCCTCAACTTACCCAGCTGTGAAATGGGGAAAATTCTATACAAGCATTTCCTATTTCACTTATTAAAAATTAATAGCACTTCTCCTAAAATAATCAGTTCAGTTGCACACTTCGTGTGAGGGCATTATGAGGCTTTGTAACAAAGGAGTCCATGAGGTGACAAGGGTAAAAAAAGGAGACTCCAAGGAGAGAATCCTAGTACTGAGATATAGCCAGAAAGGACGTTTACAGGTGAAAAAATGTCTACTAGAGAGCACACTTCCCACTAGCCCTCTGGGTCTCTTGCCCAAAGACTAAAACCTTTGGTTCCCAAAAGACTTATAGTAAGGTGTTTGAATGAAAACTGCCAGGTTTTCTCTGCTGGAAGCTGTTTAGACACTGACAGCTTAGAAGTAACATTTGCTCTCTCCCTCCAGTCAGATGTACATTACTGGATCCTGGGACGCTAAGGGAATTTTATTTTTATTTTTTGAGATGGGCACTCTGTGAGAAATATTAATTTGCACTGTCATTCAGTGAAAACGGGTCTGCTTTATTATGGTGTCAAGAAATAGAATAAGGCAAGTGTGATCCTTTCTACAAATCTGTTTCTATGTGATTTTTCATAATGCAAATGCCCAACTCAAATGACAAAATTGGGATTGTTGACTCAAACCCAGGACCTTAGAAATCCAGCCAGGCATTACAGAGTTAAAAGGGGGGAGGGGAGGGGAGCCCTCAGAGGGTTAAAGCACAGCACTAGGAAGCTAAAGCCACTTTCCCATGAGTTCATTCTCCAGGCCCTGAGGTGACCACATGCTTGGCAGACCTCTCCTGAACCACCCACTGCTCCCCTCAGCAGTGTACTTCATCAATCTGTAATTAGGAGAAAAATATACTCTTGGAACAGAAAATATCATCTCAGTAGTTTTCACCCCAGAGACGCCATCATGAAAAAGGTCTTTATTCTAAGAACATCCATTGAAGTGTGTCTGTCTAGGAAGTGATACCTGTCACACCGTGGTTGTCTACCTTTTCTGGGCATAGATCTGAATTTGCTTACATGTTAAAATGTCAAAGTAGATTTATAACTGTCACAGGATGCCAGGAAACTATAAACCTTTTTTTTTAAAAGTAATTAGGGCCCTCCCTGATAGTGCAGTGGGTTAAAGCACTGTACTAAGAAGCTTAACCTACTTCCCCAGGAGTTCCATCCCACCTTCCCCAGAGGAGATCCACAGGAGGTGACCACATGGCTAGGCAGACCTCTCCTTACCCGCCCCATCAACCACCATGCTATTGACCTCACCTAACAGTGAGTTATAAATCACATATGTGGCAACTGAGGTTGGGGTAACAGCATGACGGAATGTGGAGGAGAAATTCAGGATGGCACGACCTTAGCAAGTTAGGGCATGACTGAGGCAAGATGATCCTGGAGAGATCCATGTTGCCTGTTCTGAGCATAGGAGCTAATATTCCATAGTACCTGCTTTCTTGGAGACAACCTAGTAGTCGTCAGTCATTCCTGCATTTCCATTCAAACAAATCTCCATTTGATTACAAATGAATGAATACATATTTACAATAGGAAAAAAAAATACATGTCATAAAAATAATTATTTCCCATGGTGCTGAGAACTTAAAATACTATACTCATGTCTAGCATCCATATTTGTATGATCAAAAGCTCCAGCCATCTGTTTTATGTCTGCAGAGATATGTCTGTGTAAAGTGATAAACAAGACAGAAATGATCACTGCTATTACAGAGCCAGAACCTGGGGAAACACACTCATTGAGGCTTGTTACTTAAATGAGGTCCATGTTGTAAAGGAGAAATGCCAGATACCAAGGGCCTGATTATGCTCTTGGTTTAGCTGGGAAAGGTTTCCTAAAGGAAATAGCAGATAAGTACCCAATGCTCTGATTGAGGTTACAGGAAAGGACTGGAGTAGTAGAGGCCCAGGCAGAGAGAACAGCTCCTCTAACAGCTCCATGGCAGCACATACCTTACAAAGTTGTTTGCAGGAGCTGATGCTTCTAGATGGTCTATGTCCCATGAAGTAAGTGTGTGAGAGAAAAAGAGGAACACTGAAGCTGAAGAGATTGCCAGGGGCCCAAAAATAAATAAATAAATAAATAAAAGAAACAAAAATTTGCAGCTTGGTTAAGACATTTGAATTTTGCCCTAATTCAGTGGGAAAGCTATTGAGGGTTATTATACACCAGGGTGACAAGAGCAGATTTACATTTTAAAAGACCCCTCTCTCCACGAAGAACCAGGCAGAGAGGAGGAAGAGAAACCACTTAAAGCTGTCAGGTAAGAGAGATGCTGCTCCAGGAGAAGACAGTGGTATGTGTTTCTTTATTTTCCCAGATTAATACCGCATTTTCCATATTTCTGTCTCATTGCTAAGGTAATCAAACTAGGATAGATCAGTTGTTTACAATTCAATCCCAATTTATTAAATGGACACAATCCACATATCAAAATGTCCAGATTTAAAGCGAATTCTATGGAAATGGAAGACCTTTTTTAGAGGACTAGGAATATAACAGGTTGGGTCAATTATATATTCATGAATCTTGAGGTTTTCTAAGTAATAATATTTATCTTTTGTATAGCTGCCTTCTTTTTTTCCTTTCTCTTTTTTAACCCTATTATAGTCTTAGTGATGGTTGTTACTCTCACTTGACATCCTGAGTTTGGGTGGAGCCAGGAGCCTTTAATGTCAAAGAATGCCAGTTTGGAGTTTCTCTGGAGCTGATTCAATCACTGAAGATAATAACAAGGAACACAGGCTCCTGGGCTACAGGGAAGGCTCCTCTAAGATCCACCAGTGGGCAGCAATTCAGAAGTAGCTCAAATTGCAACCAAAAGAATTGGTGCTAGATTGAAGGTTGGGCACTAAGTGTCTTCTGTTTCCCATAAGCCTGTGTTTAAACCCTATATGTTTGATGAGCTGAATAACATGAAACTGCAAATTCTATCATCTCCTATAATGATTCCAAAGCACTCCTAAATGTGTTGGAACACTATTTATTATCTATGTGAAAGGCAAAACTACCTGAGCTGGTTCCATTATTCTACCTAAAGTCTATAGCAGTCTAACAAGTAAAAGAGAAAGTTTTAAAAGGAAAATTTAAGAAAGTTAACTTTTTTCAAATCACAGTTATGAGCAATCTTGGCAGTGTAGAATAATTGGGCTGAAAATTTAAAAATTTCCAGTCAATATTTCTATTCTAATTAAATTAAAGCTCAAGTGTATTTATGGTCAAAAAGCAAAATAATTTAGGAAATATTTTCTGGAAACTAAATGCATTATTTTATGGAGTGACCTGGAAAAATATATAGATACCAATGTAATAAATTTTGTGTTAATTCATAATGATTAATTTTTTTAAATACAAAATTGATTGCTTGGCAAAAAAATAAAATTAGAAAAATGGTAATAGTAACCTTGTGGCATATCTTAACAAAATGTTTTAAATATCCTTTGTAGACTATGACCTTCTCAGGGCAAAGTTGAATTTTTATTTATATATCTATTTCTAGATCCTAGAAAGTTCTTGAAAACAAAATAATTTGGAAAAATTTTAGATGAATAATTAAATCTTTAAAAAACTAAAAATATATTTAACTTGGAAGCCATTCATATTAACTAGATCTTATTGCTTAATAAAGTTACTATAAAAGAATGAGGAAAAAGCTTAAATATTTTCAAAGTAAAAATGTCTTAAGAACTGTTAGGTCTTACGAGCTCATAGGTTAAAGCTATTCTGAATCCCTGATCAACTCTGGATAATCTGATTTCAAGATGAAAGGATATTGATTCCTTTATTTTGATTAGATACGCAGCCTTCTTTGTAAAACATCTAATTTGTGTCATTTTAAGTTTGATTATTCAATTTGTAAATGATCAAAGTGCCATTCCTGTTCCTACCTTCCCCAGGGGCTATTTTTCTCTGTCTTTATTCTAATTTATCTACCATATTCTCTTTAGACTGGGAGAATAATGGAAATTTGACTCAGGTCAAGCTTCTCCTGCATTCTCTTCCTCTTTCTTGCTCTCTCTCTGTTTCTTCCCTTTTACCAAATTTACTTATATTTATACATTAAATGGTATTACCAAACTTACACCAGAAACCATCTGTCCTCTCCCCCTCTTCTTTCCCTTCTCCCTCTTACTTCCTAGATAGATTTACATATGTGTGTATATATATTTTATTTTACTATGTCTTCTGATATTTACCTTCACAATTCTAAATAGGTTGCTTCTAGTTCTATTTATTATTTGTACATTTTATACATTAGGTACTGACTTTCTATAGTGGACAATGAATGTCTACCCCTCTTGCTGGATACTCCCCACCCGTTCTCCTACAATAACTATAGCACTATATTTTGGTGCAGTCACCATTACATGTTTACGGTATGTGCAACTATTGTTCCTTATTGAGCTATTGAGTGTTAGACAATGGTTGTGTTGCCTTTGTTGTGTACTTGCATTTTCCCTAAAGCTAAACATTTCTTACTTACATAATTTTCCATGTAAATATAACTAATGCTTCCAAAGCTATATAACACTTACCTCTAACTACTGTTCTCTTGTCCATGTGTAAAGTGCATCATAAGATTTCAAGCTCTCTGGGTTCCCCTGGACTCTTCTTCTCTCTGCATCTATGTTCTTACTGTCTCATTTGTTTCTCTCCTCAGTTGGATCTCTAATTATCTAGGGCACAAGACTTCTTGGCTTATTTCCTTTTTTGGTAAAGCATCTCTTCCTGAAGCTTCTTAAGAAAGTGGGAAATGGATGTCTCAATGCTAAGAACACTACTACTCATTTCTAAGAATTCTGCTTCAATGCAATCTCTTAAGGCCAGTAAGGCCAGTCATTCACAACCTCCTTCTTTCTTCCTTCCCCTTTCCTGTCTTCTCCTCCTCCTCCCTCTCTCTTTCCAATTATGCACTTTCATTCATACATGGAAAACTGAAACATAGTTAACCACAGATATGAGTTGACTATATCACCATTTTGTTCTTCAACTTCCTAATGACTTTGGCTCAATATGAATGGAAAATGTGGTGCCTCCCTGGTAGGGCAGGGGTTAAAGTCTCAGCACTATCAAGCTATCACCAGCCACGTGGGCATGAGTTAGATCCCAGCCAAGGAGCTGACCCAAAGGGCACAGCAGACCTCCTCAGCAGTGTATATAAGTGCTCTGCCTGCTCTGCTCCTTACTCTGTCTCCCCACACCCCACCTCCCCCTCTTTTACCCTACACCCCAATTATTGTATGCATAAATAAAATTTTCTTTTAAAATGGAGAATGTGTTCAAGACAACTGATATATAGCACCAGTTATAAGTGTGACTTCTATTAAGATTTTCCTCTCCTTGAGTCTCAGCTTTCTTTGCTGTAACCTAAAAGGGTGGGCTAAGGGGCACCAAGGCCCTTCCTAGTTTCTGGGATTCTTAGGGCTTGCCAAGCTCCTAGGCCCTTCCTAGAAGTAAGTAGTCTTATGAATTTGTTGCAGCCTTGCACGGATGCAGTCTCCAAGGTCCTGACCTCTTGTCTGGGGATAAGCCAAGCCATCCCTACCTGGCAGGGTGTTCCTCTGAAGGTCATGTGGAACAAACTGGTTGTTTAGTTCAGGTGTTCAGCTGTGACAAAGAAGGGTTTCTGGGAAATAACAGTGCACCCCGCATCAAGTTTTATCTTTCCACTTAGAAGTCCCATACCCCCAGATAGTTATCTGTCTTTTCAGTTAACATAATTACGTCTGAGTCTGAGTTTTCAGTCTTCTCATAGTCAGCGATGTCCTTGAGAGAAGAAATAGTGTTGGATTCATTTCTGTGTGCTCCCAAATATAACACCCTCTATATGAATTTATAGGTAAATAAATCTCTTTTAAGAGAAAAATTGATCTTTTATTTATACGTTTTTTTCCTTGCTTCTCTTACATATAAACTAATGGTTTTTTTCTACTTTTTTTTTGGCAATCAATTGTAAGAGGTTTTTCAACTATAGATGATGATAATATTTACATGGCACTATTAAAAGCATGTATTAGCTCCAATTGAAGTGATGTTGGTCTATGAGAACTGGCTAGCCCCAGGTGTCCATCTGTACCCAGTCAGAGAAAGCCAGAGCATGAGGGCAAGAAAGACAGATGAATATAGTTAGTGGCCATCTGACCACATTGTGAGTGGCTGAGAGGCTCACACCTCTGTGGATGTACGCTACCCCTCCACGCCCACCTCCAAGGCACCAACACCCTTGACCACAGCTCCTTCCACTGCTTCGCTCCACAGCCCCACCCTCCCCCTCTGCTAGCCTCCAGTCTGCGAGCAGGTTCCTAGGGTTCCTTTTGGCTTGGCTTTGCCTATTTAAATCTTTGTTGTGTTTGTCAATACTCCTTATGAGTGAAATCATGGTACCTGTCTTTCCACTTTTGACTTATCTTGCTTAGCATAACCCCCTCCAGTTTGGTCCATATGGTCACCATTGGCAAAGGTTAGCTTTCGTCTTTTTAACAGCCGAATAGTATTCTATTAGGTGTATGTACCACATTTTCTTAGTCCAATCACCTACTGGGCATTTGGGTTGCTTCCGTAACTTGGGTATCTTAAATAGTGCTACAATGAGCACAGGATTGCATACTTCCCTTTGTATTTGGTGGTTTTATATTTTTTAGATAGGTATTTAGAGGTGGAATTACTAGGTCATATAGTTTTCCGGTTCCACCAGCAATGTCTAAAGGTGTGCTTTTCTCCATACCCTCACCAGCACATTACTTCTGCTTGTTGAAAAGAATAACATGCATCCTACTGATCGACACTTCGAATAGAAAAAGTTAGGATGGGAGGTCTCACAAGGACAGACACCAGAAGGGGGGGCAGGGATGATTAATCTCAACTAAGCCAGTTATGGAAGGTTCCAGGAACCTAAAGTGTGGTCAGAAAAGATTTCCAGCCAGAGATAGGGGCAGAGTAGATTTTAAAGGAGCAATCCAACCTGACCCTGAGGTGATAATTTCTACAATAATTCCATCAAAGTCCACGTAAAAGAACACCTCTTGCCCTGGCAAAAAAGAAGCTTTTGTTCTTTAAGGCTGTCCACCTGTGTCTCTGCAGGTGTCTCTCTTATTCTCCTTTTCTCTATAAACTTGCCATGCGCTGATGAATGTGAACATCTGCTGAATTCCTTCTCAGGGGGACCAAGAACCCCATGCATTGAACCCCAACACCCTGAACCTATCACTCCCACCATCACACACTGTCAGAACCAGGCTGGGTTCAGCAGGTGTTTAAGAAGTGTGTGCAGTCAAAGAGGCCATGAAAAGCATGAGTTATAAACCAAGTGATTTCATTTCTCTCTGGAATGACAAATAGACCTGAAATGCCTTTCCAGGAACAGCAGGGAGCTTGGTGTTTCTGGACATATTAATATATTTTGGGAAATTATTCTATTATTTTGCATTTTGAGCCAAGAACCTGAAGCCAGGGAGACCTTGCTGGGGACAGCTCATCTGCTCCCCCTGTGATGCTAACCTCTAAGCCAAGAGCTAAGTGAGACCCCACAGGCAAAGGCCAGGAAAGGGCCTCGAAGAAAATGATTTTTTTTTCTAGGAAAAGTTAAAACTTCTTGAGTGAATGGGCCTTTGCCTACACTCCAATGCTTCTCTGTCCAGAAAAAACTCTGGGAGCCCCAGAGGGGTTTTCTGCTGCTTTGACTTCTCACACACTCTTCTTTCAAATGAATTTAAACCTTTTCTTGTCCAAATCCTTGCAGAAGAAAAAAAAAGTGACCACTCCGCAGTTTTTCTACTATTATGCAAATAGATTAATCAGGCAATGCTCCTGTGAGAATTAATTTAGATTTGAATCCAGTGAGGCCTGGATGCTTGCTAACTGAACCCCTAGGCCAAAGCCTCTGCTAGGTAGCACCTCATATTATTCCTTTGACGAAATGTGAACTGACACAAATACTATGGCTCCCTTTCAATCCGATTACCCCGTTACCTCACATCAATGCTACCCCAGCCATCAGACTCTGGCGTCCTTCCTTTCACCGGCTCCAGGAACAACGGACAGCTCCCCCTTGATAAACAAGCACCCACACTGCCACCTCGTACCCCCACTCTTAAGCCATCATCCGCACTCAATGGGCTCTATTCGACAAGGTATTTTATTTTGTTTGTAGGAATCAAGGACTGAAAAACAGTTCAAATCGGGCCTGGCTGGGGCTGTTCATTCAAAGCTGCCCTTTCACACAATCAGCCACTAAAGAGCCTCTGGAAATAACACCCCTGAAGTATCTAATGGACGTCATCCCCTTGGGACGCACCCCCGCTGACCCCCTCTGCTTCATCTCCTTCCCTTATGTCTTACGAACAAAAATAAATAGCAGCACAGGTTCCCTGGGCTTCTGTGACCTGAAGCTCAGTCAAAAACGAAGCTACATGTTAAACCATACCTTTGTACTAAACTCATGTTGACAACCACTAAATTCTTTCTGTTGCTCTGCAGAGAAACTTTTAAAAAAAGATTCATTTTCTCTCTCCTCACTCCCCCTACCCTCCCACCCCACCCTAAACTCTGCCTATTTAAAAAGCTTGACTAAACAATCCACCAGGTGGGGGGAAGGCTTTCTATGTGGACAGCTCAGTTTCTGGAGGCTCTACCTTGGTAATTAGATTAACAGGCAAAATGTGAATAGCAACGACCACAACAGCCTCCACTGTCCAGACGTCACACCATTCACTGCATATCACTGCTAGCAAACTGTGCTGAATGGTAGCAGAAAAAATATGGATTTGTGAACTGTCCTATACAAACATTGATATGAAAGAGGAAGAAAGCAAGATGAGCTTTAGTTTTAAATAACAAAAATAATGAACAACCATAGACCAGAGACATTCTGTGGGGGTGGAGTGGGGAATGGGATCAAAAACGGGG
>NW_004567116.1:25465479-25495225 GCF_000260355.1 Condylura cristata
GAAATGCACGGGACTATGGTGGTGGCACAGGGGTGATTTGGTGATGGGAAACCCGTGGGGATTACAATTGAGATGAAAAAAAAAATGTGAAAAATGATGTAAAAATAAACTTTTTAATAAAAAAATAAATAAAAAAAAAGCAATCCCAGCTAATATAGCTTTTCAAGAGAGTCAAAATTATTTATGCTTAAGCTAATAAGTATTAATATAGTGGTTTGATGTGTAGTTAATTAATGTAACTCTTTCTGTGCCTCTTTTTGCACTAAAAAAGGAGGACAGTAATCCTATAGGTGATGCTTGGTTTTCTGAAGCAACCAAGACAGGAATATCTTCCATAACCACAGTCCTCTTACAGGCTCTCAGTTTGAGAAGCACTTTGAAACATATTCTAACATGCTTGTTAGAGACTATTCACTTTTTAAAAATAAGACAAAGCAAACAGTAAGAAAGTAAAACTCATGCTCACTCAGCAACCTACAAGGAGAATTATGGTTTTACCAAATGTCATTTTGGGGGGAAGCAATCTGATTTTTGTTATGTCAGAGGAGAACTTCTGTTTTATTAAAAAGTAGACCAAGTTGTGCAGCAGCCCTCACTCACACTAGCCCAGGACTCTGGCCATGGCCTTAACAAGGCCACATGGTGACCAAGAACATAAGCAAGTCCAGACATGGCCACCACTGGGGCACCCCCACACTCCCCAAGTTGGTGGGGGATGTGATTCAGGAGGTGTGTAGCTTTGCCCCTATGAACATCATGACACAGACTTGCTCAAGATCTCCCAGGCCAAGGGGGCCCTCAAGGTCATCACAGAAAGGGTGGGACACACATCTCCAGCAGGTGGAAGAGCAAGTTGAGCAAGGTCCTGATTGAGAATAGGAAGGTAGTTGTCAAGAAAGACTGACCACCCCATAAATAAGATATTTTCAAAGAGCGAATGACTAAAAATTAGACTCCATTTGCAAAGTAGAAGAGGCAGAGAATGCACACAGTACATTCTAGTAATCAATTTTCACCAAAAAAAATGACACTCCTTCGCTTTTCCCCTGATCCTGGTGCCTTTTTCCAAATGTCTAAAATGTTCTGCTTTAATGTCCAAAAAGTGCTATTCAAGAATGTTGTTGTGCACCATATTTTTACTGATATAAATGCAACTCCTAAATACCCTTCTGTTGACCTAGTTGTCTCCATTCATTTACCAACTACTCAGCAACTGCTGATTGCCAGATGTGCCCACAATGACAGGACCTCAATAGTATTCAGGTCTACCCAGGTGGTAAAATACCCCTCACTCTACATCTTTCTTTTTGCTGCGGCACAACTTGGTTCTTTTTCTTTTCTCCTGAAAACTCTGTCTTATTCAGTCTTGCCCCTTAACAGGAAACATTTGGGAGTCTTCATTCATAACTTTAAACCACAGATTAATCTTGTCAAACTTTAAGACCCCAAGACTGTCTTCAGAAGTGGTTCTGAGTCAGTATAAAGGTTATCAACCCAGATCCTAGGGTCAGATGGAACCTCAAGTATCAGCTCTGGCTGCATTCAGAGTAGCAGAAGCAGTTGGAGATATACCTGGGTGGTGGTGTTCTCTTGCACACTTCATAGCAAGGCAAACACCTGCCCAGTACCAGAAGTTACTGCCTCACGCCAGTGAGGTAAGACAGCTCATCAGCTACAAACAACTCCTGCTTTCCTTTCACCTGCCCAAGCTCTCAAGACTCTTTTATGGCCCAACTGAACCTACCATCATATAGGAAAGACATTTCTGAAGAATGGATTGCAGTCTAGCCAGGCTCACAGACTCAAGGCCAAGCCAATATGGTTGTCTAAATGCCTCTTAAGTTTCCCTGAGTCCGCAGTATTTGAGGGGTTACTTTAAATAACACATGGAAAATACACATGGGCCCTCCATGGTGACACAATGGGTTAAAGTGCAGCACTGTGAAGCTAGCAGCAGCAGCTTCAGTACAAGTTCCATCCCAGCCCCAGAGGTGACCCACATGGCGCAGCAGACCCCTCCTGACGCCCCCACTGTTCCCCTCAGCAGTGTACTTAATCAGTCGGCCTGTTCTGCTCCCTACTCTCTCGCTGGTAAATCCTTTCAACCTCCACATCTCTGGCCTACACTTCAGTTCTTGAATGCACAAATAAATAAATCTTTAAATATACACACACATACATACAGTTTTATATGAATTTAAAATTATGTAAACATAAGTAGTTTTTACCTATGAACCTAAGTGCAGTTAGATAGCATCTGCCACTGCATTTATTAATGATATTTAAAAGCTGAATATTTACTTCATTAATGCTGTAAGACCAGGCATTAAATCATAAGGGTTTATGTAAGAGTTTCCCCCCCCCCCCGCTATGAAGTTTGATTCTTTCTAAATCTTTAGACAACTAGTAATTTACTAGTAATGTCCAAGAAAGAGTAGTCATACTAGCAGAAGTCATGACCTGCTCATTCAAATCAGCAAAGAGAACTGGCCTAAGGGACAGGAGTGAAGAACAGACTGTCTTTTGAGAAAATCTGAGAGTTGTGCCATAAAGAGTACCAAGTATTATAAAACAATGAGTTGGGATAAGACTTGAAAAGGTGAGAAAACGGATGAGTGAATTAAACACACTAAACCTGAAGGTGCAAAGGTGTCTCTAGATGATGTAGGAAACTGCTTCCAGAACATCAAGGATCTACCTTTTACTCCTCTGTACACATTCCCTGCATGCATGCTCTAGGCCAAGTGTAGGGACTCAAAGTCAAAGGATTTGGAGCCCGCTCTCAAGGACCTCATTGCCTACTGAGAAGCAAACAGGCACCTTATTCCAAGAGATAAGAGTTTCCAGATTTAGCAAATAAAAACAGTAAGTTCAAGTTAAATTTGAATTTATGATAAACCATGGCTAATTATTTTACTCTATATTCCATGCAATATGTGGGATATACTTATACTAAAAATAGTATTTGTTTGTTTGCAATTCAAATGTTACTGTCCCTCCAGCATCTTATCCTGCAGCTCTAAGAATTGGATAATAAATGCAATGGTACCTGTATTAGGCACTACAAGAAAATATCTAGGAAGCTAGATCTCAGGTTATACGTAAAAGAAGTCACAGGGGGAGATGAAACTTATGTCAAGTCTTCTCAACCAATAGAAGTTAGCTAGGTGGAGAGATACAGAAGGATTGGCATACACCTTACCACTGGGGCTTGAGAAGGAGAGTGATACTCAGGGTGATACTCAGGGAAATACAGGTAGCTCAATGGGGAGGGAACAGAGATAGGCAGCCTTTCAATAACTGTGAAAGAAGAGGCAAAACCAGTACCCAGAACATCATTATTCCTGAGGGATAAACAGAGAAAAGGAGAAAACAAAAGCAAGCAATAAGGAAAAAGAAAACTATAAAGACAAGAAGGAAGGAGAAGTCCTAGTAGTAAATGCTGTAGTCAGACAAGACAGAAAAGCCACTTCAGTGTTATGTGGGAGCAGCAGGTAGAAAAAGTCACGGAGGTGGTAAGGATGTGTGAAATCATGAGTTGCTTTCAAAGAGTCTACTGAAGAATGACTGTGCTTAGACCTGGATCAACAGCCAACTTGTTGGCTGGGTCCTGAGTTTTAGAGTGTACCCCAAGGAGTCCTCTGAAGTTCTACCCAGCTCCATGAGGCAGCCAAGGGGATATGTTCATCCAGAGCCCGTATACTCCCTTTCAGGCCCTAGAATTCCTTGCCAAAATAGAACCAGACCTGTTTTCAAAGGCAGCACAAGCCTCTTCCTAGATTTTTCTTTTCAAAGGCAGAGCAGCCACTAGCTTGCCCATCCCTAAACCTGAGAGAAAGAGTGGGGACACTTCCCGTGTGTGTGTGTGTGTGTGTGTGTGTGTGTGTGTGTGTGTGTCTGTTTTAGGGGCAGAAGAGCTGGGACATGTGGACCAAGTGTCCACACTCTTGGCCTCTCGGCCCTCCGTGATGTAGGGTAGAGTCAGGTTGGAAAGTAAAGTGGGAGAAGGGAGCAACACACTTTCATCTATAGACTTGTCTATAGGCCCCACAAAAGTTAGTGGGTTTCTGTAAGAGGATATAGTTAGAGATGGACATAGAGCTAAGAGAGGATTCCTTTGGAAATGAGCACAATTTGAAAGACTCTTCAGTGAAGGGGATATTGAAGTGTTTCAGAGGATTGCTGTATCAGTCAGTTCAGCAGCAAACATTCCCAGTGAAGATATCACTTAACAGAAGTGTGAACAGGGTTAAGAGACAAGTGGTTTTTGGGTGCAACATAACACGACAACATTATGTTCCATCCTATCTCTAGGCTTGGTGGCAGGATGATATTGTAAAAAAAGGTAGCAAAGCAAGAAGTGGAAGAAAAAAAAATAGCCCAAATTTTCTGTCTTCCTGCCCCTGAGTTGGTTCTAGAGCCTTCCACTGACTGAAATCAGCTGAAGAAGTCCATTAGCAAGGTGTGTAGTCATTCCCCAGAGAGCAGCCTCTCAGGGCCAAAACAGGGGGAGGAGGGGTCAGGGGTAGTTCTGGAAGGAGAACAGAATAAATATCTAACACTGTCTCTAGGGAATCAGAAGGGGAGTTTAACTTAGCTGGGATGTGAACAAAATGGAAAGTTTACAGGAAGGAAAAGGACAGAGCAGTTCAATCACTTACCTCTCCTCTCTTAAGAGGGGAAAATAGGCCCTCCCTGGTGGTGCAGGCGGTACAGCACTAAGAAGCTAAAGCCACTTCAGCATGAGTTTAATCCCTGGCCCCGGAGGTGACCACATGGTGCCGCAGACCTCTCCTGACCCACCCTCTGCTCCCCTCAGCAGTATACTTCATCAGTTGCCCTGTTCTGCTCCCCACTGTGTCTCTGGTGAATCTTCTCACCATGCCTGTATCCCATATCTGTATACATGAATAAATAAATCTAAAAAAAAAAAAAAAAGAGGGGAAAATGGTGAGTGGCTGAGTAAGCAAGCAGGTGAAATGTGATGTTTCTCTTGCAGAGACAGCTGGCAGTTGGTCTCAAGGACTCAATGCAAGAGGATTGCCAAATTTTTTCATGTCTCCTTCGCCTTTCCCTACACTGACTAAGGCATTTTCTTCTTTTTCTCAGGCATTAACCTCCAGACCCACCTCTACCTCAGGTAAACAAACCCATAACTATGGGGAGCCTTTCACACTTTTGAATATTTCTCTTTCAAATACTGGTTCAAAAGAATTCAAAATTCTCAATCTATTAGAAGAGAAATAACTTTTAAAACTAATTTCATTACATCATAAAGAACTGGTATTCTTGCCTCTCACCCTCTCATGGTGTCTGGATTAAAAAATATGTTTGTCCCAAAAGAGCTGAAGAATTTTGGATGTTTGTGGCACCGGGATTCTCCACCCTTACCTCCACCTCCAAAGGCAGCTTCTTCAACCACCTGACTGGATCTACAAATGATTCCTGTTTCTCTATGTTTTTAAAGTGCCCCTTCTTAATAAATGTTATCCTTTTATTTAACAAAGGAGAAGATGAAACAAGACCCTGTTTAGAGAAATGATTATCAGTCATAGACAAACAGCTTTTCTCTTTGTGTGTTCAACGTTGGGCAAGATGAAGGCTTAATATCAAGACACGTTCCTCCAGGTACATGAAAGATTGCTATAAAGCAAAGCACTTTCTCAAAGTAAACAAGCAGAATCCTCGGTCTTAACCTGTGTGTGGTGGGGTGGGGAGAGATATTCACACCTCCAGGATCTACCATCCAACTCAACAGACCACTGATGTCTCCTCAAGGGCTGTATTCAGCAAATACAAAACCAGCCTGTTATCAGTTCCCCATCCCCGAGTTCTTAGGCACTGAAAGAGAAGGCAGAACATCATCCCCTATTCTTAAATCTTTCATCCAGAATAGCAGACTGTTCAGGCCCAGAGAAAGATACTACCCAGATAACTTCAACTTCATCCAAGCCTCTTCTGGACAGGAAATCAATAGTTCCAGCTTGGGGTAAAAGCAAAGGCTAAGAAAGCCCAGGGGGTGGTGGGGGTTGGGGGGGGATGTTCTTGGGGAGGGTATGGGGAAGGAGCATGGAGAAGGGAGCTCTTAGTGGGAAAGCCACAGTTAATTAACTGCTGAAAGCTGAGGCCTTGGGTGAGGTGAGCAAGCCAGGAAGGGGACTCCTGATTCACACCTGTTGTGTAACCTGATTAGGAAGAGGAGCCCTCTCAGTGGGAAAACGCCCCCCGGGGCGGGCAGCCTCGCGTCTAAGCTCTGCTCTTCGGGTGGATCCTGAGACCGGAAAAGTCGAAGTCAGATCCATGAAGTCCACAACGACCCACCTCTCAGGGTCTGCTAATCTGCATCCTTCCTCTATGCTTCCCTCTATTCTGAGTGGGCCTCCTAATTCCAAAAAACATTCTATGGTCACCTGGCGGATTGAAGTCTGGGAGCTGAGAGTTTTTCAACGTATAAGGTCAGATCTGAAAAGACTCTTAAGAGCTCTGGAGGGCAGCTCCTGGTTTTACACATAAGGACTGGGAGGGCCAGAAGACAAGGACGTTCCCTAAAGACACAGTAAAATGAAATGGACACAAATATGAATTAAAAAGCTATTTAACCCCTCCATCTGAGATGAACAACAAAAAGTAAAGATAATTTTAAGGGGAGAGGGAAACATCAGTTTTGAAACAAACAACATAAAATTAACGTCTCAAACCGAAGAGGGGAGGAGGGAGAGAAAAACACTCCAGTCTGGGCTCGCCAGCCTTTAATTTTGATTATTTTGAATGGGCCACGGGGGCCTTGGCGGCCCTCTCACCAGTTGCTAGGGCTGGGGGGCAGGGACCAAGGAGTGAGTTAAAGTATACTCCAGGCAGCCCAGCACTGTGCTCTGCGCTCTACACAGATCCTCTTTCTTCCAGTTAAAAAAAAAAAAAAGAAAGAAAACACAAAAAACCCACAAAAAAACACAACACACAGTTAACCACCTGTCAGGACTGAGGATACAATGAGGCTCCTGGAAAAAGAGCTTTTCATGCATGCGTAATATATTTGTTCAGCTATTCACTTAATGAAGCTGATAAATGTGATGCAAGACAATAGTCAAGTTAATCTATTTAGTAAAATGTTTTGAGACTTTCAGGCTACGTTAAGGAGGGGAGCGTTAGAGGACATTTTCATTTAAATGCACTCATCTCCCCTCTTAGGCAGCACAAGGGGGTTCAGGCAATCTATGTGAATATAATTTCTTATAAATGTGTCTTTAATGGGTTTAATTCACCCTTGCCAGCTGTTTTAGGGGCTATTTTGTAGGAGCAAAACAAACGTTTCAGGCTTGGAAAGCTAGTTAAAATTAGTTTCGGTCAGCGAGGCCAAGCTATATTTCCTGCAAACCATCTGCTTGATTGGCACAATAGAAGGATTTTCAAGGAAAAAAGGGGGGGAGTGTGTGTGAAAGGAATGAGAGGTGGGGGGATATGCTAGAAAGGACTGGGGCGGTTGGTAGCTCCTTGTGGCCTATTCTAAAGGTGAACCCTTAGAGGTGTCTTAATAGAGCGGCCAGCCAAGAGGACAGGGGCTGTAGAAGAGTTCTTTCAGCGCAAGCCTCGCTGCCTTCCTCCTTTGCCTAACCCAGCGGCTCGCTCTTTGCCTCCCGGAACGCAGAAACGGGCTACGCCAGCTTTTCCCCGTTACCGCCGCCCAGCAACCAGCCTCACTTGCAAAGATCACACTAAATGCTGGCATCTCCAGCCCGGGGTTCGAACCCTTGCAAAGGGAGAGGTGGGGTCCTGTCCCACCTCCCGGAATTCACGCTCGTCAGCTTTTCGCCTGCGGGAATCCTAGTCAATGGGCGCTTTGCAGCTTCGCAGCGCCCTTCCCTCTCAGCTTGCCCCGCGCTCACCCAGGGAGTTTGCTGCTTGGCCGGCTCGGCGAAACGCCGCTGGGACCCGCCTGCTCCCCAGTGCCGGGGTGGGGGACGCGGTGGGGCGGGGTCGGGGGGGGGGAGAGGAAGCCCTAGAGCAGGTTGTGTGAGTCTTGCCAGCCATCCCAGGGAGGCTCCCGCCGCTTGGGTCTCCTCGGCCCCAGGGAGCGCAGCCTTCCTCAAAGAGCTTCGCGCCCCTAGCGCGGACGGAGACCCTAACCACAAACTGTTACTTTTCCCCTTCCCGTCTTCTTTTCCCTTGAAAGAGAAATAGAAAGTCCAGTTATGGGATCAAGTACGCGAGGGACTTCGCCGAAATACACTCGAAGATAACGACATTACAGTGAATGGCAGGACGCACAAAACCCCATGGACTCAGGTCAAACGGCATTAGTCACAGGTCTTAGCTGCAGCCGCCGCGAGGCACGGCCCCTTAGGCTATGGCAGCGTTTGAAAAGACGCGTTCAAGGAGTTCACTTAAAGTAAGATTCTTTCGTGTGATTTCTTGCTTCCTTAGGATTTATTTTGCCTTTTCACGGGCGGCCAACCCTCGCTCCCGCCCTCACGTTTCCTATTCGGTGTCTAAATTCTTTAGGAGGGTGTGGAGACCGGCCGCTGGAAACCGGGTCCACGTGGATCACAGCAAGGGGTTGACCTGCCTTCCAAAAAAAAAAGTCAGGGCTACTTTTTAAAAGCAGAGAAATTAACAACAGTTCGTCTATAATGAGCTAGAACGACTGGGAGTGGGGGTGGGGGGTGAGGGCTTGGAGCATGTCAACAGGCAGGATAATAACTGTAAAAACTACACCCTGGGAAATGCTCCAGCAGAAGGGACGCCTATCGAAGGGGGCCCCTAGGAAGGCCCCAGATTGGCTTCTAGTCCTCATGCCTCCCCACAAAATAACAAAAACGTGTGAAGATAGGCTCTATTCCTGCTTCCCCCAAAAAAGGCAGGTGGCATCCTTGACAGAGATCTTACACTTGCAATTGCCTCCATCACCTCCGGCACCAGCACCAGCTCTGGGGGGTGGGGGTGGGGGCAGAAAGGACGAATAAGAAAAGCTGAAGGAGGAGAAGTAGAAAAGGAAAGAAGAGGCTGGAGGGAAAGAGGAGAGAGAAATGCCAAAGTCAGAGTTGGTCCTTCCATCCCCAGAAAACAATTGGGGTGTGGGTGGGGGGGGTGATTGCTACGGCAACTTTGTCTTGTGGTGATGTTAAAGCACAGGTGTTCAAATAATTTAGCTCTTTCTCCCCTAGTTTACTGCAAAACTTCAAAAAGAGGAACATTTTTAAGTTGGTTCACTGATCTGCTTCCCCTACATACTCATTTCCAGGGAGCGCTTATTAAAGTGAACAAGTTCAATAGCCACTTTTTTCCAGAGCTGCTTTCAACCGCCCTCCTGCCCAGTGTGCTTCCATAAACAGTCCTGGGTTGAGAAACTCGTCACTCCATCACCTCCAAGCATTAGTTTGGCCCTAAATAACTTTCTAATTTGAATCAAGGGAGAGCTTTAGTGGACTCTGTTTCTGGTTTAATGTGATATAAATCACAGATGCACTTTTATTGAATGGTTAAAGCAGCGACATGGAGATCATCGACACAAAACACCCTGGACAAAACCATCCAGAAAAATAAAGCTGGTTAATAAGATTTTTGAGAAAGCTTTGTGTTAAAAAGCAAAAAGGAAAACCAGCTGAAGGTGACAGTTAGTTCATGGTTAATAGGATCAGGGCGGCCTGGCGGGACTGCACACTTCTCTTTGGGGAGGTTCAGCCACACTCAAGAAATGAATGGGACATTTAACACATCTGTTATCTCGCCTAGCAGAGAAATGGGAGAATCCAGGCTCAGTGCCACCCCAGCCCAACCCAGAGGAAAGTGAAGGGACTGTCTCCAGGAAGAGTCTCACTTGAGGCCCCAATTTCAGAACATGCTTTTCTGGTGTGGACCAACTCTCTTGGTACCACGCCCTTGGCTGAGTTTCCACACTGCTGTGCTGTTAACTAGGAAGCTTCAAAACTGACCAACTTAAAGGACTGGAAATGGATGGGCTCCCTCAGTACAACATCCAAACTCTGATTTTAAATGTCCAGGCTGTGCATTTCAACTCAAACTCAAAGGACTCCTTGCGGTTGGAAAAGGCCCAGGGTCTACAGATGGCCTTCTGCCAGGTGGCTTCTTTGGGGTAAGCCCTTTGCAAGTACTGATAGCATCCAGTCACCTAGTCTCCATGCAATGCTCCTCTCCACTTCTCCCCCAGTGTTCCTTGGTGACATTCCTAGAGAAACATCCTTGAAAACCTGTTCCTCACATTGCTGGGAGTTTGCAGAATAGTTCTTTTACTCTCAAACTCAGTTTCCAGAAAAAATGAAATAACTCAGATGAAGACCACCCCTTCCCACCTCAACGGACACTTTCTGTAGCTCCCCAGTATCAACTTGCAAGTCCCCTTGTGCTGTTAGCATGGTACCCCCTCTGCCATATTGATTTCACGCAGCCCTAACTTCTGCACTATGCTCTTGCTCCAGTAACATTTAAGTCCAGAAACCTAAGAGGGACTATATTTTCACATTCACTAACTTGAAATTTTCCATTGCCCTCCCCACAAGTGTGTGAGGGGGGGAATTACTTTAATGATTGCCTGGAGATGAGTTTCTATGAATATTTATTGATTTATTTTCTAGGCTCAGCAGGGAAGCTGCAAATAAATTTAGTGCGTTCTTTAAGTAATTCCTTTTCTATGAGGCAAGATGTCATCTGAAACTTCTAAATAGGCATTTAATTAGCCCGGGTGCTGCTTCGGAACAAAAACTCCCGGAGAGCTTTGGGGGCGCACTGTATTGCAAAGAGGCGGTCGATATGCAGAATTGATGCGAGCCAGCCTTTGTTACCAGCCCATTGTGCGGGCCATGCTTATGAAGACTAATCCAATCATAAATTGCACCCCTGCGCCAATCAGAGCGCCCGGAGCCTCCGGCGAATGAAGCTTGAGTAGAGAACTTTGTTGAACTTCATTGTCAGAGCTGTCACTTTTCAAAGCGCGTTAACGGGCGGGCCACTATAAAACCATCACCTCGACGGGACGACCACGGAGGACTCGAAGACGCCCTAGCGGGACCACTACTAGGAGACATTTGCTAAGCCCTAGAGAGAGGGCACTGCGGGGGCGTGAGGGGCGGGAAGCCAGGCATTTACCCTCCAGCGGCAGGGAAAAGGGCTATTCCGCCCGCCCCTCGCCTAACATGATGTTCCCCGGCCTCCTCGCGCCCCCCACCGGGTACCCCAGCCTCCTGCGCCCCACGCCCACCTTAACGCTGCCCCAGTCCCTGCAGTCGGCATTTTCCGGCCACTCCGGCTTCCTGGTGGAAGATCTGATCCGCATCAGCCGGCCTCCAGCTTATCTGCCCCGCAGCGTGCCCACCGCCAGCATGTCGCCGCCTAGGCAAGGGGCCCCAGCAGGGGCTCTCACAGACACTGGGGCCTCAGAGCTAGGCTCCCCGGGCTCGGGCAGCCGAAGGGGAGGCTCCCCTCAGACGGCAGTCTCCCCTGCAAGCGAGCCCACGTTTCTGAAGTTTGGGGTAAACGCCATTCTCTCTTCTGCGCCCAGAACTGGTAAGTGAACGGCAACAGGTGGGAGGGACCAGGTGTGGAGTCCGTTTTCTATACGCAGTCCCAGGCATAAACCCGCGTATGCATGATTCGCGAAGTCCCACGTCGGGTAATGAGAGGCTGGTCCTCTCAGAAAGAAAAGCTCCAGGGCGCCCCTCCCCGCACGCACCCGACTCCAGCCCCAGCTCCAGAATGAACTTGAGCACTGTGGTCTCCAGAGCGTGCAATTCCCTGCGGAATGACGCTGAGACTGGACACTCGCTTATCTACTGCTAGCTTCTGGGAGCCAGTTTTTAAAATCTGAGGCAACATGTTTACTATTTTAGCTAGTATCACGGATCTGCAGTTCTTTTCTTCCCTGTCTGAGTCCTATTTATCTTGTCAGTGTCTAGTATTAGACTGGGGGCAGGGATCCACTCTGAGGACTATGTAGGGGTGATAAAGGGGAAAAGGATTTCCATGGATGACAAAAATCTTAAGATTTACTTTACTGTCAATTTGAGGAAGATGCCTTTGAAATCAGCAGAGGTTAGTCATATCATATATCCAATGTGTTGTAGATCAAGTATTTAATCAAACTCCCTTTCTGTCTCTCTCCCTTACCGCCTCCTTGTCTCCCAGAAACACCCCCTGCCTTGCTCCAGAGTGTCCCTCCCAAGACCTTCGCCTTTCCCTACTTTGAAAGCTCCTTCCAGCCTTTCATCAGATCTTCTTATTTCCCAGGTAGGTCTCATCTCTCTTCCTGTCGGGATACTGGGCGGTGCCCCAGTACCAGCCCTTCGTTCTCTGCCCCAAACCATATTTCTCCGTCCACCCCTCGGGGTTAAGATCTGGTTCAGAGGTTGCAAGGCGTACAACATTCACGAATCCGTCGCGCCAATTTGATGCCCTATTTAGCACAAGCAGTGACTGCTTGACACTTTGCACCAAGTCCCTGCTCTACAAATTAGCAGGAATTGTCATGGTCCCAATTTGAGGCGGTTCCCTTCTCGGCGAAGAGCTGTTGGCATCCCTTCACGCCGCCGTTTTCCCACAGAGTCAGTGCACTTGGCCACGATTCCCCACAAAGGTTTCAGCACCATGACCAATTGGTCAGCTCCTCTGGGCAGCCACACACAGACCAGCCCTCTCCCCTCCACGCCGCCCAGAGACACCTACCAGCCGGGGCTAATTTCTCTTTAAGACTCATTCAGGGCTTCGGGCTTTTCACAAGACCACATGGGGTGCCCTCTTGTGTGGGATGCCAGGGGTCGCCCAGGGGGAGGGGTACTAGATCCTCCCCATAACCCCAAACTTCTATTTCCTCCCAGATTTCCCAACCTATTCTCATATGCACCCCCCCCACTGCCATATTTTTAAAGATTGTTGGAGCTTGTAAGATGAGAGAAGCTCATAACTGGGTCCCAGAATAAAAGAGAAACACCTTAAACAGATTCCATGAGGCTACCATCAGGGGATTCCAGTGGTGATTCAAAATATGGCTCAAAAATTCTGCAACTGGTCAAGATTCAGAAGTAGACAGAAGAACCCCATAAAGAGAAGGGAGGCTGGGTATGTGGGTGGGGGATGGCAAAGCCACAACAGCACTCCCAAATATCATCAGGGAAGAAACAAGCAATTGATTTTTAAAAGGGGGAGAGAGAATTCACCAATGCCCCACCACCACCATTCATGCCGCTAGTGATAATGGAATTTGCTCCCTTTCTCCCTCATCTCAATGCTCTAACAAAAACAACCCGAGCTTTATAAATAGCTTTTCATGTCCATTTAATGAAAATGATTTGGAGAAGAGAAGTCTCTGCCATCAGTATTCTCCCAATGGTCTTGGCCTGCAGTTGTGTTTAGTTTGAAAGTGTAAATCTCTTTTGTCCCAGTAATATATGGCTTTCGCTGCTTGTCCTCAGTCTTTTTCTGTTAGTTCATTACTACACAATTACCATTCACGCTTCATTAGAGTCTCTGTTTCTTTTGGGATTTTTTTTCCTTCCTTAAAGCGAAACTCTCCCCCTTTTTATCATGCCAATACCCATTGGGAAGCGGTCAATGTGCTAATTAGCTGCCACTTTTCATGTATTCGGGCTGAATTCTTTACGTTTTGTGGGGGAAGGGAGCAAAGATTAATATAAAAAGATGAATACTGATTGGATTTCTCAAAAAAAAATCCAAAGAGGATTTTCTCCTCTCTACCAAATCAGTAAAGCAAATTTCATCCAAAGACTGCAAAAGCTACCAAGGTGATAAAGGCTTAGGGTGAGAAACCCAGTAGCCTCAACTGGACATTTTATTTGTATTTTTACCCGTTGCTATTTTAGCTCATATACACAGGTTTGTTTCTCCAAAACCGTTGAAAGAAAAAATGAAAACAGCCTTTTGTGAGGACTATTTTCTGTGTTTCCGTGGTTTTACCTAATCCGAGTTTGCATGGTTGAAAGAGAAAGTTATTTGGGCGGAAAGCCCCTTTCACTCTTGCAGGTTTGTAGGTTTGTGGCCTATTCTCCAGGAGGAGAAAAAGGAGAGCTTTAAAAAGATGAAGGGATCAGAGAGGGGGAGTTTTTTTTTTTTTTTTTAAAGCAGTGAGGCTCCCCCTGAGGGGCAGACACCGCCCATTCACTCGCAGCCTCCCACCCCCACCCCTCTGCAGCGTCCTCCAGCGTGGTTCCCATCCCCGGTACCTTCTCCTGGCCTTTGGCGGCCCGCGGCAAGCCTCGCCGGGGCATGCTCCGTAGAGCGGTGTTCTCCGACGTGCAGCGCAAGGCTCTGGAGAAGATGTTCCAGAAACAAAAGTACATCAGCAAGCCCGACCGCAAGAAGCTGGCGGCCAAACTGGGCTTGAAAGACTCACAGGTGAGTCTTACCCACTCTTCACCCCTCCCCTGCGCTCGTACTTTAGGCAGGCTTCTTCAGAAATGGTTGGTTCTTGTAGTACAGATGGGAAAAGTGAGTTCTGCCAGACGGGCTAGTGCTGCCTCAAGGCCCCCGAGACAGCCCTCTCTCCCTGGCTCAGCGCTCTCCTCCTCCGGCATTTGGGTCAGGGGCCAACCAGTGAGGCTAATTGAGGGAGAGTTGAGGGGCCGGTGAGGACAGAGACTCATCCGAACTCACTTCTGGAGGAGGTGGAGTGGGCTAGGAGGGGGATAAAACAGTCTAATCCACCCCCACGGTCCAGCAGGTAACTAACTCCTTCTCTATCCCGGGTAGGGGCTTGTCCGTGCTAACCTCTTAATCTTCCCTGACTTCTCTCCTCCTGTACCAGGTGAAAATCTGGTTCCAGAACAGACGCATGAAGTGGAGGAATTCCAAGGAGCGCGAGCTCCTGTCCAGTGGGGGCTGCCGCGAGCAGACCCTTCCCACCAAACTCAACCCGCACCCGGACCTGAGCGACGTGGGCCAGAAAGGCCCGGCGGACGACGAGGAGGAAGATGAGGGCCGGGGTAGCCCCCGCCACCACCTGGCTTATCACGCCTGCTCGGACCCTCGACACCTTCGGGACTCGAGGCTTCAAGGGCCGCTGCCCACCTCGCCGGCGCATTCGAGTAGCCCAGGCAAACCTTCGGACTTCTCGGACTCGGAAGAGGACGAGGAGGGCGAGGAAGAGGAGATCACCGTGTCCTAGAAGCCGTCCAGCGCCCACCTACTGTTTACAAGTGCTTGGAATTGAAGAGGTGGAACCCAGTCTCCCAGTTCACTTGCCCAGACACCCCAGGTCGAACTTGCGCGGTCAAACGCACTCCTTCCATTGCCCAAAATGACATTCTGTTCCCAAACCAAACCTTCTGCCAACAGCCTTCTCCACTGAAGTTAAACTGTGGCCTTGGCTCTAGCCTTAACTCTTCCCACAGGGCTATCTTGTTATTGCAAGCTAATTTAAACACAATGGGGAAGAGGAGGCTGTGCTCCACTCTCACAGCCTGGGGTTAACTGGGGTTAGCTCTGCTGATCTTTAGCACGGATAACCCACAATACAGTAAGAAAACTTTTAAGAGAAGGAAAGGGAGCTAGGAATGAAAACTGCAGCACATAACTCCAAGATTTCATGCACCCCTCCACCTTCCTATCTTGGGTAATTGGAGGCTCTCAGCCAACTCCAGACTTGGGTGACAGTTTCCCCATAGAAGTGCCCTTAGAAAATCAAGGATTTAAAACAAAACAAAACAATCTATGCCTTTGATGTAAGGCAAACCATAAATATCGATTCTTTCCTATCATCTTCCAAATGCTCTCTAGGTAAAGAAGTGTATTTTGGAGGGGGCTGTTCCAGACTGTTCTATAAGTTTGTTTTAAAGCCTTCCCTGTAATTTCTGTATCTCTAGTATATGCACCAAGCACTCTACTTTGTGCCCTTCTAGTTCGGGGGCTGCAAAACTCCTGAGCACTGGGAGTGATGTGAACAGAGAGAGACCCACAACCTCTTTGATTTTGTTTTTCCCTGAACTTTGCTGTCTTTGCACAGCTTTTATGAACTGTACACTATTTTGTACACATGTGTTGTATGGATATTTTATGCCAAGGTTATTGTGAATGACTATAAATGACTGACTAGATTTCCTTTTCATTTTTCATGCAATGGTTTTTAAACTTTAAACGGTAGTTGTTTAAATGCATAACTTATAAAGAAATACTTATTTTGTATTTTTACCATGTACAGAATTTTTATATATGTATATATGTATCAAATGAAAAAAGGCCAAATAAAAAGTAGAATGGATAACCCAGTCAAATGATGTCACTGACATACAGAAATGTCTGAACTGAAAAGAAAGAAGCTAGACTAGTTTCAGTGCTGCTGAATTTTAAAGATCACTCATAGTCAAAAGCATTTGTTCAAAGTCATCCATCTAGTGACCAAACTGGAGCTAGAACCCACCTTTCTCTGGGGCCAGTCCCTTTTCTCCCTCCCTGTGCCATAAAATTACTGTATTTACAATGGTTATAAATAGTTCCAGGAAAGTGGTAACAAGTGGAGAAATAATCTCCCCTCTCCTAAGGACTGAAATGATGGACTGAAAAAGTCAGTGAAAGTCAGATTAAGTAATTCAAGTTTTCAAAAGTTTTCCTTTCTGTCCTTGAAGGTACATTTCCTAGTCTTCCAAGAAACTCAAAGTGGGTTTTGAATTTTGAGCTTGAACTGATTTTAAGAATGTCATTTACAGACATGAGTTGGGGTCCAGATACAGACTGGGATCCCCAAATGAAATTAGTGACCTTTAATGACTAGATTTCAGTAGGAATAATTGTTTAACCAGGGACTCAGTAAAGAATATCAGATTAGAACCCAAAGACTTTTGGGTTCTTTGAGAGCTTGGTCTCTGCTACATTTGCCACAAAGACCTACATTTCTATATTATCATAACTCATACCTCAATGGTCAGGGGGAAACACTGGTAAGCTTCAATTTCAATGATCTGTATTGCATTTGAAATTTGAATGTATTCTATTTTTTTTTAAAGATTTACTTATTTGTGCATACAGAGCTGGGGTACAGACCAGAGGTGTAGGGGTTGTGAGAGGATTCACCAGAGACAGAGTGGGGAGCAGAACAGGCCGACTGACAAAGTTTACTACTGAGGGGAGCAGAGGGTGGGTCAGGAGAGGTCTGCCGCTCCATGTGGGTCACCTCTGGGGTGGGGATCAGAGGGTGGGTCAGGAGAGGTCTGCCTCTCCATGTGGGTCACCTCTGGGGTGGGGATCAACTCATGCTGAAGTAACTTTAGCTTCTCAGTGCTGTGCTTCAACCCACTACACCATCAGGGAGGGCTCTGAATGTATTCTATGTTAAAGTAAGTTTTCAAATAGTTCAAGCCCCTTGCAGGCTAAGGCTCTGTGTCCTCCTTGATGGACTGTGTGTGGGTGTTAAGGAGACTTCACGTGAAAAGAGAGGAGGACCTCATCCTTTTTTGAGAGTAAAAAGATGAGCTTCTCAATTATAGCAGTCATATTTTACTGACAACCCTACACTTAGATGATAACCCTCAAACGGTATGCTCTTAGGTTGTAATAAAGCCCTTAGGGAAAAGGGCAAATCACAAAGAGCTCTTCTCAGCTTCTACGACCTTCACTGTTCTTAAATAATGTTTATCCTTTTTTTTTTTGACAAATTCTTTTTAAAAAAGATTTGTTTTTATTTATGCATACAAAATTGGAGTGTAGGCCAGAGGTAGGGGCGGGAGCGTGGAGGGAAGAGATAAGAGGACTCACCAGAAATTGGGGAGCAGAGCAAGCAGGTCTACTGCAATACACTGCTGAGGGGAGCAGCAGGAGAGACAGGAGAGGTCTGCTGTGCCATGTGGGTCACCTCCCTGGCCTGGATTGAATTCATGCTATGATTCATAGTTGAAATCTTAACTCTTATGCCACTAGGGAGGCCCGAAATGTTCATTTTTTTAAGTAATGACAATGGATTTTCAGAGGCCCTTGTGTCCTCAGGACACCATACCAAAGTAACACTGGAAGAGAGGTCCTCTCTGGGCATAGAGAAAGTCTATCTTATCCTTTGGGGAGAGTTATCCCACATAGTAACTATTTTCAACATAGGCATGGATTAATTTCCATATCTGGAGTCTAAGTCTCTGTGGCCACAATAACATTCATCCCAGGATTATTCACAAAAGCCAAACGTGTTACTAATAACTTCCACAGCCTATGTGTCCACTGGTGGATGGATGGACATACATAATATAGCATCTACACTGTGTATTATTTAGTCTTAAGAAATCCTGTCACATGCTCAACATGACTGATTCTTGAAGGCATTATGCTAAGTGAAATAAACAAGCAACAAAAAAGCCAAGTACTAGACATTCTGCAGGGGAAGAAGAGGGAGACAAACGGGGAAGGGAAGAGCACAAGGGACTAACTATGGTGACGGTGCACACGTGACTTGGTGGTGGGAATTTTAAGGGGACTACACCTACACCTGAGAGGAGAAAGCATACATTGTACAGAAATGAACAATGGTATAAAATGTAATTAAACAAGTTACTTAATTAAAAAAAGATACATACTATAGGAGATGTCTAACATAGATAAGTTCATAGAAACACTGAAAATAGAATTGTGATTGCCAAGGACTTGGGTGAGGGAGAAGGGGAAAGTCATGTTCAAGGGGTATAGGTTTCAACTTTCCAAGAAAAGTCTTAGAGATCTGTTGTACAACAACGTGAATGTAGTTAGCACTACTGAACTGTGACGTTTTTACAATTTAAGTAAATCAGACAAATAACACAAATGTTAGAAGAGTTAAAAAAAACAGCAAAGGGACCCTCCCTGGTGGTGCAGCAGGCTAAAGCACAGCACTAAGAAGCTAAAGCCACTTCAGCGTGAGTTCGGTCCCCGCCCAGGACGTGAACACTCCTGACCCTCCCGCTGCTCCCCTCAGCAGTGTACTTCGTAGATCTGCCTGTTCTGCTCCCCTCTCTGTCTCTGGTGAATCCTCCCACTGCCCCTAAGCCTCTGGCCTGGACCCCAGTTCCGTATGCATAAATAAATAAATCTTTAAAACAAAAAAAAGCAGCAAAGGTCAATATTATGGTAAGTGAAAAATTTTGAGATAAGTAATATTAATATATTACCATGCAGAATTCAAAGCATTGTCTAATATAAAAATTATTTTAAAATTATATTAATAACAGTTAAGAGAACCCAGAAGAGAAAAAAATATTCTGGGGTTTTTTTTGTTTGAAGTGTTTGCCCTTCCTATATATCCACAAAGCTTCGTTTCTTGAAAACTACAAATATTGCACTTTGGTTCTTTTTAGCATCCCTGTCAGCTGAGCAGCACTGTTAAGGACCATGTCTGAGGGGTGCAAAGTTCCATGCATATGCCCCTTTGCAATCATATAGCGAATAAGTAATCATGCATATGCCCCTTTGCAATCATATAGCGAATAAGTAATCATCAAAGCCTGAGTTACTCATGTGAGGCAGTGAGAATGAAGCCTGCTCTGGTAATCATCTTGCAATATGTACATATATTAAATCATGATGTTGTGCAGCTTGAGTCTACAACTTATTCAGTGTTTAATATGTATTGATCAGTAAAAGGAGAATAAGAAACATTCTAAGTTCTTGATGATAGGTCTGGATGTTATAAATCTTTCAAATGAGTTGATTACTTAGCTCAACAAAAAAGAAAAAGAGACTAAGCTAATTGGTCTAGTGTTTAAAAAAATCAAACTAATTACTTTAGTCCAAAAGAATGAAAAAGTTGAAAAGGAAAGGTAAGGAAAAAGGGTATTTTTCCAGAGCACATCATCCATGATAGGCAGCCAGTCTCAGCCTCTCATGCAGCACTGGTGGGGGTCGTATTACTTTTGCACTATTAATAAATATATCAATACAGTTGTTCCAGGCCAAACCATGAGATACAAAAAGGCATTTAACATTTTGAATTTTTAAGTTAAACTTGTGTTGGCTTTAAAAGCATTTAACTTGACTCATTGTGAAGATTAAACCAATACAAGCAGAGTAGAAAATGCCATATTTCTGGAAGTTGGTTCATTTTCAAAGCAAAAGTAGATTTGCAGATGACTTATTAGCTCATCTTTTAAACTTGTTCTATCCCTTTTTACTGAGATATAATTGACATTTTACATGGTATTGGCCCACGGTGGAAAACTTCATGATTTAATGTATGTATACACATTGCAAGATGAACTAAAGCAGGTTTAGTTCTCATCGCCTCACATTGACTCAGGCTTTGAGAAGTTATTTACTATATGATTGCAAAGAGTCACTGTCATTATTTCTTTTATTGGCTTCATTCAGCAGACATTCAACCATTCTATCTCTACAGGGTGTTAGCTAGTCTTGGTCAATGCAACGTGCTAACTTACTCTGCAAGGTGTTCTGGTGGCCATTTAAGTTCTCATCTGAAAATATCAGCAAGGAGCTTTTAGTGTGCTATCTCTACCCTTTAAAAATTCAGTTCAGAGCCCTCCCTGGTGGCGCAGTGGGTTAAAGTACAGCACTATGAAGTTCTCCAGAGCCCTGCAGCACAAGATCAATCCTCGGCCAGGGAAGTGACCGCCATGACACAGCAGACCTTTCCTGATTGGTCGGCTGCTGCCCTCAGCAGTCTATTTCAGCAGATCTGCCTGTTCTGCTCCCTACTCTGTCTCTGGTGAAGTCTCTCACACACACCCCCAATACTTCCTGCCTGTGTAACCTAGTTCTTGTATGCATAAATAAATAAATCTCTTAAAAAATAAAAATTCATTTCAATACTGTTCTTTAAATCTTTGAATGATGGGTCTTAAATTGTCTAGATAATTTAACTGGAACCATAGACTAGCCAAAAATGGCCTGTTGTATGAGAAAATAAACATAAATTGCTAGAAAAATTGGAAGAAAGGCTAAATTTTAACAAAATTTGCTTCTTATTTACAGCTTTATCCAATTTGGGAGAGGGCTTAGAAGATTTAGAGAGGCTTTTTATTTCCCCCAGAGGTGAGCTGGGTTCCCTAAGAAGCCAGCACATTTACTGATGCTTGTTCAAGTCCCTCAGGTTCTGAAGGTTAATTGGTCTCACTTCTTGGGTTTGGAGGGACAGGGGAAGAAGGCCAGCCAAGGCCCTACTAATCAGAACTCAGAACTCTGACATATCACTTTAGTCTTTCTTTTAAAGATCTTTAAAAGTAGACAATACAGATGTAAAAATAAACTTTGTAATAAATAAAATTTAAAAAAAAGTAGACAATACAGCTGTGGGTTGAAAAATACAAGTGGTGTAGTCTCCTTTTCAAAAGCCAATAATTAATCTTTCAATATAAGAAAACTATACGGCAAATAAAACACAGTTTTAAAATAACAGTAAATTTTGGTGAAGTCTTGCAGTCTAGAACATTTTTCAAAACACTTTAAAATGTTGCTGCTAAACAAGACAACAGCCTTATACGTATTAGGCCTACATGCATTAGGCCTGCCTCTCTGCACAACACAGGCCATCAGCAGCGGTGCAGGAGGTCCAGAGCTTCCAGCCCTCCACAGACACCAAGAAGTCATTGTTGCCTGGAAGCATTTCTATTTCTCAGCACTCAGTTCTCAAGGTGGGTTCAGGCAGATGAGTGGAAGGAGCCAGTCAGAGCCTTGGAGACATTCAGTGAATTTCATCCTGCACCCCAGACAGAGTCATCTCCAGTCTCCAGGAAAGGAGAGGAGTTAATGCCAAGGCAGTAAATTCAAACAAACAGTTGCTAAGAGAAACACTTCCGACATGCCTCGTTCCCTCTTTCTCTCTCTTTTTTTGATATATTTTTGTGCATTTTTCCATCTCTGTTGCAATCCCCTTGGGTCTCCCGTCACCAAATCACTCATGTGCCCTCACCATAGTCCAGTGCATTTCCCTCCCCCCACTGTTTTTGACCCCATTCCCTGCTCCACACCCACAAAATGTCTCTGGTACATAGCTGTTCATCATTATCATTATTTTCTCACCTGTTCCATTATGTTCCTTCTATGAGAGAAACCATCCGGTATTTTTCCTTTTCTTTCTGGCTTATCTCACTAAGCACAATCTTTTCCAGCTACATCCCTGTTGCTGCAAAAGACATGTGTTTTTTTTTTTTGGTTGCTGAGTAATATTCCATTGTGTATATGGACCACATCTTTTTAATCCAGTCATCCATTTTTAGGAATTTGGCTGTTTCCATGTCTTTCCAATTGTGAATAAAGCAGCAATAAACATGGGGGTGCAGGTGTCTTTTAGAATCAGTGTTTTTGTGTCACCTTCTCTTCTAATATAAAATTACAGTCATGACTACTGAGTCCTGGTCTTCTGGACTCAAAATCTCGTGCTTACCTTTCATTTGACCTTCACTATAAGACAGCCTGGGAGAGTCAATGTCTGCCCAGGACAGAGCGGAAACCGAGGCTGAGTAACTTTTCTCCCATTTAGCAGACACAGGGGTTCTAGCACATTGTCCTGGCTAAGAAGAGAGGTACCATAAGCGATACATTTCCTCCCCTTTTCCCTACTCTATACCAATTTAAGCCTTTATGCCCATTAGGTAGATACTTACTCTTTTCCTTTAAACAGTGTCTTTAGGGGGCTCTCCCTGGTGGTGCAATGGGTTAAAGCACTGCATTATGAAGCTTGCGGAAGCCACTGCAGCACGAGTTCAACCCCCGGCTAGGGAGCTAACCCATATGGTGTGGCAGACCTCTCCTCACCCACTCTCTGCTTCCCTCAGCAGTGTACTTTGTCAAGCCACCTGTTTTGCTCCCCACTCTGTCTCTGGTGAATTCTCTTCCCCCCGCCCACTGACCTTTGGCCTACACTCCTGCTCTTGTATGAATAAATAAGTAAATCTTAAAAAAAAAAAAAAGCATCCTTAATCAGAGGTGCAAAACTGGGTTTGGAAAGACAGCATTCATTAACTGCTGGGTGACTTTCTCAGCAAAAGCCTCATCTGTCTGCAACTTTACACTCTCCAAAAAGAAAAATGTTTGCTTGATTTCAAGGTGATGGTCTTATTTTAAAAGAAAAAAAAAATTCTGATGTGCATTTAACTGTAGCCCAGTTAAATGCAATGTGATATCCCAGGTGGGATCCCAGTACAGAAAAAAGTATTAGGTAAAAATTAAGGTGATCTGAATAAAGCACTAAGTTTAATTAATAAGACTAATTGTGCCCAAATGCACAGCAGTGAGGGAAGATGTCAACCTTAGCAAGATGAGTGACAGGCACACAGGGATTCTATACCTTCTTAATTATCCCCAAATAAGACGTTAATTTTAAAAAATACAATTGTGTTCATATGAATGTATTGCTAAGGACAAAAGACAACTATGTTCTGTATACTTAGTATGGAAAAGATGTTATTAGTGTAAGTTGCTTATTAAAAAGGAAAAGTGAAGTTTCAATTCATTCCTTGGTAATCCCAGGCAACAAAAGTATGCCCCAGTCCCTGGCCAACTTCACTGGACTGACGGTTCTATTATTAAACTCACTCATCCCTACTCCCCCACCCCAGGGTAATGCCTCCTGGAATTCTTTTTGGCACAAACATCTTGTTTTAGGACCATGTTTAGACTGTGTTTAAAAGA
Organism: Condylura cristata; assembly: GCF_000260355.1. Lineage (NCBI taxonomy): Eukaryota > Metazoa > Chordata > Mammalia > Eulipotyphla > Talpidae > Condylura > Condylura cristata. Next base: position 25,489,036 of record NW_004567116.1, read on the forward strand.
GGATTATTTACACCACATAGGCATCCCGATGTGAAAACACAGGCCACCCCTTACACTTCGCTAAACTTTTCTGTAAATACCACACCCCAGCACTCACTAAGCTGATCAAGGGGTGAGACAGTTGAGTTTTTATTCTTCTTCTTGAAGTTTCATTGCAACTAGCAGCTGTCACTAAACTCCTCTTTCTCAAGTCAAAAGGATGCATTTATGGGGGCTGATGAAGGAAGTAGCCCTGAGGTTTATATTCCAAGAAAATCCTCCTTTTAAAGCTGGAGTGGGGGTGGGGTGGGGTTGGAGAATGACTAGGAATGAACTGTTGTTAATTACTGACAAAGCCTTGGATAAGAGTTTCTAGATACTTATTTTAGGCACAAGCATTTGAGGAAGTAGGTTCACATGCAACATCCTCATTTAGCTTTTCCTTGCCTCCATGGCCAGTTAACTCTTCACATTTGTTTAGAGTGTAACATTTTACCTCACATCATCCCATTTGATTTTTTCCACACCCCCATGAGTCAGGGCAGGTTTCATTTCTTCATGTTATGCAGGCTCTGAGAAGTTGCTTGATTTCCTCCCCAAGGTGGCAGAGCCTGAGAAGATAGCAGAGAAAAGGAACTTGAATCAAAGTTCTCTTTATTAACTTAAACAGAAAAAATATCACCCACCACCAACCATTCTCCCCCCCCCCCACCTACGTTGGTACCACTCCTGCACTTCTTCCCCCTAGAGATCTCAGTTCTGTGGTCAATGTCCATTTTGCTTTGTCCACCCTTGCAGTGTGCACATAGGTGACATCACCCGGTGTTTGTCTTTCTCCTGAGCTCTTCTGCTTCGTGTGGTCCCTCCTATTCCTTCCAGGTTGCTGCAAATGGCAACATTTCATCTCTTCTTATAGAATAGTGTTCCATTGGGCATATCTACCACCCTTCTTTATCTGATCATCTTTCAATGGCATTCAGGTTGGTCTCCCTATCTTAGTGACTGCAAATAATGCTGCAATAGACATCATGGCACATATAACTACCAGTGAACAACTTTGTATTCTCCAATAGATACCCAGGAGTGGGACTGCTATATCAACTACAAATTGATCTGTTTTTTAAAAAACTCTTGAGGAAGCTCTGGAAGTTTTCCAGAGGCTGCAGCAATTTACATTCCCTTCAACATTGCACACCCTTCCCAATGCTGTGGTGACTAGTCTTTTTTTTTTTTTTTTTAAAGAGACTTATTTGTACATACAGAACTGGGGTACAGGCGAGAGGCTCAGGGGCGGTGAGAGGCTTCACCAGAGACAGAGCGGGGAGCAGAACAGGCAGATCGACGAAGTACACTGCTGAGGGGAGCAGCGGGCGGGTCAGGAGAGGTCTGCCTCACCATGTGGTCTCCTCCGGGGCAGGCGGGATTTGAACTCATGCGGAAGTGGCTTTAGCTTCTCAGTGCAGTGCTTTAACCCGCTGTGCCACCAGGGAGGGTCCGGTGACTAGTCTTTTTGATGGAAGCCATTCTTACAGGGAATGGAAATTTTGTAACCTTTTCATTTAATAAGCACTTTCAAACTGCCTTCTCTATGTTTGGGTCTCTGGTTGTTCAGCAGCTAGACTAATAAAAAAGGGGCCTTGGTCTCAGGGAGCTTATTACCTGATGGGAGAAGAGAAAAACCAAGTCAATGAAACGGAGACAGAAAGAGCAGTATCCTGGAGGTTGGAAGAAATTCAGCAGATGTAATGTCATAGAAACAAAGAGATATTTCAAGAAAGCAGGGAGAGATGCTAAATCTCCTGGAATTTCTGAAAGAGCAATCCAGAGGACAATAGCTACTGCTATTTGCATTTGACCTTCAAGTCACTGGGGACCTGAGGAGGCTAATTGTACTGAAGGTCATTGAAGAGTAAGTGTCCCACCAACAGAGCCCAATGTACATGAAATTTTGCTATTAGGTAGAGGAGGAGTTTCAGGTCCATTGATTCAGGAGGAAACTTCAATGAAGGATTTAGGGACAATGGGCTGTCCGAATTATGGATAGTTTTGATCCTGAGTTCACATTATATGAAGAGATCTACTCCACATAAATTAAAAAACCTCAATATGAAATGTGTAATCATTTTCAAATTATTAGAAGACTATACCTTATTGCACAGGTACGTGGACTTTGTGGAAGTCTAAAAGACACAGTAGGAAACATTCCAAGATCTTGCCTCAAAGGAAGGAAGGAGGAAAAAGGAAAGAAAAGAGGGGACTGGAACTTTGTCATTTTTTCCTAAAGTCTGAAGAAATATGGCAATATTACTTACATTTGTAATTTCTCAGTGGTAGAAACAAACTATCATTGTGTCCTTTGAACTTATCTATTTACTACAAGTCCAACTCATTATAAACTGAATCATAAATATAGTTTAACATTTCTCACTACCACAAATTTAATAGGAGAAGGGAAGGGAAGTAAAAATATTGGCCTCCCTGGTGGCGGAGCAGGTTAAAGCACAGCACTAAGAAGCTTAACTCCACTTTGGCATGAGTTAGATCCCCGTCTGCCCCGGAGGTGACCACTTGGCATGGCAGACCTCTCCTGACCCGCCCGCTGCTCCCCTCAGCAGTATACTTCGTCGATCTACCTGTTCTATTCCCTGCTCTGTCTCTGGTGAAGCCTCTGGCCTGTACCCCAGTTCTGTATGCACAAATAAATCTTAAAAAAAAAAAAATTGGCCTGTGCCTTATTCCTTCCTGGCAATTGTAACAAAAAGGTCAGGCATGGTGACAGGTGAGCAACAGTCTTGGAAGCTGGAGGCCGGAGATCAGAGTGCTGGCAGCCCTGGGGACCTGCTTCTCTGCACTCCCAGGACATCTTCTTGCCACCTCCTCACTGGGAAACTTCAGGGTGCTCCCCAAGGTTTTAAGGCACTGATTCCACCCACAGGTCTCCACCCTCACCAATCCCTTGGCCACTAACAACTGTCACACTGGGGCCTGGACACAAATATTCAATCTGTATCTGCCAGTTTGCTTCATGTCCGAATGAATGAACAGGCACAGCCCCCTGTGACTGTGGACGGTGAGCTGGCTGCAGAAAAGGCAGCTGCCAGGTTCCCTGGCCCACCCTAAGGAAAGGTGGAACTGTGCTGTGAGAAGAAGCTACAAAAGACTGGGGCAAAGGAAGAAGGGGCAGAGGTAAGAAGGCTGGAGAGGCACAGGGAGGGGAGAGACATGGGAGGGACTGCTCCTGCTTCTTGGCCTTCAACTCATACCAGGCACTTGGGGACATGGAAGGAGACACTTGAAAGAGATGTGGGTGAGAGACCCGTGAGGAGGCCAACAATGGTGGTCTTGATCTGGACCTGGGTTTTGATTTTACTGTTTTCCTTCCAGACTTCTGTGACCCCTGCTGCCCCTTTGACATGTGGCAAATGTTTGGGCCCCAGAGACCCCACTCTGGGGGAACCCTGTTTGGCTGGGCCTAGGTAACTTTGGGTGTTTCAAGAGGGAAACTATTTTTCACTATATTCTCTCTTTTCTCCTTATTGCGCAATGTATTAAATAATAGTAAAGTTCTTTTTATTGGTGGCCTTATGCACTACTGTTTGTTTTGTCTTTATGGGGTGAATGGCAGGAGCTATTTAGAGCAAGCGGGCGTAGGTGTAGGTCCTGGGGTGCCCCCTGTGCCTGTGTGCTAACAGACTGGCCAGAACATGTCATTGTTCTGTTGTAATGTTTTATGAGATGGCCACTTCCATTTCACATGTGTGTGACTATGTGTGTGCAGGTGTGAGTGTGTGATTCCACACCAAGAGTTGGTGTGAGCTGGGTTGCTTTGTGAAATGCACAGTCAAGAAAGTCAAAAGTCACTGTAGGCAGGGGTGGGTGTGCACAGAGGGCAGCAGTGGACATTGCTGGCCACGCCCTCGGGGATTAAGTACTTGGCATGTTGGGGGAGGAGGAGATGCAGAGAAAGATGTGGAACACATTCCTGCAATGGTGGGCAGCCTGTGCCATGTGACAAGAGCGGGCTGGCTCCATGCAGGCGGGACCCAGCTGACAGCTGTGTTCTTGGAGAGCAGGAGAAAGCAAATAGGTGGCAGTAATCTACGTGAGGGATAGCGGACCTTGGGGTGGCTTCAGGAATAGGTGGGGAATCGGAGTATGGGAGCTCTAGGGGGGAATTCTTACAGAGGGGGAATGTGGAGAAAGGGTTTGAGTAAAGGGAGCAGAGGGGAGCACTGGGTCCCAGTTTGGAGGGGGGATTGGCATGAAAAGTTGAACCTCCTACTCCAGTCCAAGTTTGAGGTAGACAGAGTGGTAGCATTTAAATGCCACGTGTTCCTAGGTGACAAATGTTACCTCCTAAGTTATCCCTCATAACAACCCTATAAGGTTGGTTGTATTTAATGAGCTGCTTTTGCATTTACAGATAATGAAATCAAGGCACACAGTGTACGGGGACTTGCCAGAGGTCACAGGACTAGCACATAGAGAGACAGCTTCAGACCTCAGCAGTCTTGCTCCTGAGTCCTGCTCGGAACCACACCCCCTGCACCAGCACTGCCAGTCTGCTGCTTCATGGCAGATGGCACAGAGTAGATATTCAACAACAGCTGGAGCATGGAAGGAGGAGAGGTGTGGAAAGCCATCTCTGTTCTTCCATTAGGCCTCAAGCTTCTGCTCTTTGGTACACAACACCCACTAGTCACTTGCTACCCATGTACTCAGCGCTGGCGTCTCACCAACATCAGTTAAGACACTGTCTGGGCCAAGTCTGCCTCTGCCTGACCTACTCTTGTTACCTGGCCAAGAGCATTTCACATGTGTGTGACTATGTGTGTGCAGGTGTGAGTGTGTGCTTCCACAACAAGAGTTAATCTTGGACTTTTTTTTTTTAAGATTTATTTATTTATTCGTACAGAACTGGGGTACAGGCCAGAGATGCGGAGGGTGAGAGGCTTCACCAGAGACGGAGCAGGGAGCAGAACAGGCAGATTGACAAAGTACACTGCTGAGGGGAGCAGCGGGAGGGTCAGGAGAGGTCTGCCACACCATGTGGTCACCTCCGGGGCAGATAGGAATCAAACTCATGCGGAAGCGGCTTTAGCTTCTTAGTGTAGTGCTTTAACCCACTGCGCCACCAGGGAGGGCCTGGACTGACTTTTAAATCAAAAACTGTGGTCAGAGATGCAATGTTACTTGAGAAAAGAAGACAGAGCATTTCGGGAAATGTCTCAGTTTTGTCACTTCTTGTTTCATAAGTCTTGGTAAGATACTGGGTATTTTAGACCTCAGTGTCTGCATCATTAAAATTAAAACGATAGAATATTGGGGTGGATGGGAGGGGTGGAGGGAGGGAGGGAGAGAGGGTGAGGCCGGGAGAGGCAGCAGAATTTGTGGGCTTATAAGATCAGTAAGAAAGCAAGCCAGGGCTGAGATGGGCATTTTTGGGGCTTTGCTGAACCCTTGTGGCCACTGAGGTAGGCTGCACTGCCTGAATGGAGCATGGGATGATGTGTAAGAGAGGCCTGTAAATGAAGTGCTCATCTGGAGAGTCACAGTCAGACACCGGAGAAAACTAGAAGAATTCCAAACTCAGATCAGTTTAACCAGTAGCAAAACCTTAAAACAATTAACTTCACTGTAATTTGATATCTATAAAGGTGCAAACATTTTTTTCCCTCTTTCAAATCACTCTCGTTTTACCCAAGCAAGACAATTTAATACCAATTTGATTGTAAAATTAATCTGATTTCAATAAAGTTTGTCTGACATTTTACTGAAGCACAGTGAGAACAGGAATTAACATATATGCTTTCAAAGATCTGCTGAATTTTTTTCATATAAGGAATCTCAGGTTGAATTCTTAATGGTATCTCCAGGCTCAGGAGCCATGCCAAGCTCTTATCAGCAGATTGCACCTGCAACTCGTAATTCCTCTGTTCTCAAGAAGATTCCTAAAATACAAGGTTTCTGAGTCTGCCAGGAAGTGACCTTCCTTCCTTACCTGGACTAGCCGCACAGGCACAGGACAGGTTCACTATGGATCTGGCCGATGGATAAGGAGAGTCCAGGAGCCCTCGGTGGATTTTTCAGGTTTTAATGCTTTCAGAGAACCAGGTATACGGGGCAAGGATGCTGGAACCAAGGAGGCAGACACTGGCCGGCTGGGGTCCTGGGAGGCGGGTAGGCACACGGACCCTCCAACACCCCCCCC
>NW_004567116.1:25495716-25496889 GCF_000260355.1 Condylura cristata
GAGACAGAGGGGGGAGCAGAACAGGCAGATCAAGGAAGTACACTGCTGAGGGGAGCAGCGGGCGGGTCAGGAGAGGTCTGCCACGCCACGTGGTCGCCTCAGGGGCTGGCGGGGATCGAACTCATGCGGAAGTGGCTTAAGCTTCTCAGTGCTGTGCTTTAGCCCACTGCGCCACCAGGGAGGGCAGATTCTTAGAGAATTTATGCAAATAACTATATCATGAGTGAAGGGTAAATGATGATTGCTCAGGTTTTTGTACCGTTGGCCTCTGTGGCTATCACCTGCCGCCTTGAATGCAGGAGGCCCTTGGGAGCGTGGGCTCGGGCTGCGTGTGCCTGATGGCGCACCTGGAGGGTGGCGTGGGCGTATGTGAGCGGCACACTTGCGCCTGCAGGCTGAGGCTGGGGGGGGGGGGGCATCAGGGAGGAACGAGAGCGTGGGCGTGGCTAGGCGAGAGAGAGCTATAGGGATTCACAGGAGGCCCCAAGTGCTGTCTCCCTGCTGGCTAGTTTCCCTTGCAAATTACTAATATAACCTTTGGGATGATGTCAAGGGCTCCAAGGTTCTCTTTCAAGCTGCCTGAACCAACAATGAATCTATGCATCTGGGATGGTAGTAGAACAAGACTGTCAGCAGGGTGACTCGAGGCAGCGTTATGGAGGGGTGGAGGCCCTGAGCTTGTGGTGCTTGGTGGCCAGCCTGCTCCGTGTGTGGGCACCTTCCCAGAGGTGGCCTGAGGTGGATGAGTCTCCGGTGAGGTGGAGAGCCCAGAGAGCACCCCCCAACCCCCACTACAAATGTTGGAGAAAGGTCATTCATATCCTGAAAAAGCCACCGAGGGCTCCAGGACTCTCCTTTACCCACCTGTCTGGATCCACAGAGAAACTGCTCCTAAGTTTCTTAATTCTAGCAGATAAAGAAGAAAATACTTCACCTTTGTCCACTAAGTTCTATTACACTGAATTGCTGACAGCTTCAGAGGAAGTCAGGTTTAAACTTTAAAAGTTGGACCCTCCCTGGTGGCGCCGCGGGTTAAAATACTGCACTGAGAAACTAAAGCCACTTCCACATGAGTTCGATCCCCGCCTGCCCCGGAGGAGATCCACATGGCGTGGCAGCCTCTCCTCACCCACCCGCTGCTCCCCTCAGCAGTGTACTTCGTAGATCTGCCTG
>NW_004567116.1:25498231-25566421 GCF_000260355.1 Condylura cristata
CTGAGGGGAGCAGCGGGCAGGCCAGGAGAAGTCTGCCACGCCATGTGGATCCCCTCCGGGGCAGGCGGGGATTGAACTCATGCCAAAGTGGAGTTAAGCTTCTTAGTGCTGTGCTTTAAACTGCTACGCCACCAGGGTTCCTTTTAAACAAGCTCTACAAGAGCAGCAAGAAGTGAAAGTGAGGACATAGCAGCCAAGATGGATTTGCAAATGTTTTGGGCTGTGTTGGCTATGTAGGGACTTCCTTCTGGCATGAGTTGAACTCTGATCAAGACTGCTCTAGCACAGAAAAGCCAAACCACTAATCTGAATAAATAAGCATCAATTTTATTGAATCATGAATAATTTAAGACTGGTACAATCATCAGTTTTATTCTCTATGACGTGGGGCATGATCTCCAGCAGATCATTGGCAAATCCAAACCTCATGACAAATGAAAATTAAATAGGGAGGAAGAAGAGTGGAAGGGGAGGGAAGATGGGAACATACCGTACACAAAATACTCAATTCCTAGTTTTCTCTTTAAAAATGGCTAGAAAAAATTCATCAAAATGCAGCACTTTAATCAATTATTTACAATTTCTATGTTACAATGAAAAAATGTACATCTTATAGAACATATTTCATAAACTGCCCCACTGGAAACAACTAGATCAAAACAGCAAACCTTCCATTTAATATCCACAAAATTTGGATTCTTTTTCCTTTTGAAGTAGTTTCGCCATGACCATATCTGAACACACAAAGTTTTGAAATTTAAGCATCAACGATAAAATAAAAAAATTGTCCCGAAGATACAATAAAGGTCTAGGCAAGTCTAGTTCCTTTCCCACCCTTCCCCCACCCACCACCTTAAATTAAAAGGCATTCCCATCTCATTTATGGCCTGTAAAATTCTTGGCAGTTTGGGAAGAAATCTTTTGGCTTCCATTGGTAACTCAACATAACTGTTGCATAGAATTTCATACATTTCAAAATCAGCCTAACTGTAGAAAAAGGCAAAATGGAAGCATTTTGGACAGAGCCCTAAATGAGTACAAAGTCACTTTGTCAAAGGTGAGTGACACAAAAAGTAGAATATGACCAAAATAATAAATGTGCATATTTGACAACCCTGCTTCCCGAAACGCTAGGATGGACACTGAGTTGTGACTCCTACGAGGGCCCCGCTACTTGCCATCACTGTTTACTAGTCAGACAGCACCAGGGACAGAGGTTTTACTTCCGAGCCTGGACCCAGTGGTGGGAAGTCCATATGAGTGGGGAGAGGTGAAAGAGAAGAGAGGGTGTCATTTAAAAGAAAATGTCAAACAATCTTGGCAGGTGTCTACTCGCAAGGTGACTGGGAAATCCACCCACCAAGAGAAGTCAATTCTGCCTCCTCCCAAATTCACAGTATGAGAGTGTAAGGTCATCATTGGGAGATAAACTGAGAACACCCTTTGGGTTTACCAGAAGGCTCAGGGTTTGGCCTGTGGTCACAGGCTAAATATAGGATTCCAAAACTTTATCAAAAATAAAACTAAACCAGACACACAGACATACTCAGATGACTTGCAAAGGCCTAGCAGAGAGTCTGAGTTTACTGAGACCGAAAGCCGGGACAGCTCTAAGATGAGGCCATTCGCCAGTTAGTAGGATGCTTTCTTCTTTTCCTTTCAAGGAGGAAGAAAATGGTATCAATGTCCTGGGAAAGCTGGACAAGCTTTTTTTTTTCAAGCTTTTGCAGAAAGAAATGAAGAAAAAGCATCCAGAGATTGACCTTCATTAAAATCAATGGAAAAGATGGACTAAAAACCCTGATTGTGAACAAGTCTACCCCGGGGGGAGGGGGGGTACTATAAAGATTCTCTTTATGAAACAGAAATAATGCAAAGGTTCCCCCACTCTTTCAGGAAAGCACCAGTGTGTCCACACACACTGGCAGGGCCAGACACTGTTATGACAACCTGGAGGAGTACCCATCTTTTCCTGCACAAGGTGGGTCACTGCCCCACCAGGGTGTTAGCTAATCAAGACCCTGGGAGAAAAAAAAACAAAACAGACTTTCCCCCCTTTTTCTTTTTCCAATGGTCATGCATCCACACACATACAGTCTCTTGGATGAGAAAAGTCCCAGCAACTCGAGTTCTCCTAATGAGTAATGGTCATTTTTAGCCCTGTTTGCTCTGATGGGGAAAACAAAAACAACTACGAAACGGACCCCAGGCAGACACGACGCGCATAAATGAACACAGTTAATACAAAACCAGTAAGGCATCACTTTGGGAAGGTCAGCACCAAAGAGGTCAGGCCGGGCTCGCCAGGATGGAGGCCGGGGCTGCCAGGGGCAGGGGCCAGCCCACCCCTGTTGAGTTGCTTCCTGTTGGTTCTGAGGAAAGTGCAGTCTTTTGTGAGGTGACCTCAACACCCCACCTGAGGTTGGGGCTGGCGCACCAGAGCAAAAGCCTCGTGGAGGAGAAGGGCAGGCGAGATCCCAGCTGGTCCATCTGTGGAGGATGGGGCCCTGGTCACTCCCGAAGACACAGCTGCCCCGAGTCCCTGCAGCGTGAGGCGAGTGTGTAGAACCGTGAGGCTGGACAACTGAAAACCAAAACTCAGCAGGACCAAACTGAACAACTCCTGTGGTTCTTACTTTCACCAAAGGATTGATTCTGACCAAGAAGGGAAAGGGGAAAAAAAATCTTCAAAAATGAAAAAGTCAGAAAAGGGGAAACTCAACCTCATTTTCAAAAGGGCTCTCAGTTCTCCAAAGTAGAGCAATGCTTACTATACACAGTGTTTGCAGAAAAGAAACCTGATTCATTTCTAAGCGGGAAGGAAACACGTGCCGTTCTGTGTGACATGCTCACGCACCTTCTCGCTCCTTTACTCCCGCTCTGGCTTCACTGGAGGGTCGGAAAGGTACTGTTGAACTGGAACGAAATACCTCATGGGTAAGGAGAGCACCAGTCAGAAAACAGAAAAAACAGAAAGCATGGGTGGTTTGTCCAGGACTCCTGTGGCACAGCTCTGCGGTGGGCCTGTCGGAGCCAGCCCAGGGCTCTGGGGCCGCGGGGTGGACGGTGGGTGGCGGGCCGTGGGCAGACCAAGCTGGAGGGTCATGTGGAGGACAAGTCATGCTGTCGATACTTCTCAGTTTGCCCTGGTCTCTTGTCTCGGAGAAGCTTGTGGCAGATGCTGTTTGGTTTCAGGGCTTCAAGTGAGTTTTCTTGCTTTTAACCCTTTTTACTTCAATGGTGACAATCCTTTCCCAAGAAGTATCTCTAGCGTCTTAGGGAGGTCACAGCAACAAGGCAAAACAATAATTCCCATCAAACAGAAGGTAGTGCAGTTTCACTGTAGAAAGAAGAGGTCCCAAGGCAACTGGCCTGGGATGCCTGTCCCCAGGTCAAGGCTGGAGGACGAGGGGTCTTGGTGTCCCTGCAGCCAGGGGCTGGCTCAGGAGGTCATCTCCAGGATGGGAAGGGAGGTGAGTGGGGTGAGAGTTAGAGGAGGGGCGGGCTCTGTGGTTGGGCCCATCACAGCGTGGACTCCAGGGACGAATCCAGGATGTCATCGTGATGGCTATTGCTGTTGGAGTCGCTGTCGTAGCTCTGGGGGCTGGAGTAGTTGGCGGCCTCCTGCAGCCTCATCAGCATGTTCATCTGGAGAAGGAGGGAAGAGCATCCAGTTCAGTCAGCCGCCCACCCTGGCCTCTTCAAGCCCAGCTCTCCAATCTCAGATTCACCCTGGGCAGTGGCCCACAGGAGAAGCAGCAGTAAGAGCTGGGTCAGGCTACCAGGGTTCAGGTCCCAGTCCCACCATTCACCTGCTGTTTGGCCCCAGGTATATGTGTTCACTTCTGGGCATCTCAGTTTCTTTATTGGTCAAAAGTGATTAAAAATCATGCCTGCCCTGAAATGTTATGGTGTGGGTTAACTTGATAAATGCAGAGCCCCAAGAATACAAACAGGAAGCTGGCTATAAATATTGATGTTTTCTATGGTGGGCACAACGCACCCAAGCATCGCGCTCAACCTGAGCAAAGACCCTGTTGGGTATGGGCTTCTGGAACATGTGTCTCACTACCACTAACGACCAAAGCACAGGTCTCCCCCTTTGTGAACATCGAGCCATCTATCTCCTGGCTCTCGCCCAAGGGCAGCTGGGTTGACTGTGCTCCTGTTCCTGTCAAGGCATTCCCTGGAGGTGATTCACAGCCCCAGTCACAGCAGAGCAGAGGCCTGAATCCCAACTCAGGAGTTTTTGGGCAAATTACCAAATATATCAGTGCCAACAGTTCCTCATCTACTGAATAGAGACCAAAGCACCTATCTCATGAGGCTGAACCAGGGAACAAAAGGACAGGCATACTAAGCCCTTAGACAGGGCCTGGTACATAGTAAGTGTTCAATAAATGTGATCTGCTATCATCACCATCCCCATCCCCATCAATGACTTGAAAGAGTTTAAAGACTATTATTCCATTTTTCCTGCCCTACAATCTACTGGTTATCGTTTGAGAGTGGAGGGGGAGACAAAAAACTACTTTTGCTTATAACTATAGATTGTGTGTACGTATTAGGCTTTCTTTGAGATGTGGCACAGCTGGGTGTGAAGTTCAGCCACTTCCTGGCCAGCTGTTCCATAGGGTGCTTAGTAGAGGCACTCTAGGGAGCCGGGCCACAGAAGCGCCTTTGCTGGTGTCCAGCTGCACAGCCATGACCACCAAAGAGGAGGCGCTTGAAGTGTAATGGACAACATAGCTGGGATTGTTTAGTCACTCATGAAACATTCCTACTGGACTCAAAGGCTTTGGTCTGGAACAAACCAAGGCTATCTTGTCCTCTTGGAACAGACCCAGGGCGCTCCCTACCCTGGAAAGGGAAGGGGTATGTGGCCAGACTGGCAGTTCACATCAGGGGACTTGGGGTTGGAAGGAGAATTTTGTGTAACTTCAGAGAACTCCAGGTTTGGCCTAAACCCCTTCTGTGTTCAAGCAGCGATGCAAATGTTCTTGGTGTATCTGGGGATGCACTATTTTTTCCTTGAATCAGCCTGAATTCCATTTTTATTTAACATCTCATGAGCCTGCACTCACAAAAATATCTCCCTGACTTTGGCTTTTAGTAGCAGTGAATGTTAGAAATGACTTTGGAAAGTTGAATTCATTCCTTGGAAAAACTACTGTTGTATATTCTGCCAATTAGACTGCACAGCGACACAAATAATGAATACATTATAAAAGAATTCTCCTAAGTCTGAACAGTGCCCCAGGGCCTTGCCACCAATCAGGAAGATGGCAGGTGACCCAAAGCTGCTATTTGACATTTTGCTTAGTAAATAAATTAGACACTAGGGATAGCACTGGACTGTTGGTGTTGACTTTTAAAGGATGTCCTAGTAGTCTTCTCTTTCATCAGGTAATGCAAGGACGACATTTTGCTGTACTGTTCCCAAATTTAAATTTCAAGCCTAATAATGGTCTTCTAACAGAAGGTGGGGGGCATTATGCTGTGAGCTTGCACCTTATTTTACAGGGCTTTTGGTTTCTTAGGCCTAATTTCGTAGTATGACCATGAATGTGTCTTTCATTAGCAGAGGGCATCATAATTAATAGTGTTCCCTTCCCTGGTCCAGTTCTTCTCAAAAGGCCTTTCTTGCCTTAGCAATGGTGGAGCGAGTTAGCATCTCAGGCCTCCCTGCCCTCTGTGAGCCCTGCAGGCCCTTCCTTTTCTCCACACCCATGGTCCTGACCACTGAGCTCTGGCTCTTTGGAGTCACTGGAACAGCACAGCAGGTGGCAAACCAGTATGGTGTTGTGACCGTAGCTATGGGGGCAATTAGAAGGGGAAATGTCAAATCCTTTGTCTTTTAGCATGAGCCAGAAGAAAATTCAGAGAGGTTCAAGGCTTCAGTGAAAAACTAAAACCATGAAAGAAAGCAGTGATAAACATGGCCCTAATGTTGGAAAATCCAACCTTTCGCAGCAATGAAGGCCGGGGCTCAGTTGGCTCTCGTGGCCAGTGTGGCTGACATTAGCCTCCAGAGACACTGTAAGCTCACTGACTGAGGCGGCTCTTGGCCCTGATTACTCACCAGCGGGTCTCCATCAGCACTGCTCGGGGGCACCTGCTTGCTGGTTGAGCCCTCCCGAGGCAAGGAGTAACCATCAAAGCCCACGTCTTCAGGCCGGAGCTGCAGCAGGGGTGGCCACTCGTGCTGCTGGGGGCTGGCTGCCCATGGGTAGGTGTCCATCACCCACTTGGCAGGGTCCTCCCAGGGGGCCCGCCTTCCGTAGAGCTGCAAACACAAAGGAACAGTCTAGAAGTGGGGCTGAGACTTCTTCTGGAGCCCTGAGGTTGAAGCTTCCTGATAAACTGCCCCCCCCAGCCTCTGACCCCCTCATGAGTAATTGTACTCCCAGAATTCTAAGACTCTCACCCGAGCCAGGCAGCTTGGTGCATCAAGACTGAGGGCAGCATGACCCTGGCATCAAGGGCACCAGTTGAGGAGTCAGGCTGACTGGGGTTTACATCTCAGCTCTGCCACTGATTCACTGGGTCACCCTAAACTTTAAGTCTTATTCATCCAACTTGAAAAGTGGTCTCTGGAGGAACAAAACCTGATCAAAGCATCTGCCTGTTTCCATGGGGTAAATACTCCCATTCTGGCCAATTTCAATCTACCAACAAGTATTGCTGAATGTAGAATTAGAAAGATGCACTGACTATCAGCTGGAGCCAGCCAGGCATCCCACTGGGGGCACCCCACTCCCCACAAGAGTGCTTCCTCCAAGGGATGCTGGTCATCATCACCACAGGTAGAGGTCGTGAATGACCCTGGTTCAATGAAACCCCATTTTTCAGAGTCCCTCTATAGACATCCGGGTCACTTTCAAAACAGCAAATTGTAACAGGTTACTACGGCCAGGGGAATTGTGATTGCTTTTTTGTGTATTTGTCAAAATTGTCCATCATAACTAATTGGCTCTTAAAACAGACATTGAAACAATTTTATAAGACCAGTGTCTGGCTCCAAGTTCCTTTACTGAATTAAATAGGTAATGATACGGAATTTTACGCACTTCTACTGGCAATTTCAAGATGCACATATTTTTTCAAGAAGGGGAGCCTCGGCCTGATCACTTCCCTAGGCGGGTGCTGTGTCTGTGCTGCTGGGGCAACTTGTCTGTCTGTCCTATCTAGCACTGCCACTGTCTTAATCCTGTGTGACCCCAAGAGGAGTCTCCCAGATGAGGACCCGAGAGGAGAGCAGGCAGAACTGGAATCCAAGTCCGTGCACCCCAGAGTCTGAGCAGATGTGACAGATGTGCTCATGGACAGGATGTGCCTTGCAGGGCAGCACCAGCTGCTTCCAGAGGAGACCACGGGGCACAAAGACCAGAGACTCCAGGACCCCAGGGCGGCAGGAGGGCTCTCAAGAGGAATGACATCCGCACACAGTCTGGGTCCCCTCTACCCCCCAGATTCCTACTGTTGAGGAGAGAGCAAGCAATGAGCTGCCAGTAAAACAGAGCTGGGCTCTGACAAAGCTGCATCTTCCTGCATCTTGAGCTATCTCAGCAGGAAGGAACTGGGGTCACTTAGGTTTGCCCCCTTGTTTACCACTCAGGGACACGAGTCTAAAGAGGACAACCAGCTGTGAAAGGTTACAGAGCAGAGCTCCCCTCCCCACCGACTCCATGATGAACCACTTGGTGTAAGCAGGAACCTCATGACTCAGCCAGACAGAGGCCGGGAGACACAGGGCAGGCCGCCCAGCAGACCAGGACACGTCAGCCAGGGCTGAGCTTGCTGTCCCCTCCAGCTGTCTCACATTGCCTCTGCCCTTACGTGTGATCTCTGCCTGCACTGCAGATGGGCCATCCATCTTTTCAATAGTGTCTGCTGCACTCAAGACACACACAGCCTCCTCTGAGCTCACCGCACGCTCAGACACCACCGCCCATCCTGTCTAGCGCTCTGGGCCTGTCTGTCACTAAATCTTCCTTAACCTGGGGCAGGGGAAAGTCTCAGGCCCAGCAACACAGTCTGGTATTCCACAGGCAATTCAGAGTCTGAGCAGGGAAGGGTTTTGTGAAAGGGCGTGTGTGCGCGCGTGCATGTCAGGAAGGGAGGCAACACAGATGCACTTGAACCAAAGACGTCTGTTGCACATTAAAAACATTCCTGCAGTTTTTAGAAGCTTCGCGGTCCAAGGGCTTTCCCTGTGGAAATGGGCCACCTCTCCCAAGCCAGACTTCACAAGTATGGGGCTGAACCGCAGCCTCATTTCTGACAGCTACCACTTTTATTTCCATGCTTCAGCTTGGAGCAGAAGATGCTCAGGGCTATAAAAGAACAGAGGCCAGCACTTGGAATTCATCAAGTCCTTGAAAAGAAACTGGCCCAGTGGTTCTCAAATATTGCTCTCCTCCCCTCACCCCTGCCCACCCATGAGTAGCTTAAAGACTCCAAAGGAGTCAGCCTGGAAAAAAAAAAAAAAAAAACAACAACCAAAACTCTCCAAGCCCAACATTTTGAGATTACAAGTTGGGAAGCTGAGGCCTCGGGATGGCAGACTTTCCCAGGGGCTCAGGGCAGGCTGGGTCATCTGATAACAGGCCCCATGCTCTCCCCCTTCATCACGGACAAAGGTCTTTTAAGTTTCTCTGTTGACGTGAGACACTTTGGCAAGTGTCTAATGACAATTCCAAAGGGGAACAGGACTGGGGATTGAGTCATAAGACAAATGCACCAGCAGGCACAGCTAACATCATCTGCAAGAACAGAAAATATTTTTACAAGCCTTCCCACTTGCCACTGGACATGTTCAAATCCAGGTGATGAATGGTTGGCTAAGTACCACTGCCAGGAAAGGGAATATCACCCTGCTGCCTAGCCCTGAGGCAGCTCTGGGAAGCAGCAGAGACAGCAGGGAGACAGGCTGACATAGGGCATTCCCACGGGGTCAGGAACAGGGTACCAAGACACTGGAAGTGACAATCTGGGCCATGATGAGACTTCTGACTCTATGGGATGCAGTTAGTGGGAGCATGTGTACATCCCACATCTGTGCGCACACTGCACACACACTCACGAATCCTACTGGGAAGTCAACACTGGTGGCGACACCTGGCATCCACTAGGGGGCAATGCCAGCTCTCTTCCAGGTAAGGATGTGCCTGCAGGAGGGGCTGTCCGGAGACAAGGCAAGGCCTGATGGCAGCAGGGTCTGAGTTGCCACGGCCTTCACCGTCCAGACAGAGCCCATTCTGGGGATTCCATGTCTCAGGTTACAGCTTTGGCCAGGGGCTTACTGCTCTGAACCAATGCCTGCTCCCCTCATGACCACTTCTCTTGCCCTGGTGCTGTCTACCGTTGGCTCAAGGCCAGAGCACAGACAGCCCCACTTCTAGCTGACAGCTTCCTCCGGCAGGGGAGACCCTCACTGGACAGAGCCCTGCAGTCCTTCCCACCATACTCTTGCTTCCACCCCTCACCAGACAATCTATTTGGAGAAAAGAAGCAGCCTGAGGGAGGCTGATAGGCAGTAGGAAATAGGAGGAAATAGTGCTCCCCTCCCCCATCCCACTGTAATTCCCTGTCTCTCTTGAGTTGTGTGAGCTTAACGGTATTAGTGATACCACAGCCCATAACCACTTACAGAGAAGAGAGGAGAAAAGACTTCTGCAATGGAATGGACTGCAAAAAGCCACCAGGCGGGAAATGCTTCCACTGGCCCAAGAACATAGGAATGAATGAGTGGGTCTGTATCTGTAGGGCTGTAGCTTTTGACCAAAGACTGACTTATGCTTGCATTTGAAGCCTATGGGCTGTTTGATGAAATACACCTCCCCAGGGGTTCACTATTATCCCATCTGAGTTCTAAGTGTCCTGATGCCTCTGAACACCACAGCAGCCAAGAGTTCGTGGGGCTCAGCCCAAATGTACAGAACTGACAGGGACTTGAACACACTCATCATGCATGCGGCCTGCAGCCGACAGTAGCACGTTTCCCTTTACCAGACCGAGGAAATAAAGCAGCCCTCGGAAAACGAGCTGCCAACTGGCTCCTGGATTCCTCAGCTGAACACGATGCCAACTTATTACGCAGTGTGGGAACTGGAGACCTACGTATGTCTCGGGCCACCTCCAGACTCAGCAATAAAACCATAGGAAGGCCCCGTGTAACGCTTGCTCATGGCACTAAACCTGGGGCTGAGTGATGAAGGACTTTGCTGTGCATGGTTGCTGGGCAGGGAGCTGATTGGCCCCCACATTCCAGGATCACCCATGTGGGGTCCTGATATCACGAAGTGAACATTGTGGGGTTGAGGCCTGAGAACCTGAAATTCAAGCCTGAGGTCTGCACCTGATGCCTAGATTCTCCAAGATTCACAATTATTCTCTTTGAACCTCAGATTTCCTTGAAGATGCAAACATTAGCCCCAGGACTGATGCAGAGCTTAAACCAACCAACAAACTGTACTTTGCCAGCTGTAAAGGGCTACATACATGTATGCTCCCATCTCTTGCACATTTACCCCACAGAGCATTGTAAATGATTTCATTTAATGAACACAATGACTCTTTCTGGTACACGGTGACTTTCTTCCTCTTCTAGCCATGAGGGTGCTATGGCCCAGAGAGGCTACACACTTGCTTGGGGCTGCACAGCTAACAAGTCTCACAGCCAAGGTTTGCGGTGCTAGACTGCCAGCCTCCCAGCTGGGGGCCATCACGTCACATCAGTCAGATTCCTGAAGGAGATAAAGGCCACTCCTCTAGTTAGTTACCAGAACAGCTGCCCATGCCAAGGAGGCCAGCGGTTGGTGTGTGCTTACCTGGAGTCCTTCTCTGACGGCTTCCAGGAGATAGGGGATAATTGAGTAGTTCCATAAGTCAGTGAACCACACCCGGGAGCCATCCACATCGATGGGACACGACAGGAAGAGCCGGGGGCCTGGGGGCCACAAAGAGAGGCGGTCAAAGCTGAAAGGGGTGGGCTGTGGTGGGCTGGTGGTCTAGAGCCCCTGGGTCTTCTGAATGATGACAGAGGTCCCAGCTGCCAGGTGGGGACAGTGCAGGTTTCTAACTCTCATCCTGGGACCAGTCTCCTTCAGGAAATCACCCCAGAGAGGGCGTTTTCTGGAGAAAGATTCTCACTACAGTATTATTAACCTGACCTTGGAGACACATGTCCAAAAGAACCCAGACCCTTAAGCAAATGATGGTACATTGAGATTGGACTTCTTTCCAGCCTTTTAATGTAATGATAAAAATTGAGTGGTCGAGAATGCTCCTGAGACAGTATGAGGTGAAAAAAGAACAATCCGTCTACTATAATCGCAACGACATAAAACACATGTGGACGAAAGCTACAAGCTCAAATGAAATGATTATGTCAAGGAAATGGGACAGTCAGTGAAGTTTCTATGTCTGTTTAAATCCCTAAGTGTCAGAAGGTTGGTACTTTTTTAAAAAATGATTTATTTTGTTGATTCATGCATACAAGAGCTGGGGAGCAGGCTAGAAGGGGGGGGGAGGTGAGAGAATTCACAAGAGGCAGAGTGGGGAGCAGAACAGGCTAACTGAAGTACACTGCTGAGGGGAGCAGCAGTGAGACAGGGAAGGCCTGCTGGCCCTGTGGGTAGCTCCCTGGCTGGGGATCGAGCTCATGCTGCAGTGGCTGTGGACAGCTTCATAGTGCTAAGATTTAACCCCTTGCGCCACCAGGGAGGCCCCAATACTAGTAAATTTTATATGTAAAGTGAAGCCAGTCCCAACGGTGGTTTTGAACGAGGGGCTTTGTGCGGGCTCCTCACCGAGCTCAGCTGGATCATGTCTCCTTGGGCAGGGAAGAGGGGTGGAGACACCCCCGGAGGACATGGATGACTAAGGGGTGTGGGGGGTAGCCTCTCTATCTGCATGGGCAGTGCCACATCTGGCTGACGGGGATGTGGCCTGGCAAGGTGCTGTCCTGCCCCTCCTCCAAGACCTGACTTCCAGGAGAAGCCCCACCGGAACCGGCCCACCGTTCGTTCCGCCAGGCCTCCCACCTACCTATGGTGACATCTGAGGAGCTGTGAGCCTCCAGGAAGCGGTTTAGGTGATGCCAGACCTTGGGAATCCAGTCGATGATTTTTACCAGCTCCACATTCCGTACCCGCCCACTGATCTCTGTTTCCATGAGCTTCCGCCTCAGGAAGCGGCTGAGGAAACCCTTCACAGGTTCTGTGTGGTTGGCACAGAGCACCCACCTGGGGGAAGTCAGGAGTGCTTTTCAGAGTGGAGACGGTGACAAAAGTGACGACTCACGTCAAGAGCCACATGCTGTGCTGAACACAGTTACAATGATTCACAATTCCCACGGAATCCCCATGATACAGATCCCCATTTATAGACTGAAATGCTGATGCACAGACAGGTTATGTAACTTGTCCCATATCAACAGCTAGAAGAGCCAAGATTAGAACCAACACAGTCCAGCACAGTGGCCGAGCTCCGAATGCTGAGCATGTGACCCCTTGTGTGGATCAGGCCTGCCCTGAGCTAGAGCTATAGAAGTGACGATGAAACCTGGGCGTTGGGGAGGGCTCCTTGAGATGTCTGGGCGGAGACCAAAACGCTGAGTGGAGCAGACGCATAAAGGCAGACAGGAGTGTGGAGCTGGGTGGAAGATGGAGGGCACGCTGGAGCATTTGCAGAGGCTTGAGAACCAGAAAAGGCGTGGGCTATTTGGGAAATTGTCAGGGGTTCAGGGAAACCAGTGTCAGCTGGATTCTACTCTGGAGGCAATGGGGAACCACTCGGGTAGAGAAAACACGAAGGTTTTATGGTCAGATCTGAATTCTAGAATGTTCACTCTGGTTGCCATTGGCACAGAAGCTGGCTGGAGTGGTGGGGGGGTCAGGAAGCTGCAGGCAGGCATACTGGTTAGAAAATAATTGCAGCTGCACACTGGGGGCTAACAGGGCAGTCACGGGGGAGGGCAAGGAGCAAGGACTTGAGGGGTATTAAGAGAAAGCGTGGATAAGACCTAGGTGCAGAGGTGGGTCATAGTCTGAGGGGCCTGGAGGAGTTGACATTTCTCTGATGATAGCGAGGGACAGACTCACAGCAGCTAGAACTCCATGGTCCAGACACCCAGCTACGCGGGGACGTTCCCAAGCAGGAGCCTTCCCTGCTCAGACCCCTTGGGTGAGAGGGCTGTGCCACCTACTGTGTGCAGGGGAGGCACGGGGGTGCTAGCGGCCCCTGCCAGGGCTGCCTGTCTGATGCTGCTCCCTTAGGATTGAGTCAGAGAAGTGTGGGTGCGAGTCTCAGCCCCGCCACTGATGGCCGTGTGACCTGACACAAGTGACGAATTCTCTGAGCTCAGTCTCCCCATTACTAAACTGAGAAGGATAAATCTCAACCACCTGAGGCTGCTGAGACAGCAAATGAGTTAAACTGGGAACAGAGCTTAACTCTGCACTGCCTGGCACATCCCAGGTATTCACAGCAGCCTTTCGGCTTACTCTTTCTTACACTCCTTTGTCCTTTGGACACCTAACGAGTCAAGGGAGGTGACATCTTACCTGAAGTTGTGATGGAGCTGCAGGTTAGGAGTGGAAGAGGTAGCCTGGTTCATGGTGCCAATTATGTAAGGGCTGCGGGAACAAACCGGGGCAGAGAACTTTGTGAGTCAAAGCCACGCTGGAGAAGCAGGTGCTTGCCGTGGCCCTCGGCCCTGTGCATGGGCGGGTGGCTGCCTGCCCCGCCCCCACCTGGCCACCACTCCCTGGGTGGAGGGTGCCACGCGGTGGGCACTCTCCCGAGGGCCCCGAGGTTCAGGCCTTTACCATTTGTGGTCCTTGCAGTTGAGCAGCCCATTGAAGATCTCGCCCAGGGAGCTGACATGATGCAGGTTGTCTAGGATGATGACGACAGGCAGGTCCGCCGCGTTGTTCTCGCTGGCGCACTGGTCGGCAAGGTTGGACAGGTACTGGCGCAGCTCCTGCGATGGCCCGAGGGCCAGAGAAGGACAGGTGAGTGAAGCATCCCACAGAAGACCCTCAAGTTAACAGCCTTCACTTCGCCAGCCCCATGCAGGCCGAGATGGGTGTTGAACACGCACTAGAGGCTAGTCTGCTACACAGGGGCAAGGCCAGTTTGGGGTCCAGGGGCTGCTAAAATCTAGTAGCACTGAGCATCACATTGGCCTCATGGTGGGGACATAACACATGAACTAGGTTGACATAGATAGAAATTCTTGCTGGGGGCTCTCCCTGGCGGTGCAATGGACTAAAAGCACAACACTGGGAAGCTATCTGCAGCCACTGAAGCATGAGTTCGATCTCCGGCCCCGGAGGTGACCCACATAGTGTGGCAGACCTCTCCTGCCTCACCCACTGTTCCCCTCAGCAGTGTGTTTCAATCGATCTGTCTGTCTGTTCCCCACTCTGTCTCTGGAGAATCCTCTCACCCCCCACACCTCTAGCCTGTACCCCAGTTCTTGTATGTATGAATAAATAAATCTTTTTAAATAAAAAAGAAAAATTCTTGCAAGTTTTTGGTCAAAGCCATTCTTCCCAGAGTCCCACCCTGTCTCCTTCACTGGCCTTTTATAACCAGAGGAGAGTTTAAAGGAAACACCCCTCTCCCATTGGGGTGGTGGTGGCAGCATGTGTTCTGGAAGGGCCAAAGGGTCACCCATGACTGGGCAGGAGCCTCCAAACAACCACCTCACCTTGCTGGACTTGTGATCCACGTTGAAGGTGGCGATGACCCCGTCTGTCAGCTCCCGTCCCTCCCGAAGCACCAGGTACTCTGAGAGCCGGTTGGCCAGGTAGGTCTTCCCAGTGCCACTGGGGCCAGACAGGATGATCCGCCTGTGTTCCACCAGCAGGGAGACGTAGCGCTGCAGGATGGGCTTGGGGATCAGGGACTCGAACACCAGGGAATCCAGGCTGTTCTCTGCGAGGCCTGCATTTAAGAGGTAGGAACTGGAAGGGGCCCTGCATTGAGGGCTGCGTGCTTTGGGACTTCCTGCGCCAGCAAATTAAGGCTGTGTGAAACTGGAGCAGGGAGGCGCTGCTGTGGCGAGCAGAGCAAGGCCGCAAATCCTGCTGGTGGGCAAGATGGGCGTTTTTGGAGAACCTTCCAACCGGGAGATAAAACCACTCCAACATTGCAGTGAGATTGGTGCCTTCAGGGAGCATGAGATAGGAGGCCTGAAAGTTGAAACTCGACAGTATTTATGAAAGTCTATTCCTTACGTAGGTGATTTATAAAGTATTAAAAAATGTCTGTTGAGGGGGGAGAGTTGAGTGTCAAATAAGAAACAGCCTTTTAAGTGGCAGGAATAAGGACAGTAAGGGTCAGAGCCTTCACTGTACTAGTATATTCCTGCCTCCTTAGGCCCCTAAGCCTAAATAGTGGTTATGATGCATTTCCCAGATTTATTTGGCCATGCAAGCATGGAGTTCTGCAGAACACACTTTCCGCCTGCGGGGGCTCGCGTCTCCGGGGGTGAGGTAATCACAAGCTGGGCAAGAGCCTCAGTATTTCAACAGGGTGCTCGGAGCAACTCCACTCTAGCCTATAGCAACTCGTGGTTTCCTGTCTGTACAATGGGACGGCATCCAAGGCTCGCTGGCAAGTGTAATTCATTTGTATTGGTAGAGCCTGGTTTCCACAGTTATTAAGATTCCATCTTCTCAGAGTCATCAGGCTAATGGGACCTTTTGTTAGGTAATTTCAGCAATAAATTTAAATTGCTTCCTAGGGTGGGTGAAACATGGAGACTGTTTAACTTGCTTAGATAAGAATAACTGTGGTTAAAGGGGGAAGAGCACCCCCCCACATGTATCTGCACAAACAAAATCAAGGCCACAGCGTCCTTAGCCAAGCCCCAAAACGCAAATTGCAGTTCCTGAAAACTGCCACCACTGACTGCACAGGCTGCATTACCTTTGACAGTCACAGAGATGGTGGTGTTCTCCCCGACCAGATAGCCACAGGGAAGAAGCTCGGGTGTCTCGGAAGCGTTGCTGCGCTTGATCTCCCCAATGCTGTAGCCGAGAACACTATCTGAATTCAACCCTAGCTGACTCACCGGGTCGACATGAATGATGTATTCCTGGAAGAAAAATAAAGACCCCATCAAAGATGTGGCAGCAGTTTGCCGGTGATTCACGCTTTCGGTGGGTGATTTACGATCATCTCCTTGTCTTTCTTGGCTAATGCCTGAGTTGAAATCGAGCTCTGGAACTGGGGGGAGAAGAGGCAACTTTCTATGGGAAAGATGTCCTTCTGTCACGGGCCTCTTAAAATACAGATGTATTTGGTTAGTGATGGAGAAATAAAAAACCCCGAACAGGACTGTAAGCGTTTAGTCTGGATGAACGAAGCAGGGAAAAGTTAGACTGAAGCCATGAAGATATTGGGGCTTGGGACCGGTGCTGGGAATTTCATGAAAACATCATTCTGTAAGAAATCTTTCATCTTTCCATCACTGTCTCGCCTGTGATGTATCACAGGCTGTTTTCAGCCCAAACTGTTACATTTCAGGTCCAAGGGTGTTTCGGCTACCCATCAGCAGAGGCAAAGCTTGGCCTGCTCAAATATATCAGAGATTGGTCTGCTAACACAGGGACCAATCTTCTGTCAGAGAACAGAATTTTCTCGGGACCTAGATTTGAGGAGACTAGAGTGTACGTCTTAGTGGGTTTTGAAATCAGATCAACTCAACTAGACCAACATGACGGAGCCCCAGAACTATGATGTTAGGAAGGGAGCCCAATCTGGGTCTTATTCTGCTCACTTTGAAATGGGGGAAAATAACAGGACCTTCCTCACAGGTCTGGAGTAAATTAATGTGAAGAAAGGGCTTAGCATAGTCTCTGACACAAGAAAAGTAGGTTATGACCACTTAAGGGATATGATTAGGGCACACTTATGGCTGTTGAATGACTTCAGGTCAATCGATAGAAGAAACGTACAAAAAGCATCTTTCAAACTATTTTTGTTTTAAGATTCAACCCAAAGCTCATCAGTTATTTCTTCCGTGCCAACATCCACTCCTATGATATGATGGGAATAAACAGAAAATACACCAACATCCTTTGCTGGCCAATGACCAGATGTTAACAACTCTTATGGTACAAAACACAGACTCTGAAGTGTTGGCACAGGATACTGGGTGAGTCAGATCAAATCCCCCCAAAATGAAGGGTGGAAAGGTGATGTCTTGTCCCAACCACATCATACATTCCAAAACATATTCAATAGGACCAAATTCTAAGGTGAAAAGAGAACTAGGACATTAGCAGTTTGGCAGTGAGAGATGCATGTGAAATGACTCTCAGTGAGTGGCCAATCACCATTGGGGTCAGGTGGGCCTGGCCACTCATCTGTTCTTACCACCCGCCTCTTGTTTAGGGCCTGGGGACAAGTCTCAGAACCATAAGAGAGGGGCTAGGCCCAAGAACTAGCTAGCTCAGGTCACAAGCCACCCTCCCCTTCCCTCAAGCCACAGGCCCCACTGCAGGGGTATTATTTGCTGCAACCATCTTCTGGAGACACTTACTTTGAACAGCCGTCTAACCACCCCATCGAGCACATCCCACTTCGTCTTGCCACTAACTCCAATGCAGCCAATAAGAAAGAGGTGTGGTCTGGAATCCTAAGGGTAAGGAAATGTATGCAGGTGAAAAAAGTGAATCTTTCCCAACAGTTTTGCCAGGATTCAGATTGTCTTAGAATTCCACCTATGGTTTTAAAGGGGATTAAAAGTCCTATTTGCTTAAAACCAGGTATCATTTAAATTGAACAAAATAGTCTTAAAAATTTCCCTTGCTCTTCTGCTAGATCAATAATCTGTGGGCCAGAACAGAAGATCTCCTCTCTGGAATCTAGAATCTTTTAATTGTGTGCCTTATTTAGTGTATACACCATATATTCCTCTCCTGGAGTGCTCTCCACTCTCCTATCATCCCTTTCCAAACCTCGCTTACAAACTCACCTCTTCCAGGCAGCCTTCAATGATTAACCCATCGGGCTCAGAGCTCACACTGCATCACCAGTTCTGACCACACAATAATGTGTTTTCAGGTATTTATATCTTATTTGTATCTCAATGCTGTCTCCTCACTGGATCGTTAACAACTTTAGGGTAGATACTGTTCTATTTTCTTTATCTTTGTTTTTTAATGTTATCGCTATTCTTCTGATTAAAAGTTAAAAGACAATTCAGGAAGCTCATAAAACTCTGGGAAGTTCACAAAAGGATCTTTTTCCGAGTTCACCAGGCTCTGCATAGTGGGGGCTAACTGATCACATAAAGTTAACAGAATGCTCCATTTCGTTGGAATGGAACTATTTGGAACACTTACAAGGTGAAGAATTCGGAGAGGGGTGTGTGTGGCAGGTAACAAATTTAACAGAGAAAAGAACCAGTCTCACGATGAGATGGTCCGGCCCCACCACTGACGTTGGTGGTCAACCAACTTCACTTGGATGCTCTGGTGTTCTGGGATAGTACACAGATTACAAGTGACCTGTAAACGTCTATAAAATGTAAGTTCTATCATCCAAGCTGATGATCACTAGAATAACATGCATTCACAGATGCCATTTGCATGAATTATAAAAATGAAGTTTCTCTTAACAGTCCCTCACTCCATTATCTAAAGTCTGCAAATGGAGCTACTTATTGGCTCTTTCTAGGCTAGAGGATGCTAAAACTCCTACTAGTTCCAAAATTCTGGGCTTGCCCTGTCAGAGAGACTGCAGAGCCAGCCACAAAGTAGAGCCTCTGGCAAAGAAAAGCGAGGCTGCAGACACGGCTTTGGTGGGTTCTGTGGGGCCCCTAGATGTCTTGAGACTATCACAGAGTATTGGCTGGAGTTTGAAAAATAGCCAACAATCAAGAGGATGTGAAATAGTGACTCATGAGGTCTTTTCTTCTCACTGATATGACAGATGGTCTTCACAGCACCCTCTGGATCTAATTTCTGGCTAAAGATCAACTTTGATGGCCAACTCCCACCCCTAACCCAAAATACTCTCTGGCGAGGTCGAAGGGGGAGTGAGAATGACCTTGAGACTCTTGATGCTAACAGAAACTATTGAGAAAACTCACATGGCCCAGGTTGAGTGAGTGAGGGGGCCCCAGTGGCCTCACTCTGAGCCACATGCTCCCCACTGTGGTCACCGTGGCCTTGCAGCCCCAACTTCTTAATTCTCCAGCAGCCTTGCTAACTGCAGAACCGGTATTCCTGGTCAATCTCTGTACCTTCTGCACTAAAGGTGCTTGGCTGCCTTTGAAGTGGTTTGGGACTTTATTAAACTCAGAAAAGCCATTTCTGACTGATGTTAGTGCTTAATTAATTGCACGAAAGCACAATGTGGGACCACTTTCACTAGTCTTTATTAGCCTTTCCAAACATGAGAGGGGGGAAGGGCCGCTTGACTTTAACTGTGTCAAAATGTTGCTGGGATTTGGCGAGTTAAGGAAAGCATTAGTGGCATTGCCAAGTCACCTTAGGCACTGAGGTGCTATAGCTTTAGGACAAAAACACTACACTAGGTGTTTCTACCTGGGGAAAGGACAGGCAGAGCAGGGAAAGGGATCCAACTAACCTCCTTCCACTTCATTTCCTCCTGAAAGCTGACAACTATCTTAACATGCCTGCCTCCTTCCTTCCGAGCCGAGCATTCACCAGTGTCATCCAGCAACATGTCTGCGAATGGAAAACATCAACAGCCTTAGGCACAAGGGGATAGCAAAGCTGGCTTCCTGGAACACCCCCGCTGCTTGTCTGCACAGCGGGACCAACCAGGTGTTGGGGTGCGGGGGAATAGGAGTGGGGGGCAGGGGAAGGGGAGAGGGCAGAATGGAGAATGCAATCACAGAACCAATGGTGGACCAACCAAGGAACCAGCAGGCTGACAATGTACCTTGCCAATGGAAGTGCGAGGGAGAGACTCAATCAAAACAATAGCAACAGCAGCATCATGGATAAAAAAATCAAAGCGTCAGCCTCAATGTGCTTACAAAGAAAACCTAGATCATGTTCACTGATTGTTGCGCCAGGCTGGAGACCAGTCTGAAGGCAGGACGATCACAGACTGAGGCATCGCTCAACTGGGAGCTGCTATTATGGGGTTGGAATGCCGCATTCAGCTTGCAGGTCAGCCTCTTAAAATGCATCAAACAGAACTCAGCATGGTAGGTGAGGAGATCCAAGCTCATGGCTTGGAGATACCGGGCACTGGAGCAAAGCATGACAGCAGTCTAACGGCTGGGCTCATGTTGGCAGCAGACGCACACCACACCCAGACACACACACTCCCCGAGCGCACGCGCGCCTCTTGTCTTTCCATTTGATCTGTCCATCTGCTTATCCTGGGGCTCTCACTTGGAGACTGAGGTGCCAGCTGCAGGCCCTGCCCTGCCACCTCCCGCCCCCATCCTGCGATGCCACTCACCCAGGCTGGTTGACTCCGTGAGGTTCAGGCTGTGCTGGGAGAGGCCGAGGGACTGCCTTGGGGAGGCAGAGAGAGACACCTGGGAGGGGGCCCGGCTGCAGCCGCTGCCTTGAGACTCCGACTTCAGACGATCATTCTCAGCCTTCAGCTTCTCTATTTCACTCTGCAATGAGTATGGGAGAAGCCCACTTATTAGCTGGATGCAGTGTGAACAAGCCTTATTTGGAGGAAGGATGCAGAAGTTCCCTGCAGGGACCCAGTGGGTATCCATCCTTGCGACTGAGTAAGTCGCACCATCAGAGTCAGGGTGCCTGGACTATCACCATGGGACCTGTGGAGCAGGGCCGGGCCCCTCCCACCAGAAAGTTGGCCTTTGAAAGACCTCAGAAAAGGGTCTCAGAGTCTGCTGCCTGAGTAGTCAGTGAAAAAGAGTCTTAGAATCTAGGAAGTGTGGGAAACTGAATTGACAGATTTCTCAGTGAGCTGCTGTGCACTGTGAATCCAAGATTAGGCGGCATGTGCCAATTTGCTCAAGGAGCTTTCCTTCCACAGGACTCTCCTGGAATGTGTGTGCCATGGAATTTCCTTTGGGAAATGTTGATCTCAGTCTTAATTTAGTGGAGGTCTTATTTAGTAGAACCCACAGGGGGCAGCATTCTATGACTATTTAGGAAGTACCTATTACGGTATGGTAAAGCACTGATACTGAATCTGTAGAAAAGAAGGCAGAAAAGAATAGTTCAGAAGACTCAAATGCCTTAGCCCATGGAAGTCAGTAAGAAGTGCTATTAAGAGCAATTTTGTAAGGATCCAAGCTAGGGTGTATCCAGCTGCAGGACTGTGAAGAAGAGCCTCAGGCAGAGCCTTCTAGGAAGGTCCAATGTGGAGGGGCAGAAGGCTCAGGCCAGCATGAAGCATATTCCTGGGGTATGCAAAGGGAGCAGTCAGTGGCTCTCTTGGGCTGGTGAGTGGGAGATTACGAGTGAAGAGCATCCGGAGAAGGCCTTGAAAAAGATCCTGGAAAAGGATCCTGAAAGACCAGGTGAAGGAGCAAAAGGTAGCGGCAGAGCCACTGAAGGTCTCATGCAACAGGACACAGTTACCCTTGTGGTTTGGAAAGACTGTCTTGGAGATAGCTGCAGGAAGATCTGCAAAAAGGAAGAGGCTGATGAAAGGGTTCTGAGCCAGAACCAGACCAGCCTCCTGGTGCTCCTTCCTCGACAGCCTTGGGCTCAGTTCAAGCTCCAGGCGCTCACCTGCATCCTGTTCATGGCTTCCCGGAGCTGGTCAAGCTGGTGTGCAGAGCTTAGGGCTTCTAGGCGGATGTCGGTCAGCTTCATCTCCTTGTCTCTCAGCTCATTTCGCAGCTGCATGACTGTCTCAGCTTCGCTATCCATGCATTCTGAGATTCTAGGGAAAGAGAAAAGCAAGAAAGCAGCTCTGAGTCCATCTCCTTTGAGTCCTCCGCTAAGCACTGGCCTGCGGCAATCACTGGTTTTATTCAGCAGTGATCCTGGAAAAGCAGCGGCCTGATGCTCCTTTGACAGCACCAAAACACCTAGAATCCACAGATTGTATTGCTTCTCCAGCTTTCTTTGCAGAACACTGGCTATCAGCAAGACTTTGGTGTGCCTTTCAGCAACATTCCAAAAACCTACGAATAAACAGAAGACTGGAAAAAGGCAGTAGTAAAACCACTGGGGCCTGAACACCCTTTAACTGTGTACACAGCTGGGCTCCAATAATGACACCATGCAGCCCTTGAGAGCTAAACCTACTCTGAGAAGCAAGGACAACTATCTGTTTTAAAAAGTAGACACTCCAAGTTCAGGCAGCTGAAGGGTCATTTTTACTTGCCAGAAAGGGGGAAAAGACCCTACAGCCATAGTAGAGTCTGTATCTGGTCACATTCTAAAATGAGTTCCTCGAAAAGTGTTTAGAGAGAGCAACATTTTTCCCCCCTCATGTCCCACACTATTTAAAAAGCTCCTGGCAATAATGAGAAACATCTTCAGGTCGTAAGAGACCAGAAAGGCTAATGTGGCGCAAAAGCCGAAGTTTTATCTGAAAACTCTGTAGCCGGATGAGTGCTGACTTCCCCTCTCAGCTGTAACCAGATCAAGGGGTCCCTGGAGTCCTACTGGGTTTCTTTCTTAAGAGGTGGTCCCTTCTTGGCCGGGGTCCTTATTTGATCAGTTAGGTTTGCTCTCCTGGCAAGTCAGCACAAAGGGAAGGTCACGACCACTATGAATTGCTATGTTGGAAAAGAGAATTTAGTTTAGGAAAAAATTTAGCTGATTTCAAAGATCATAGGATCTGGCATGAGGGTAATACAGAGTAGAATGCTTTGACATTTCTTGGACTGAAGATAGGAAAAAAGCAAAGAATCCCACCCCCCACCCCCACCCCCTCCACTGCCCAAGCTCATAAAGTTACGGAACTGAAGCTGATTATTTCTGAAAGACATGGTGAACCTGTGGTTGCAGAAATCACCACGCGAGCCCACTCTCCGAGACCCAAGTATGCATCTGGGGCCAAACGAAACCTGACCTGTAAAACTGGTGGAGGGTGTGGAAATGCTAATCGCCAAAAGAAAACCATTTGTAATTTCTAAAAGAGATAGAATAGTATTTCAGGGGCCAAAGGGATCAGGAAAAAAATGTAACACCTGAAGAGCCAATTTTTTTTGTAGCTATTTTTTTGACCTGTATCTGAACTGTTGTGATTTGGGAGCTACAAAGAGAGTCAGACCAGCTCTTAGCTTTTTAAGAGCTGTCAGCAGTCAAGGAAGCGTCTCTACTTCACATTCTTCTGAAATCTGCAAAGGATTCCTAAAGATGTCATGCTTATCATATACCTTGAAGAAACTGAGCCCAACAGATCTGGGACTGAAAGAGCGAGAGACACAGAAATGCCTTTAGAATTTAGACCACATCCCCGCTCCACTCCCCCGATCCCTGGCTTCTGTACTCTGAACAGCCTGTGGTTTCTAAGCTTTAGCTACACAGTCATGCTATTTGGGGGGGGGGGGGTAGGGTGGGGGCTGGGCGGTTTGCAGGGCAGGCTCGCAAAAACTGGTTCTTTCTTGAAAGAGAGGACCATGGTCTCCTGGTGTAAATGGGGTGTAAAGCCAGAACAAAATTCCATTTGGACACTCGGGTCTTAGCCAAACTGTGTCCTGCACAGGTCTTGAAAGCTGTAATTCATTGCGAGAAGAGCTGGCCCGGTTCACACTGGCACGCTGGCCTCCCAGCACTCCAGAGCAAGGCATTCGGTTCCTGTGTCCCTCACACTGTGCGACTTCTCCTGAAAGCTTTCTCAGCAGGAGAAAACACTTCCTCAGACCTACTCTGTGGAATACAGCATGAGCTTACTTTGCAAAGCTTGGCTAAGTGAAGCCTTGACAAAGGGAAAGCAAACTGCAATGCAGCGTTTACGCTGGGAGTAACTGCACCAAGAGGAGAAGGTCCAGCTGTGCTGCCCCCTATGGGCCAGTTCTCAGAATCGGCAATCTCCAAAGGGATAGCCTACAACAGAGAGATGATGTTGGCCTCTACTCTGCTGCTGGGACAGCCTTCTCCCTCAGTTCCTTCTTGCACGAGACTGTGACTGCTCTGTCACCAGTAAGTGAATGCACTCAGCAAGTGACCCTCTGCCATGCTGCTGGCTCTTCTTAGGGCCACAGCCACATCAGCATGAGTTCAATCCCCGGCCAGGGAGTTGACCCACATGGCGCGGCAGACCTGCCTATCTCCTCGCTGCCCCCCTCAGCAGTGTACTCCGTCCATCTGCCTGTTGTGCTCCCCACTCTGTCTCCGGTGAAGCCTCTCACTGCCTCTGCACTCTGGCCTGTACCCCAGTTCTGTATGCACAAATAAAGGGCCAAGTTCTTAGCTTTACTCTAGTGTCTGTTTACACCGATCAACCATGATGACAACTCACTGCACACAGAAGTGTCTGTGCTGGGCATGTGCAATATTATTTTATTAATTTTGTACACTAACTCTGCCAAGAGGTGCCATAATTATCTCCACTTTAAACACATGGAGGTACAGGTACAGAGATCAACATGCCCCTTACAGACCTATCTCCAGTAGGTCTGCTTAGAGTCCTGGCTCCTGATCTGACCTGTATCAATAGGCACCATATGCTTGTCCACTTCATAAAAAACCTCCCCGGTGGTGCAGCGGGTTAAAGCGCAGCACTGCGAAGCTAGTGCTTCACCTCGAGTTCCATCCCCTGTGAGGAGCTGACCCACATGGCGTGGCAGACCTCTCGTCTTGCCCATTGCTCCCCTCAGCAGTGTACTTCGTTGATCTACCTGTTTTGCTCCCCACTCTGTCTCTGATGAATCTTCTCACTGCCCCCGTGCCCCAGTTTTGTATGCATAAATAAATAAATCTTTAAAAAAGAAAAATAAAAGAAAACCTAGAACAACCTGGTGTGCATTTTTCCCACCAGGCCCCTAACATGCTCTCCAGTGGATTCCCACTGTCCTGCCCAGCAGGCAGGGGTGACATACCTAATTTTAAATGCCATGAGGGTGGGAAATGCTGCCTTCCCACTCAGCCATTCCTTTTGCCCACAGGGTAGGGTGTTTTTTTTTTTCTTTTTCCTTTTCTTTTAGTCCTACTCCTCTGCCTTTGGTTTCCTCTTTGAACTCCCCCTCACATCTACATTTGCACATTCTTACAAACCCTTCAAGGCTGGAAATAAGCGTTTGCTCTCTGCCCACCCTTTAGAGAGCTAGACCAAAAACAAACATCTCCAGTGTCCATGGATGCTGTGGAATGTCAGCAAAGGGCTGGGGAGACAAGAGTCTGCCCCACCCAGTCCCTATGGGGAAAGCGGTTTGGAGGGTGTGTTCTCGCGATGGCTGCTGGGAGTTGTGTACAGCTGGGGCACCTCCCTCTCCTCGGACTTGGCTGCCCAGCAGCCTTTGGCCGGGTTACCACTCCCTCCTCCAAAGCTGCTTCTCTCTGTTCTGGAGTTTCTTCCCACCTTGCTGGCTGCTCTAATTTCTGAAACTCCAGTAGCAGAGATCCCAGAGCCTAGATCTCATTGCTTGAGGTCTTCCTTCTCATTCAGCTTCTTGGAGAATCTTGCCAGTTTCCCAACTGTCAATTCCACCTCTGCACCCTCACTGTCCAAATCTATGCTTCCTGGAATCTCAGGCTGGCTGATGTCTCAAATGTCACACAGTCAAAGCAGAACTCCTGATCCCTACGAATCCCAGAAGCAATGCCTCTACACTGCCCAGCACTCCAGATGCAATTTTAGTAATTTCTTTTTTTTTAATGATATATTTATTTATGCATACAGAACTGGGATACAGGCCAGAGGTGCAGGGGCAGTGAGAGGATTCACCAGAGACAGAGTGGGGAGCAGAACTGACAGATTGACAGAACAGGCAGATTGACAGAGTACACTGCTAAGGGGAGAAGCAGGGAGACAGGAGAGGTCTGCTGAGTCATGTGGGTCGCCTCCCTGGCCGAGGACTGAACTCGAGTTGATGTGGCTGTGGCTAGCCTTGTAGCGCTGCACTTTAACCCACTGCACTAAGAGAGCCCACAATCCAGTAATTTCTAAGGGCGATATTCTCCTTTTCCTTTACACTGTTCAGCGTTGTACTTAACCTTTCTTCAAGAATGTACCTAAGTCCATCAAGCACTCACCATCAGCATCATCCTATCTAGTACCCCTCTACTCTTGCTCCGTAAAATTCCTTAATCACACAAAAAACAGATAAATGACTGTGAAACTTCCAGACTATCTCACACCCCTGCTTAACTCTGCAACCTCTCCACACAATCAGATGCAAATTCACTCTGACTTCAAAGCCTCCTATGTTCTACATCCTGCCTCTACCCAAGGCCACCCCACCTGTCTCTCACCTGCCCATTATGAGGCAGCCACATTGGCCATCCTTTTCTTCCTGACATACCAGCTGTTTCCACCTTAGTTTAGTTACTTGTGCTGTTCATTTCTTGGGCCAAGAAGGCCACCTGCTCCCTGTGAGGCTGGGTGGCAGCCACCACCAAGTGTTTACCACAGACCTCTTCCTTCCCTCCTGGACACACCGATGTCATTTCCTCCCTGGGAGGTAATACAGCCCCAAGTACCACTCAGTGGGTTGCTAAAAGAGGTGACGTGTCTCTCACCAGCGAGACCTGCGAAACTCTCCCAGGGCATTCTTTGTGCTCTCTCCCTCTCCCCAGCTGCTGGCAGACTCAGGACCCAGCAGAGGTCCAGTGGGATGGTGGTCCACACATGGGAGGAGCCTCAGGGCCTGCACCCTACACTGTATGTGGCCTGCTGACTGGGCTATCTGTACTGGGTTTGGAGTTAACCAGAAACAGTCATATGGAAAGCCGCAGAGCTTTGGGATGTTTGTTACAGCAGCTCAGGTTACTGACCAGAGCTGATCCGTGTTGGTTCCTCCCATCAAGATCTCAGCTGAAATGTCAACTCCTCCGAAGGACCTTTCCTGACCACCCTGGTCCTTGGGGGTCCTTTGTTTTGTTCTCAACAGACTGTATTGGATAGTCCACACTGCTGGCTTTTTTTTTTTGTTAAAGATTTATTCACTTATACATATAGAACTGGGGTCACCAGAGGCAAAGTTGGGAGCAGAGGAGGCAGACTGACAAAGTACACTGCTGAGGGGAGCAGTGGGTGGGCCAGGAGAGGTCTGCTGGGTTATGTGGGTCACCTCCCTGGCCGGGGATTGAACTCATGCTGCAGTGGCTGTGGCCAGCTTCATAGTGCTGTGCTTTAATGTGTTGTACCTCCCACCAACACTATTGTTTTAATTCACAGTTTTAACCTACCTTAGTGCTACCAGATTTTTCTAGTTACTCAGATGTATTTGTTTAAGGTCTGTCTTATGCTGTGGTGTGAGGGCCACAGAGCTGGAACTTTGTCTTGAACACTGTTGGGAAGAGCCTGCCAGACAGCAGAAGCTCTGAAGTGCTCTGAGCTGTACTAATGTCATTTCCCCCTAGTCTTGAATCCCTCAGGGTGGGAATGTGGTCAATATCTTCTTTGGTCTTTTCAGAACACACCCCCTTACCGCCATCCTCTATTCAGGGTATTCCCCAGGAGAAGAGGAGCTGTTAATCTAATTAAATGGAGACCATGGCAGGGCCAACCTTCACTTGTGGGTGAGCTCCCTGCTCAGTTCCCTCTCTTCCATGTTTCCATGAAGTCAGACCTACAAAGACCTGGTTGATGGGCTCACAGTCCTGTACCCACCTGGTAAACTGACCTTGAGATACCTGGGCAAATGTCTTCAGTGGCTGGCTGAATAAGCTCTTGTATAAATAAAATAAATCTTGAAAAATAAAATAAAATTTACGAGGGAAGCTCATTTCATGAAATATAGACCTTTTGGTTAAGAGAATTGTTACTTCATCTCTTCTTTTTTTTTTTTTTTTTCAAATTTCCACTTTCTTAGTTCTGACCTCCGAGTAAACACCAAATTTTGGTCAAAGAAGAAAAGTGTAACCCAATCTCTCTAAGCCAGAACCAGAGTTTCAGCAGAAATTTTCAACACTCAAAACAACTGTTGTTCCTCTCAGCAAGATGGTTGTAGCTCTTTCATATTCATTTATTTAGTTCAATCCTTAGGATAGGATACAGATGTATCAACTATCATGCCAGTGTGACAAATAAAGCAGAAGAAACAGAGAGGCTAAGTAGCTTGCCCAAGACCAGCCAGCTAATCACCCTCACTGACACTAGAACAAAGGCCTAAGTTTCCTTTCTCTTTTCATCTCCTCAGTCCTAAAACACTGAAAGAACAGCATAGTCCCAGAAGGACCCTAAAGGAGCAGATAAACCATAACAGGGCTCCTGGCCATTCCTATTTGAGAGGGCTCCTAGGAGCCCTGACTCCGGCGGATGGACTTACAGAGAGTTGGAGTGCGAATTCCTCAGCAGTGGCGTGGAACCCGCAGAGCCGTTGTGTGGTAACTTTGGTGAGGAAGGCAAAGAAGAATCCGTCATCTCCTCAATGTCTGAGTGCGAAGACGCTGACTTGGGGGACTTCTTCTTACCAAAAGCTTGCTTGAAGGAGCTGCGTAACTAAATACACAAGACCATCAGCCTGGCGGGGGCTGCAATTGATGCTCAGGCCTTGGCAAACCAGAAACATGCAGACCAAAGAGCAGTTCATTCTCCCCAAATTTCCCCCCAACCAAAGAAAGAGGTTCCCAACAGCTCTCTCAAATCAGTGCATTAAAGGAGGAAGAGTTATCTGGTGCTGACAGCTCAAGGACTGGACCTGTGGGGAACATTCCATGCCTACTCTTGGTTCAAGACTAGAGGTCAACAGTGAGACAGAGCCTGGCTCAGCAGATGAATGTCGGAGGAGGAGGTTACACAGCAACAAAGCAGATGCTCAGACACAGTAAGGGATGCGGGTGAGGTTAGCCGTATCCGTGGATGGGTTAGCTTGGTATCTGATGTTAATATTGGTCTCGCTTACCTCATTGACCTGCCAGAGAAAACGTAAGCAAAAATGGGGAAGGGGAAGGAAAAAAGACAATTTTTAACAGAGAAGGCCAGTGATGGGGAAAGCTTTGGGCTTTTCAGATATGACATGGCTAATAATCACATCACGTACAGTGGAGGTTTCCAGTAGGAGCATGAATCTTTCAAAGCATTATGGGCTTCTGCTTCCATTATCAAAGAAAAGGAACAATGGGTCTGGATGTCCAAGTTTTTTCTAGCTTCCCTGTCTGGTTAAAAAGATTGCCTCCGCCTCCTCGCAGCTTTCATTCTTTTCTCGTCTCTCATCAGTCATCTTTAACCATTGTTTTGGGGTGGGGGGGGTGTCTTCTTGTCTCAGCAGGGGTAGCTTTATGGCTGCCCTAGTCCCAACATGATTGTTTATCTCTTTGATCTGTGTACTTAGAGCTCTTGTTGCCCTTATACACATGTGAGATAAGAAAGGCAGGGAATTTGCCATCTCACTGTTACTCAACAACAGCAAAGAAGAGGTTATTTTGAAGAAATTTATTAACCATTGAGAAATTCAGAAAATGGGCCATTGTAGGTTAATGGCTTTTTTCTCCCTTCCATCACTGTTTCATACATAACTGCAGGTCTAGCTTATAGGTAAATCTAGATCCCATTACTCTCCCATTCCTATTTTTGATCGTATTTCCAAAGTGCAGTCATAAAAAACAGGAGGATCTATCACACACACTCTCAAACTAAAGCTTAGCCTCTTCGTCTGATAAAATGGCAGCTGGAAGCAGAGAATACAAAGATCAGGCAGAACTGAGCTTTGGGGACATCTAGGACACCAGCTATTCATCTTCCCCAATTTCACTGGTAAGAGTTGCCTTAAAGCAAAAGACATAAGTTTTATTTCTTGAAGAAAATGGCTAGTGCTATTTTTCATAGAAAATAATTTTCTCATCACTTTGATTACGCAATTGATATTAGAAACAGCAAGAGGAGTTAATCTTACTTGTTTAAGACATAGTAAATGAGCTGACCAAAAGCCACCAGTAACTTAAAGGAAAAATTTAATCAGAATGATGAGAGGGTCGCACTGAGCTGGATTTTTAGCTGTCCTCCAACACAAGTCATCAATAACCTCAATTACTCAGTCCTCAACTCTATCAATAGACCTCGCCACCCATCCAAGATAACACAGTGTATGAGTGAGAAGTGTATGGAACGAATGACAACACAGAAGCCACTATGGGAACGTGGTGCTGCAGTACTGACAGAGGGTCTCTGAGTCCTGGACAGTGTGAGACCAACGTGGCGTAGCCCTGCTCCTGAGATAGGGAGCAACCGACATGAAACAGGACGCCAGTGCCTCAGCAGCAAAACTTACATGTAGGTGAGAGAGGGGGGTAGAATTTTCCCAAGAGAACAGGCAAAAGCTGTTCAATAAACCATTGATAACAGGAAGTCAACTAGGTCATGGGCATTTATAGCAAGATGGACAACACTTCATTGCATACTGGGTCTATCAACTCACCCCAGTTAAGTTCTCTGAAACTTTTATTTATAGGTCATGGTCAAAAATGTTTCAGAGATGGGTGATTTAATGCTGCTATGGGCAGCTGTGTAACAAAGTACATAGATAAGGATTATGACTAATAATGGGGTCACTAGTAACACAAGTCGGACAGTCCAAAAAATTGTTAATACTGAGGAAGTAACTAAGATGAAACTACTTAAGAGTAGCTTCGTTTTAGTACCTGAAACTATGGCCAACACTGAATGAGGAAGAAATGACACACGTGAAATGGAAGATGAGCACTCACATAATGTCTCATGAAACAAAAACTTCAAAGGAGGGGTGATTTCCTCAATCTCAGTGTTTGGCTGGTACAATACTGGTTTGGGTAGAAATCTATCCACAAATCACTTCTTAGGGTTTGCCACCCAAAGGTGCCATGTCCTGAAGTTAAGAATAAGCCTGGGCTTTATTCAGGGGGATGGACTCTGTTTGCACTTACAAGAGTCCCTGGATGCTCACTCACCCAATTCTTCCTCTTCTTTTTCTTTGAATCGCTCTCGATGTTGCTGCCCACACTGGAGTGGCTGGTGGCGCTGTTGATGCTGGACACGCTGTCGGAGGAGTGTTGTCTGCGGATGCGCAGGTCTGCAGACTGGGCGCTGCCGTTTCCTGGAGGCCCAAGGCAGGAGATGAGCAGTGCGGCCTGAGCCCTGTTCTTTCCTGGGGAATAGCTCTACGCCTACAACCACACCCCGGAGGACTACTCGGCGCTTTGCTTCACACATTACTGTCTGTCCCCTGCTGCTGGTTTTTAAAGTTCTTGACCAGGTGGCTGCTATGCCCTCTTTGGTCACTCAAAGGGGGGCGCTTTCTCTGTCCACTTAATAAAGCAGGAGCCTGTGGAGATTAGAACTCCTCCAACACCAGCTCTCTGACTCTGTAGTTAGGCACCAAACTCGACTTGAATTGCGGCAGCAGTCCCCCATGAGGTCAGCCATCCCTTCCTTTGTTCCCCTGGCCTGTTGGCCCTTTGGCAATGCCAAGAACATCTCATCTCAGGACCCTACACATGCTGTTCCCTCGTTCTGGAATGCTCTTTTCCTTCTAGTATGCCTAGTCAGCTCCTGCCAACCCTTCCCACTTCAAGTCAGTCACCTCTTCTCCAGGAGGCCTGATATCTGCAGTTACGGTGATACCAGAAATAACCCTGCCCCAATGGCTGGGGTTTTCAGATAGTCTTCTCCAAGTGCAGAACCACACCCAGGCCAAGTCTTAAGAGAAGCATGGGTTTCACAGTCAAACAGGCTGACCTAGAAATACATCCCTGTATTTTCCTTTTCTGTGACCTCAGGAAGGATTTTTGGCTCTGAATCTCATTATTCTCATCTGTACAAGGCAGGGAAGAGCAGTATCTTACCCATAAGGTTGTTGTAGGAAGAAAATGAGATAATTAAAACATAGGGTGTAGTGCATAGAACACAGTGAGTGTCCCACTAATGTCAGCTATCACTATTCTGCTCTTATTACTGTCAATATCATTAATGTAGGTGGTCACTCATCCTCATGCCTACATTCATCCCACCCCCTGAGGTAAACAAGAGGACAAAGCAGTTCACTTGCAAGTACTTTCCTGGATAAGTAAGAAATGGGACCACTTCAGTTTACTTCACATCAAATTGTTAATGAAACGAAGGGCTGTGAACCCCGTGGAAACTTTGCCAACCTACTGAGAACCACATTTTCAAGAGACATTAAGCAGATGAGTCAAAATAGCTATTTCCCTAGAAGCCAGAAGTAAGTGGGTTATGAGTGTCTGCGTCTCTGGACCTATCCACGTGACATGGGTACCCACTCTCTGGCAGGGAGGTTGTGGCAAACACTCAGGCAGGTGGTTGGTCTGAGGCTGCTTTTCCTCCTTTACCTTTGCAGTTGAGCTCCGGTGTGTTAATTACTCC
The DNA here is from genome assembly GCF_000260355.1 of Condylura cristata. Lineage (NCBI taxonomy): Eukaryota > Metazoa > Chordata > Mammalia > Eulipotyphla > Talpidae > Condylura > Condylura cristata. Next base: position 25,530,635 of record NW_004567116.1, read on the forward strand.
ATTAATAGCAGCCTGGGCTGCTGCGTTTTGTTTCTTTAGTAGCTCAATGGTTTTTCTTAATTCATTCAGTTCTGAATCCTGAGGAACAGAGCACAATATTGGTCAGCCTAAAATCATTCCAGAGTTCAACTGAGATCCAGCTTAGCTTCAACTGAGGAGTTCCACACAACCTGTGCCTCAAACCATCAGTCGGATCTATTTTGAACTGGCATATGTGACTCATGAAGGCAGCAGGAATAGACTAAGAGACCTATCGCCAATGCAGTTGCCAGATTCAATCTAGGTCCTATTGTGACTCAAGTGACCTAGTCTTTATGGTTCTACTCTAACAGTTTAAGAGGTAAACTGAAATATTTAAAGTTACCTGAAAAGAAGGAGAATAATATTTTAAGGTATGTTGATACCTCCAAGCAGGGAGAAAAAAAAGAAAGCATCCTTTCTGCTTTACCTTCTGCTCAGCTGTCATGGTCAAACTCTGGAGCCTGATTGTCATGTTTCCAAGACTCTGTTCGAAGGCTGCCACCAGATGAGCCTAGGGAAGACAGCTTGAGTTACACCACCTATAAGGACAGAGTGGCTACCAGGTGCTGGCCCAAGTTCTTATCAGGACGACGTGAGTTGATTTCTAACCACTTCAGCCTCTTCAACCCCATGCCTCACCACTATATGGGGTCCAATGCTCTAGTTTTTTATGTTCTCAATCACACCATTGTTGCTTCCTGCTCAAAGCATTTATACAGGCTTTACCCCAACCCCCACCTAGAATGTTCTACCCCCAGTTACATCCCTCTCAAATTTTTATATAACCTTTCAAGAGATCTCAGCTCATACCTTCGTGATACCCCTAGAATGGACTGTTCCTTCATATTCACTCTCAAAAGCACACTGGAATGCTGAAATGTGCTTTGTGGTATCATGGTCAAGAATACAGGCGTGAGGCTGATTGATCATGTCTACCCTCTATTTCATTGCAGGAAGGCCTTTGGTCCACCAAGGCCAAGTTTACCATAGAGACTCTCATTGAGCACACTTGTCAAATGAATGAACTAAGAGGTTTTGCTTGTTGTTATCATTCTGGCTAATAAAAAACTACTGAAAGGCCCCTCTGCTACCTCCTTCGAGAATCATCCCCCTCAGAAGTAATGACTTTCCCCAAAGCTCTCCTACAACTTCCATATACCTCTGTGAGGATATCACAGCATCAGATGCACCCTGATTTTCAATGCTGCTAAGGCATTTTTAAAATGCTGCAAATTCTAATTAAAATATGAACCCGATTTTCAGAGACGTCAAAAATGAGAAGCAGAGCTGTATTGTAGAACTGAGAAATGGGATGCCTCTTGCTGGCACCTTCTCGGCAGCCCACTCCAAGGGCACGATGTTTGAGCACTAGGCCTCCTCTGGCACAGAGAGCAGAACATTACATGGAATATTAGTGGTGTGACTGAGGAGCCTGGTAACATTATTAAAGCCAAGGATAAGTCATCAAATCTGCCTATGGTTTTTTTCATCTCTAAAGTCAGAACAATATTCGTTTTCCTCCCAGGATTATAATGGATATAAAATGAAACAATGTCAGGGAAAATGTCAATTGCCACAGAACTGCAGAACAGGAACGGAGACTGCGGGGAAAGGAAGAGGTGTAGGAGAGCGTGACCAAAGATGGGGAGATTGGGTGGACAGACAGAGCGAGCCAGCGCAGGACGTCTGAGTGTCTTGGGGGAAGAAGAAAGAAGAAAGATTTGCTCATGCTGTAAAAATTCTAGAAGATGGCTAAAACATATAGAAGCAGGATAGCAAGGAGCTCCTCCCCCACTGGAGATTTCAATTAAAGGAGGAGCGATTGGAGGGTTGAGTAAGAGGCCTCAGTCATTAACTTCATCAAACAGAGAGAGTCTAAGATAAGGTGTTTCTGGAATCCACAGCAGTTCTTTACTCAACAGTCATAGCAGCTGGCTGTTATAGTAATGAAGTACTTGTCATCAAACTGTTAAGTGGAATAAGCTAGTCTCTTTCTGACTGCATACCCTCGCTATTAAAAATTGCCAAAATGGGCCCTCCCTTGTGGCGCAGCGGGTTAAAGCACTGCACAGCACTGAGAAGCTAAAGCCACTTCAGCATGAGTTCGATTCCCGCCTGCCCCGGAGGTGACCACATGGCATGGCAGACCTCTCCTGACACGCCCGCTGCTCTGCTCAGCAGTGTACTTCGTCCATCTGCTCCTGTTCTGTCTCTGGTGAAGCCTCTTGCCACCCCTGAGCCTCTGGCCTGTACCCCAGTTCTGTATGTATAACTAAATCTTTAAAAAAAAAAATTGCCAAAATGCCTTTGCATTTTAATATAAGGGAATATGTTTTGCTTGCCCTGGAGAATGTGGCAAAACCAAAGCCAATCAATTCAAGACAGTCACCTAGTGGAGGAAGGAGCTGAGCCAGGACAGGATATTGAAAAGAAGGACTGCTATCTATTTTGAAGGTATGACAAGGTTACATTTAAATGACTAAACTTCTATGGATTTTATTAAGTGCTGGAGCACCACCCCTGATTCTACATGTGGATATTCCTATTTCCTATTCCTATTCAATTACAAATAAAATCATGAAGGCTGCTACTGAAAAAGTGTTTTTGCAAGCTCAAGAAGAAACCACATTTGCCTGAAGAAGCCGAGGATGGAGTTTTGCTGGTGAGCAGAGAACTGAGTAAGCGTCTTGAGGGTGACTCTGAAAACAGGGCCGTGAAGCTGTTGAGCTTGGTCTAGGGTCAGACAGTGGGGCTCCTCACCCAGCACCACCCCTCCCAGGGGAAACAAACATGAGTGGTAGAAGGTAGAAGGTGGCTTTCAGGAGTTTATTCTAGAAAAACAAACACAGCTTGGCTTGTGATAAGGATGGCTGACAATAAAACGCGTCAACACTGCCAGTGGTGTGTGGTAAGACTAAATATTTACTTTAAAACAATACTAGAGTTGATGATGGACCTCATCCTGACTCTTCTGGAACACAGCGGAGTACCAAATAGTCCATGTAAGGTTTCCTGGGGTGTCACTATAGCAACTAACCCAAGTTCACTTAGAAGTAAATTAATTATGATTAGTCAGGGGCAGCAATTGACAGTCTGATTGTTAACTAGGAGTGTAGCTCAGCTCACTTGGGAGAAGCATTTGTCAAACCCCACGTATCTGGATCAGACCCAAAGGACCAGGCTCATAGGCTCTGGGGTGGGTTCTGCAGCCCAATGTTTGCATCTGGTTACCAAAATGAAGACTTGGCCCAGAGAAGAATCCCTCAGCTTTTTCCATTTGAATAGGACCTAAGGCTCAAAATGCAGATCTCACATCAATTTCTGATGTGTTTTTGATAGAACTGCTGGTCAGGGAGAGGTCAGAAGAAAAAAAAAAGAGCACAAAAACACAGTGTTCTAGTAAGTTCATGTTGTGCAGAAAAATGGATTTCCATAAATGTGAACGGGCTCGAAGCATAAATAATAGCATAACTGCCAATTATTGAGCCTATAGTTAATGTCAAGCACAGCGCTGGGCACTTCATGTGAAGACTTGAAAGAAAAATCGTTTTCTTGAGTAGTCAGGCTCAAGTCAGGAGTTACTTGAGCAAAAACTCTATGTCTATGATTCATTCAGAATACTGACTGTGTTACCTGGTCCAAGAGAGGCAACTTTCACTTTGCAGCATAATGGGGGCTGTGCAGGTTGCAATGGTCTCAGAGTGGGCTTCCAGGCTGGAAATGTCCACCAGAGATATCCCAGCTCTGACCACAGCTCAGTCTAGCTTCTGAGCTTCAGTCCTCACAGCTCTATAGCAGGCTCCTTTACAGAGCAGGTGAGAGGGTGGCTGCTTTTCCTCTGACCTCACTAAGAGCAAACGTATTGCCTCACTCACTGCTCTGCTTAAAGGTCACCCATGGGGGCCTTCTCTGTTGGCACAGTGGGTTAAAGCACAGCACTATGAAGAGCTACAGCATGAGTTGGGTCCCAGCCAGGGGGTGACCACATGGCTCAGCAGACCTCTCCTGTCTTGCCCACTGCTCCCCTCAGTATACGTCAGTACACTGAGTACTGTACTTCAGTCAATCTTCCTGTTCTGCTCCTCACTCTCTCTAGTGAATCCTCTCACCGCTCCCCCCCCACACCTTTGGCCTGTACCCCAGTTCTTGTAAGTATAAATAAATCAATCTTAAAAAAAAAAAAAAAGTCACTGATGGGTCTCCACCAGCTTCAGGAAGCCCAAATTCTCCACCTACCAACCAAGCCTCTCCAAGATGTCACCTCTCTTTGATGGTTCTTCACTCCCCACTTTAATCCCCCCACCACCTCCCCCCACATCCATGCCATAGATTATAATTGTACTGAGCTACTTAGTTTCCAAGCACACAAAGATCTTGCACTTTGGGTTTTTGCATAAATTGTTCTCTTTTGTTAGAATACTGTTTTCCCCATAGATCCTTCCCTACACAGCATTCAGCAGATCTCACCTCCTTCAGGAAGTCTTTCCTGACTTCCCTCCACACCACACAGACTAAGTTAAATGTTCTACCTATGTATCCCTACAACCTCCTCTCTTTATCCCTTATCATGTTACAACGAAACTGTTTTCTCTTTCTGCTGTACCAGAGATAAAATACTAAGATGACAGTGGCTGTGCCTGCTTTGCTGTTGAATCCACAGTGCCCCGGGGCATCGTTGGCACTGAAACAGATGCTGAATTCAACGATGGCTGGCAGCTCTTCCTGAACAGGTAATTGTGTTTATTATAATTACAGAGCAGCCAACTATTTATTGTGGAGTCTGAGGTATTTTTTTTTCCTCCCCTCCCCAGATGAAAGTGTTCAGGAAGAGGAAAAGAAAGTTAAAATTTTACTGAGTACTTCATATAGATCATGTGACAGCCCCTATTACACGGCTAAGCAAATTCAGGCTTGGAGGGAAGCTAAAGAATTTGCCCAAAGCACAGTCAGTAAGTGTCTGGCCGCCCTTCACACCTATGAAGCTCAAGCCTGTGTTCTTGCGATTATTCTATGAGACTACTCTGTTGGGGGGAGGAGGAGGGGGGGCTCGGAGGGCTGCCTCCCCTTCCTGCAGGCTGCCACCCTGTGTCTCGACTCACATTTGCTGTCAGCTGGGTGGTCAAAGCTGAAACCTTTTCCTGGGAGGCATCCAGCTCTCGCCGCAGTTTGCGAATCTAAAAACAAAGGGCAGAGTTACTGACTGGAGAGGCCTGAGGAGGCCGCGGCCAGGTGGAGTTGGCAAAGTGACTGATGATGGCCAAAGAGCAGATGCAACCAGCAAACTCTTTCTTACCTCTGATTGGCATTTTTCTTCCGGCTGTAAAGAAAACATAAGGGAAATTAGACCAGTTGAGCAACAAAGAAAACTACTGTCCCGTCTTTCGGGAATACCATATTTGGATGCTTAGAGCAATCTTGAAGATTTACTGGTTTCTTTTCTGCTGTATTTCTCTGGGTAAACTGGTTCAATTAAAATGACCAAAAGAAAAGCCAAATACAAGCTATTATAATTACTAGGAAATCAGGAAGAATGAGAAGACATTTAGTTATGTGGGTTGTGAGAAACCCTCCCTGCCCTACCCCCTTTTCCCATGTGGAGATGGTGAAAGGAATAGGTACTAAGGAAAAAGGGTGTGTGGGGTGAGCCAAAGTCGGGTTCGGCAAATAAAAATACAGGACAGAGTCAAAGCAGATTCAGCAAATAAAAATACAGGACACTGAGTCAAATCAGATTTTTTTGACATTTAAGCATGTCCCATGTAATATTAGGGATGTACTTATATTAAAACATTGCCATTCGTCTGAATTTCAAATTTAACTGGGTGTTCTGGCAAACTGGGGAGACGAAAGCAGTGCTCATAGGTTAACTGCCTCAATTTTCCTCCTGTCTGTAGGGTGCTGCAGCAGGAGCAGCAACAGGACAGGGGGCTGGAACACCTATCAGCTAGCCCGGTGACTCCCCTGGTTGCTGTATGTCCCAGTCCCCCTATTACCTGTGGTCCTGGGGAGTGAGAGCAAAGCCTGTGAACCCTCTTACTGCCAGAGGCTTCCATGCTTCCCTGTCTGTGATGACACAGCTAACTGCTAGCCAGCAACTGAAAGACTAACTCTCTCCTCCCACAGAGGGAACCCACATGGGTTGAAGGAACCTGCTGCAGGGGGAACCTTTCTTTCCCTGTCCTCAGGTTCCCTGGGGGCTCATAAAAGAAGGCTCCTCCCACATTCTTGGAAATGTTTTTAGTGCTTCTTCCTGCCCTTCTCTCCACCCCATATAAACACCTTCTGGGGTGGAGCAGTGACTTAGGAGCCAGGTTACTGAGTGAATGTCAGTAGGGACCGTACATTGCCCATGAGCTTTCACCCTGGGTCCTAACAAATTTACTATATATATAAAAAAAGATTATTTAAAAAAAAATCAGGCTTTAATTCTTATGTCTACTTCTCTACTAGTTCAGAATGCAAAGGGGTATGATTCTTTAGCTCCAAAGACCCCACCCCAGTCAGCCTGGGCAGGTGGGTGGATGCTTCCTGTCTGATCACCCTTCACCCACTGATCTCCACTGCTCTGACTTCTGATCCAGCCAAAGAAACCCCCCTCCTGCTTGGCTGGTGTCTAACAACAGCAGTTCATTTTTAGGTATACTGGGACCAAAGCATTTAATCCTCATAGTCACCCCCTGAAGTAGGTTTTTGTTTGTAGTCCTCCTGAGGCCTGCATATCTTGCACAAATCACCCAGCTGACCAGTCTCCTCATCTAAGGGATACTCTCAGGAGGTTGGGGGATATCCTCAGGACCCACCCTTCCTTCCAGATAATATGTATCCATTCCTCCTTGTCCAGTTGCCCACCCATTCATCAACACCACTACCACCACCTGCCAAATATTTATTGACTTCCTATTATGTGCTGGGCACTGTTTTAAAAGCCTGGATACAGCGGTGAACATAACCCAGTCCCTGACCTCATGTTGCTTGTATTTGGTAATAATAGCTTACATTTACGGAATCTTCCCATGTCCCAGCAACTCTTGTCAGCACTGTATGATCACTATACCTTTAATCCTCACAACAACCTTTTGAGAAAGTACTGATAATGTGGTCTTATATTTTGCAAATGAAGAAGCTGAGATGCAGAAAGGTGAAGTAATTTAACTATGGTCATACTTAGTAAATGATAGAACTGGAATTGCATTCAAGCTAGTCTGACTCTAGAGCCCTTGCTTTCACCAGCATGGTTTCCTGCTCCATAACGCTCCTGACTACAGCCACACTCAGATGGAAGCTTCCAGAAATAAGGTTCCTGATGTCTGAATCAAAGGAGGAAAGTCAATGCTATGGCTGTCACAGCTCTCTAACATTTGGGAGGCCGGTGGAGGCCTGTTACTGGCTGAGCCATCCATGTAAGACCAAGCCTACTTCTAAATACCTCTGTCAGTGGTCTAAATCCCTCTGCCTTCCGCAGGTCTCTGTCACTGTCTGCCAGGTCTCTGTCACTGTGTCCACCTGTCCCTGTGGCTGGGCCCGAGTTCTCCATAGCAGCCTAGAGAAATCAGATGCTTTGTATCTTTGCTCCCAGCTGCTGCTGCTCTTCTCTACATCTGGAAGCTCTAAGACAAGCTCTGGGCCTCACTCCATGCAGTAGCTCCCCTGGGAACTAACTGCTGCTCAGCTGAGAGAATGCTTCATGCCAGATGTGGCCTTTTCGATTTTCTCTATTCCACGGGCTAGCCATGGCAGTTGTTTAGATCATGTTGCCTTTTCTTTCCTTTGTAATTAAATTTCAGCCAGAATGAGCTTACATGATTATTTAGGAATTACAAAGCTTTCAGGGTGGAGGAACTATTATCATCCAGTAAGAGCCTATAAAACAGACTCTGGTTTGGGATGGCGGCAAATAACTTGAAATTTCATTTTAGACACAAATAAGAACATGTTTACCCCAACCTTTACAAAAATACCTGAGAATTCATGTCAGCATTTCATCATCACCAAGAGGCTAACAATATATGAGGGACCACACATTCAAGGTGCAGAGTCTAGCTAGACTTAACAGTTTTTCTTGGAATTAGCAGACGACTCTAATCTGAAACCCGCCAAATGTTAGACTATTTTTCAAAAGCCACGTCTACTGTCAGAAAAGGCTCTTGTATAGGGCATCCAGTGGCAACCTCTGCCTCTATGACTAATGGAATGCCTCAGAGACCACCTCTACATGGGGACCACACCTAGTTCCCTGACTCTAAGAGAGAAGCTGGAACACCCAGAATAATGGGATGATTTATCTAATGTCATACAGTGAGAAAAAAAACAAAGATTAAATCTCAACTTTTACTATCCAGATGAACATGGAATTATTAGGTCTTTGGTAATTTACAAGTTTGGATGAGCCCAAAATTTCTAACAATCGATTTGATATTTCACAAAAATACCATGTGCACACACCCAGAACAAGAATGACTGGAAGAGCAGCCTCTGACTGTGAAAACGTCCAGTTTCCTTCATGGATCTCACGGGCAGAGCAGCTCATCTTGTCCCCTCCAAGGCTCACTGGTGCAGGGGAGTGTCCCAGGTTTTGTTCTTTGGAGAAGGACACACCCTCTCTCTTTGACTGGTAGCCCTGTGACTCCACTAGGAAAACATGTGGCCCGAGCTTCCATGTGTCTGCTCAGCACACACCCTGTGTCACAAGAGCATCCCTGTCCCCTGGGACTTCAGGTGCATCCTCTAGCTTCCTGCTTTCAGCACCTAAACCATATCCCTAGGGCTTAGCCCAGAGTCTTGCATATACTTAGTGCCAGTACATAAGGCTGAAAGAGTAAATCTAGCTTTGAAAATACTGTCCTTGATACTCACACTGCAGTTTTATTCTAGAAGAAAAAACAACTTATCCATTAGCTGATTGCCAGAAGGCCATCTCTATGGCAGGTAATGACTTCAATACCCTCTCTCCAAAGTTACTAGAGACAAAGCTTTCCAACTTAAAGGCAGAATTCTGTGACAAAAATTTCAGACAAGATGACCTGCTAAGGAAAAAAGTAAGTTGAAGTTGGAGGGCTGGGGGAACATTTCTAGATCCTTCAAATCAGACCATGTCATCACTGAAGTTTGTTTGTTCCCTACAGTTTTCAGAAAGAACAGTAAGCTTCTGTGCTCTTTATCTGATTCTGGGGTGGTCATGTTCAAGGGTCTATATACAGTTTGTTCTGCTACGTGGCTACAAACCTAGCATTAACAAAAACTGAATTCTTAAGATATTCGCCCTCCATGGACTTAAAGACTGAATAATTTTAAATTATTAATTAATAAAATGATGTTTCCTATAGGAATGCCCAAATCCATGCTTTTAAGATAGCTATGCACATAGCTATAAAAAGTAAGTACCATGGAACAAATCCAGTACCATATTTGGTTTTTGTTCAGTAGACCTCTCACTGATGACAACTAACATCTATGAGTGCTTACTTGGTGCTGTATGCACTATATTTATTGCTTCACAAAATTTTTTTACTTCATTCACACTTATGTTTGGAATATGGCTATGTGCTGGGCCCTGGTCACTAGAATAAAAACAGAAAAAAATCTTTGTCATCAAGGAATTTATATTGTGGTGAAATGTGGTCTTCAAAATACTTGCTCTTTATAACACCACCACAGATAGGGACTGCTCCTTTTTCTACTTTACAGAAAAAGACACTGAGGCTGACAGAAGACTAGTAGTTTTTCAAGGTCCTGTTTGAAGTCTACCAGCAGGAGGCTGAGGCTTTTCAAACATTCTACCTTGTTATCACCCAAAGCACAATGCCACTTTAACAAAGGAGTCTGTTTCTGGTCTATTAGTCGGTATATTATAATCAATAGCTGTTTGTGAATTCCAATTCATGTTCTTTAATGACTTGTCCCTCTTATAATGGAAATACTCTCTTCAGGAGAAATGCTATTTTTCATTCCTGACACACTTGATAAGGGGACCTTGGCTTTCCCGATCACAGACACATTGCATTGATTTGTACTCACTGTAGAGTAAATTGATGACGTGCTGGAAACCAAGGAGAGTGAGGATCCATGAACTGTTAAGAAGGAAGAAAAGGTTAATTGCACAATGGTTGTTATAGATGCTGAAAGGGGAAAGGAGGAGAAACTCACTATTGGAGGGTACTACCAGGATGGAGCAACTTAATCGCATCTTGACCTAACCTTCCATGATTTGGTGACGTGTCAACAACAAAAAATTGATAATTTACCGTTTAAAAAAAAAACTTTTGAAATACTTTTCCCCCAACATCCCCCAACACATGATCACTGAGTGAAAGTTTTCAAGTACAACAAAGTGTTAAGAAGCATTTACTGCTTTAACCTGCATGACTTATAATTCTCTTCCCCAGGGGCAGCCTGCGACTGCTCCAGCATCTTCTTGTTTCTAATGTATTCCTTCAGGTTGTGTTGCACATATATTTTATAATCCTGTGAGAACCTGTCACTTGTAGATGCAAAAAACTGAGCAGATTATTTTGAATGAAGGAAGCTACTAGACATAGGAAATTCACTCTAGATGACCCTGCAGACCATTTGTTTAGAAAACAGAGCCACTGAAATATGGATGTTGCATTTGATTTCTATCACGTCTACCCAGTGACAAGCAAATGGTTCCCTCTGTCGCTGACAGGTACTTTCTGATTCAGAACCATCTTAGCACCTCTTCCTGCCCCCAGTCAGTGGAGACTGACCATTTCTCTCTTTTTTTTTTAAATGATTTATTTATTTGTGCATACAGAACTGGGGTACAGGCCGGAGGTGCAGGAGTGGTGAGAGGATTCACCAGAGACAGAGTAGGGAGTAGAACAGGCAGATTGACAAAGTACACTGTTGAGGGGAGCAGCGGGTGGGACAGGAGAGGTCTGCTGTGCCATGTGGGTCACCTCCAGGGGTGGGGATCGAATTCATGCTGAAGTGGCTTTAGATTCTTAGTGCTGTGCTTTAACCCACTGTAGCACCAGAGAGGGTCCTGACCATTGCTTTTTAAGTAATTTTAAAGCTTACTGCTAATTTTAAAAGCAGACTGTTACTCTGCATCGTTATTCACATCCACCTTTCCTAGCAATGCCCAGGGTTCTAGATCTTTTCCTCCATTCCTCTCTCTCCATGGGTCAGATGAACCATGAAAGAAAAATCAATTTAAGGCATGAATAGTCAATAGTGTCTTTCAGTGTCAATATGGCCACACTTTAACAGGTTTCTCCTGTCCTAACTCCATGTCTTGAAGTTCCAAGCGGGTAGGAAACTGCAGCCCCATGCCCAGACTGTGCTGTAGAGACTGGAGGTGGAGTTGGGGAAAGAGACGTGGGCAGTACACAGCCACCCTCCAGTTAGGCCTTTGGGTTACTCTGTCCTGCCAAAGCCCACTCCAGAGGTCTGGATGGCCTCTGGCTGGTGGAAAGATGGAAATTTTCTTCCTCTTCTCTTTTCCCATTTCATACACATGGAGAAGAGCACATCTGGCAAGCAGAGATGGAGGTAATTACTTTCTCCATATTAACTCTTCTCACTTGGTAAACAGCTGGAGTCCAGAGAAAGATTCCTTGATTTCCACACTCAGTCTCAAACTGAGTGTGACTAGTCTGAGCCACTGCAGTTGGATGTCCTTCAAGAGAATCAAGCCAAGCTCAAGTCTGGATTATATGGCTTAGATGCTTTTGGACAGTAACACTCATGTGAGAGTTACAAAGCCAAAACAACAAAAGCAGGTCAGGCATTTCCCTCCTATACCTACGCCTCCAAAATCTGAAAGAATAAGCAAACGCAGAGACTACTTAGGCCATCTTTGTCGCTGAGTAATTTGAAGCACAGAGAGGGTCAGTAACCTGCCAAGGGTCACACAGCAATTCCAGAAGGGGGTCAGAGGCATCATCCACCAGTTTGCATTCTACCACTGCTTCTGGGAGAGCAGCCAATGGGAGTGAGATACAGTTCTCATGGCTGATGGATAGTCCGCTCAGCCAGCAAAGGAAGCACAACAGATAACAGGGGACACACTGCTGACCTCAGACAGGTAAGAAAGCCAGGCTGTGACCATCAAAGAGCCAAGTGTCAATGTAGGATTAAGTGCGGAAACAGAGGGCTGGGAATCACGAGGTTAAGACCTAGTCCTGGTTGCATAAAGTCCTCAAGTCACTTCTGCCTCGAATTTTGCCATAAACAAACTGGGGATGAAATGCCCTTGGGGAGAAACAGCAACTGCCACTGAGTGAGTACTTACTATAAGCCCTTTTCAAAGTCATTTTGCTAAGTGTGTTTGTTACAGGACTTATCTCACTTAATCTTCATTCCAATCCCTCAAAGCTGGCCCCATAATTTTCCACATTTTAGTGAACAGGAAATAGGCTGAGCAGGGTCAACTCCCTTACTCTGAGTCACATGGCTCAAAGTGAGAGGCCAGGTTTTTGAACCGCAACGATAACTTGGTGACTAGAAACTCAAGTGCAATACAAGAATTCTTTATTAATAGGCTGCTCTGCTCCTGTGGGTTCCATCTGTACTGATTTAGATTGTACCAACTCTGAGGGATGATTACTATAGTCGCTGGATTATTTTCCCTACAAAGACATCCATTTTCAATATGTCTCAAGCATCCTCAAAATGCATGCTATTCGAGTTGATTCTACAGTTGCGTAATAGCTCAGGTGGAAATTAATTTAGCTGAAATAACTTTGGAAGGCCACATCTGGGCCATACCTGTACCTCATCTACATATTTAGGATTCCCAATGCCTTCAACATGGAAAGTGCTAATACCACAAAAACTTCACACAAGTACTTTTGTTCTAATTCTTCTCAAATTTGCATTCTGCTTGCTGGTGTAGAAAAAAGCCTAACTGATTCTTACAAGGAAGGTTCTATTTGGTCCAAATGTGACATGTGATTCCTTCTGTACTTACCCTCCCTCTCCCCACCCTGAGCCCCCCTAAAGCGTTTCTGCAATACAGGGAGCTTATATATTCAAAAAGAAAAGTCTTCCTCCACTGGAATTAAAAATACCTAATCGACGAAGTCCTAGTTCATCTGTGTAACTTAATAGCTTGGAATAAGTAAAATAGAAGATGCCCAGTCTCCTCAAAAGATGAAAATGTCCTGTTTCTATTGCAATGATCACAATCTGACTCTCTTACTCCTTCTTACCTCCATGCTCACCATGAATCTCTACCTTTACAACAGTCTAGTCACTGCTTGTGGGCAAGCACTTTGTATCAGTCTCACTTTGACTCCCAGATAGGCCACGGTTATGCTGACTGCAGATGGAATAAAGAACAGCTACCTGATGATGACACAGTAATGGTCGGGACCTTTATGAGGTGAAATGTACTGGTTTGGACAAGTTTTAGTACTGAGTGGGGTGCGCTCGGGTACACATGCCACAGGTGAGACGTGTGGGTCATCGCCAGGAGGCTGGGGCAGGCTCCGGGACCACCCTGGCTAGAACACCGACTCCCAGCAGTGCAAGACAAACTCCCTACTCCTTCACCTTGGGGTCTACACAGCTTCCACTGTTGCTGCTCTACGTGGTTCTAGTGCTATGTTTTAGCTCTTAAATCCATCCAAAGACTCTCAGTAACACAGGCTCCACCTCCCGCCACCCCCCCTATAATCTCATCTCCTAGCAGCTTCCCATATATGGATTTACAGACTTGAGTCTGCTCATTGGATGTCACTGGATACAAATGATACATAAATTAGGGTGGAGAGAATTAAGTCACTAGGAAGATTACCCAGGGACTAAGAGCTCTGTAACTAAACTCTTCAAAAGTTATAGGAAAAGAATGTAAGGGCAAAAGCAGAAGCCTATATCCTGTATTTCTTTCCCCCTTGATTTACTGAGGGATTTCCTAAATAGTGGCAACTTTGTTCTTTCCTACCAGCAACAATGCTGGGCAAATTTCCCTACTCTCATTGCAGCTGGGAGCAGGAGAAAGCACCTAGGAGTGCCCTCCCACATTCTGTTCTGGAGCTGGCAAAAAGGAGCACAACTGGGACATGGCCTGGGCTCCCTTCGCTCAAGAGTCCCCTTGCTCTGGTGGCCTCAGGCTGCCTGACACCAGAGCTGAAGCTGGGCTGATGCATGCGTAACGGCATGACTGAGTTAACACTATTATACATTATCTCATTTAATTCTCGTCGTTCTGGCTGGGTACTATTACTTTTCTCAGTTTAGTGATGAAAAATGATGGCACAGATTGGTGAATACCTTGCCAAGATTGTATACCTAGGAGGAGCGGAGCAGGAATTCAAACCAGGTAGTGTCACTTCATGTTCTTAAGCGGTTATCAGTGAGTGCTTCTGCCTGCAGGCTATCAGCCCCATTGCCGGGAGGCTTTTGGGGTTGGAGGTGATGTCTCCCCACAACATATTGGCAGTTTGCTCCCCTAACTCACACTTTGAAAGAAGTGAACAAAGGGAAAGAGAAATGGATCAAACTAGGCAACTGACTTTGAAAGTTGTCCACAGAATTTTTCTCCAAAATTCTGATTAACATGAACGAAACAATAAAATCAACTCCAAATATTCCAAAATATTCCACTAATGAACAAAGAAGGAGAATGGCATAACTGAATGCCGTAAAGGTAAAAGGCTGGACTTGAGAAAAGAAAAAGAAAAGTCTGGAGCAGAGCAGAGCAGAGGCGCGGCCACACTGTCAGCACAGGGAAATGAACTCTCCAGTAACCCGCTGCCAAGACGGTGAGCCAGAGGCTCAACCTCAAGATGGAGGTGCATGCCAAGAAACCATGGCCCAAGGCCAAGGAGAGGAGTCTAGAGCCCAACTCGGTCAGCTCTATAAGGTTCATCAGTGTTTTTTCAGTAGCCTTTTCCCTGAAGTCCTCTGAGGTTCACTGAAAGCCAGACCCTACCACTCAGAGATCTCCAGCCCTGATGCCCAAGGAAGTGGGAGAGCTGCAAGCACTTGCAGGTGGGCTTCTGAGGTCAGCAGAGTAAACCTGGCATCGAGGACCGTTAACCACACCATGTAACCGAGAGACGCTGTGTCTCCTTCTTACCTTCTTCAAACCCATCCCGGAATGAGCCCGAACGGCTCATGGTCCTGCTCTTCTCATCCAGGGACATGGAACTGTTCCGGAAGCGGCTGTCGGTGTATGGGTCATACTGCCCATCGGCGTTGGAGAGGCTGTGCGTCCTCAGCATGGTCGGGTTGGACAAGCTCATTTGGGTGACAGTGGTGGGGCTCGCTGCAATGAAAGCAACAGAATCAGAAGGTTGGAAATTCACGTCAAATCCTGGATGGGGACAAAGAGGTGACGGCTTGTCATCAGCCATATCCATCCCTGCCAACTTCTCTCCCTTGTCTATCTTCTCCAAGGTAGTCACATCAGCATTTGAGTTCTACATTTAGAGCTAAAAATAAGGAACGAAAGGTGGGTCAGTTCCAAAGCAAGGCTCTGGGCCTCAGCTTTGCAACTTGGCACGTTCAGACAAGCTAGTGTCACCTTCCAGGCATGATGAGCTAATTACTCCCCAGGCTCATCTGGAACAATTCTCTCTAAAGCCAAAAGCCCAAAATAGTTCAACCGGGCTTTTGATCAGATGGGAAGCATTTGTGCATGACAAGAAACTCTTGCCTCAAAGAGTTACGGCTGGGAAAGAACACTGTGAACACTGGCCTCATGGCTGCAGATGGGAAGCATTTCATATTGGAGGCTTCGAGCGGATCAGTGCAGGGGGACAGGCTCACGACTTCAGTCAAAACTGGGTGTCTTATTAAAATCGTAGTAATGTACAATTTTCACAAATAGCTACTTGGTTAATTGAACATGAAGAGTCAAGTCTTACTCAGTTACAAACCACACCTGTCTTTTAAGACCCTTAGTTTATTTTCGCCATATTCAGAAAGGGCTACCTCTCTGAAGAGCAATAGGAGACTGGAAAGATTATGTCTCCTCTTATTCGTCTCCAAGGCTCAGCTCCCACCCTGCCGCCTGTATGTAAACTCCCCCATAATTCCAGCCAGGACTGATCTTGCCTGTTTACAACTGTATAGAACACTGGCTATCTGATCACATTCTGTTCTTGCATGGTTTCATACGTAACTTTTGACTGTTCTCTTTTACCCCATTTACAAGTTTGTGTAGGTGTGTTTGTCTCTTTAAAAAGGCACTCACTGACAAGTCAGCCAGAAGTGTACAAGTTCTTTCCCTTTCCCCACTATGTCAGTAGTAGGCATTTCCAAGAATACTTCTCTGATTAAAACCTGATTTTTATTTCCTGCTTAATAAAGCAGGGAGGGGCCTTCCCTGGTGGTGCAACAGGTTGAGGCGCAGCACTATGAAGCACTCCGCAGCCACTGTGGCACGGGTTTGATCCCAGCCAGGGACGTGACCCACATAGCATGACCCACCCCACTGTTCCCTCAGCAGTATATTTCAGTAGATCTGATTGTTCTGCTTCCCACTTTGTCTCTGGTGAAATCTCCCACCCTCACACCTCTGACCTGTACCCCAGTGCTTGTATGCAGAAATAAATCAATCTTAAAAAAAAAAAAAAGAAATAAAGCAGGGAGGATAACCAAATAGAAATAGAACACAAGCTTCTCAAGAATAGAATGGCTCGCATCTCTGTACACTGAGCCTATCTAGATCAAACAGCTAAAGCAAACTGCTGAAAAGAGTACCAAAACCTTTTCTATGTTCTCTGTTTCTTTTGCTACAAATCACCTATAAATAAACTATATTGCTGAGGGACGATCAGATACTGAGCATGATGGAGCCACATGTCTCTTTCAAAATATAAGATAATGTCTATCCTATGGAGCAGAGCAACACAGCTAAAGGAAACTCACCAAGCTGGGAGAAGTTGAATCTTGTTCCTGAGGGAGAAGTTACACTGGAACCAGAGGAGAAAGGAGAATTGGCGGCGGTGTCCTGCAGGCCGCCCGCAGAGTGAGACCGTAACCATTCCTTTGCATCTTCTTGTGGGCGAAGCTGGGAGGTGGGAGTATACCTGGACAGACAGGGGACAGCAGGGATTAGCTACAAACAACACTTGTGGAAATCATCAACTCTGTGGGGCTGATGATAAACATATGAAGAGAAAATATACATCCAAAGATGATGTAAAAAAAAAAAATTAGATCACTCCACACCCTGCAACTTATGAAGTTTCTCAAAACCTTTTTTGCTACTTAGCTGCCTTTGGGGAAAATTAAAATGCCTTTTTACTTTGGAGGGAAATCCATCAAGAGAGCAAGATTGGTGAAAGCTCAAAAGAACCGTCACTGGGCGTATTTGTAACATGTTGATTCACGACAGTGTCATGTCAAAGCCCCCACCTTGACAGGACAGAAGCAATAAAACGAGCTGCTGCTAGAGCTCTGAGGATGTTTTAATTAGATAACTTGAGGCATCATGTTCTAGTGCACAAATAGGTGGCCATGAATCACAGCATCTCAGAAGCCAGGCAGGGAAAGGGGGTGTGAGGACATCAGTGCTTACAGTAGTTGCTTCACTGAGCAAGAACGAGTCTTCACAAAAGGAACCCCAAATCACTGCTTTCATACAGGGAAGGAAGAGTCTCCAGAAAGTGTGTTATTTATTCTGAATTGACTTATTTGGTAATGATGTGCTGAGTGTCTGCAGTGAGTTGGGTGCCTTCACGGACATCGTGCTGACGCCTCAGACCCACCAGCAGTGCCGATACCGCTATCGCCATTTTACGCTCAGGGAAGGTGAGGCGGGTCTGCCTCCAGTCACAAGCCCAGATATCACCCCACCTGTGTCTGACTTCCAAATCCACCCTCTTCTCATACTCACAGCAGCAACTGTAATTTCTTAAGTGCCTGCCCAAGTGGTCAGAGTACCCTTGGATTATAAACAGATAATCATGGGGTGATGGCAGACTATAAAAATAGAAGGTTTCTTTTGGTTTCAAAAAAGGTGTTGTTGGTGTATCAGATGTGTGTATCAGAAGGCATGATGGATGGGAGGGTCAGTATGAGAGGGAACAAAAAGATTTCTGAATGTTTTTATTATAATGGGATGGACAGTCAGCCTCTAAGTCATTGGGTGCTTAAAGACAGCTTATCACATATCCCTATCTTGAATTCTTTTAAAAGTCAGAGCTTCATGACTTTGATAGGCTAGGTCTGCTTCTGAAATACAAACAGCATTTTGAATTGTTAATATTTAGAGACAGTAGCTTTGCCTAGGGACAATGGTGGGGCATCACAGTCACACTCATATTAAGAACCATCCCTGGCACATGAGTGATTTGCTGAATGGGAAGCCCAAGGGGATTACAACTGAGATGGAAAAATGCACAAAATGATGTAAAAATAAACTATTACATTATTCATTTAAAAAATATAAATTAAGTAAATTCATTAAAAATTACTGTGTTAAAAAAAAAAAAAGAGCCATCACCACAGAAGCCTTGACGATGGATACAGACAAGCAGCCGCCCCAGGCATAACACAAACTATTCAATACTACAGGCTCTGCCAATTCCCCCTTCACAGGTCACCCAGCTGAACTCTCTCCTACAGGACATCTGCTGAGGGAAGTTTCAGTAATTTTATTCTTAGATTCTTAGAAGTTTCGTAGGCGCTCCTATTGATAGGAAGCTTTGATACCTACCTCCCATTACTGTACAAAATGGTTGCAGCCCAAGAGCCACAGGTTATTAACTACAGACATACACGACAGTAACGAAACATTTCATTCCAAGTTCCATATTTTGGCAAAAGCACTGAATGCTTTAGCGCAGGGTGAAGCCGATGCTACAGAGACAAGGTACTTAGAGAGCAGGACACGTAACAGCTGCACCACCAGGCATGACAATCATGGGCAGGCATAAGCTCGAAAGTTCCTCTGGGTGGCAAAGTGAAGTTGATGGCATAAGCAGTTGTGACTTCTAGCATCTTGTGTTACCAGGACTAGCACCAGAAATGAGCCCAAGCATGACTTAGAGCGCAGGAAAGGACACTCCTCCCTGGCCGTCTTTTCTCGTTTTCGTTCAAAAACTGATCATATCCACGTCTTATTGGGCACTGGAAAGGACCCAACTGTTGATTCTACTTCAACAGGCACAATTTAGATAGCTTTAACAATTTTCTATGGACCAAAGGTTCAAATTTGGGGGAAATGTTTCTCTCCTTTGTTTTCATCCTGGCCGACAAGTCAACATGCTACGAGTCACATCCTTTCTCTCAGAAGACAGCCGTGGACAGAATGGTCAGGGTGAAGAGCTCGGCAATTAGACTCACTGGGCCCAGAAGCAGCAGTAACTGCTCCTGGGTTTGCCTTGGGGTGTTTTTCATGAGGTGGTTTTACCACATTCAGCCTGAAAAAGCACAGCCTCTGCTCAAGCAAATAAGCCAACAAACAGAAAGATGAGGAGCAAGTGTGAGGAGCCCCACGTCCCAAAGGTCCTTGTGCGGTGGCCAAAGCGGGAACCCAGTCCAGCCCGAACCCCCACCAGCCATGAGAGAGCCACACAGCCATACCCCAAAGCCACACCACGTGGCACAGATGCAAGAAGGAAACACAGATACCTGAGTCCTTTCTTAGGCAAAGTGTTCCTATCAAGGTGCGGGTCACTGTAGGAAAGTCAAAACAAAAATGAGAACTTGAGCGCAGCAGAGAGAAAAGCAGGCAGGGTGAAGAGGGAGAGGCTGAGGAAGGCAAAGACACCTGCAGAGACGCACTTCACCAGAGGGCTCCCTCATTCAGCCGCACATGCAACACATTCAGGGACAAGAGAAATCCCAGCCTTGGCCGGTGCTGACACCAGTACATACGTTACCCCAAGTCACCAGGAGGTCTGAGCCACCTAACCCCAACTGTTTCTCCTTTTCCACAAGTTCAGAGTAAAACTCAGGGGTGGCCCCACCTCCATGCAGAGTCTGCGCTTTCTGCTGCCCGGTCGCCCATCTCTACACCACCACTGCTTCTCCAGAAGAGAGAGATGCCAGCTTCCTGGCACCCTTAACTCAGGTCCACCCCCAAATGCCACTGGCAAAGACTTCAAGTGAGAGAAGGGACTCGGTGGAGGGTTTCAAGAGGCCAGCAGGCTGCATATTTGAAATTCATCTGTAACGAGTGAATTCCAGGTCCCTCGCAGTTTCTGCAGCCCTTGCACTGAACGGTGAGGAGCCGAGCCCTGGGGCCTCAGCTGGGGCATGTTGCAACTTGCTGGCTGATAAAGTCAAGGCATTCAGATTGCCAAGGAACAAGGGTGCAAAGGTTCGGTCTGGGAGTCTGACAAAAACGAAGATTTTGCTGCTGATGGGGTGACGAAGGTTTTTTTTTTTTTTTTTTTTTTTCAAGCATGAAGCAACATCAGCTTGTTATGTTTGGCCAAGCTATGGCTCCCCCACAAATTTAAGGTCAATAGCCATCTCTGAGGCCCACCCACAGGACAGCTGGGGGCAAACAAGTCTCTTCGTCGGTAAAGCCTCAGCACTCCCCATTTTTTTTTTCTGTGATCTTTACAGGAAAAGGGCACACAGAACACAACAGCCTGCAAGACATAATGAGCCAAACAGCAGCATGGGATTCTGAGAGGAAGAAGAGCCAGCTGCGTGGGAAACGAGGAGCAGAGAGACAGAGGTGAGGGCCAAACTGCACGGTGGGTGGTAGAGCAATACTCAATTGGGGGGTGGGGGGTGCAGAAAGGGGGCAGCTAGGAAGCAGGAGCATGCCACAGGAAGGCTGGCATGCAAGTGAGGGCTTCTGCCGCCCCAGCTCAAGTGGCAGGACTGGAGGTTCCTTCCCAAATGGGCAAGGGAGGGGCCAGTCCAGCTCCACCTCTCCCAGGCTTTAGTGGACAGCAAAACGGACCTCACTGGCATGTCCAGGGCCGGGGTAGTGGGGTCACAGAGTACACTGGAGCCACAAACACAAGCAGAAGCCTCAGGCCAACAGCCTCACACAAAACATCTGGCTTGACACAGATGGACAGAGATACTAGAGATTCGGCGGGGTCCCCAGCCTACAAGGTCATTACCTGTCCTGTGTCCTGGGCAGAGTACTTCTGCAGAACTTAGGGCTAGCGGCAGGGGAAGAGAGAGGGCTAGAAGTCCAGGCAGGTAGAAAACAAGAGAAGGAACATTAGGTTGGAAGAAAGGGAGGTGCTGTTATACACAACGATTAGGACATGTTCTCTTCTCGCTGCTGACAAACCTCGCTTGCTTCCCTAGGGAGAGGAACTGGACACACCCCTACAGCAGTGAAATGCACAGTCCCGAGGACACTTATTTTCTCCATTTCCTACCTCTGGACAGCAGCCCTGGGGAGGAAGGTGTCTGCCAGGTGACTGCCAAACTGACCCAGCTGTCTAAAAGCATCTTGCCCTACCCTCCAGGGCCATAGCCGACTTCCTTCTCTGCCCTCACAGTGACCAGGGGAGAGGGAAAAAAGCCGTTGATGAACAGAAAGAATAAAATGGAAGGGTTTCAAAGGTGGAATCGGACTAGAATCTTCCTGCAGCTCCAAAGCCCTGAGAGTAACCACAGTAAAAAAGATAACAGGAAGCAGAGCCAAGTTTAATTCCATCCCAAACTGGCTCCCCGCAGAAAGATGGCAGGGATTAACAAGAAGTCCTCCAGGCACAGGTCAGTTAACCTTGGGGGTTCCTACGTGATCTTTGGAATCTTGGGAAGGGTCTTTCTGAGAGGTGAAGGCCACTAATCAAGCGCACAGCACCAACCTTTCCGACAGTGTGGTCTTCACGCTGTTGGTTCTGACAAAGGGCGTCAGGGAGTCGTCCTTAGAGGAGGCAAGGAGGCCCGTGGAGGAATTGTGACTCAGTGCCCCTCCACTGCTCAGGGAGATGTCAATGGACTCACAGCTGGTGTGGAGGCTGCTGACGGACTGGAAGCCAGGGCCGTCCTTGCTAACTGCTGAGGAACTGCTGGCGTTGGTGCCCCAGGTGAGGCTGTTGGAGGGACCTGAGTGGGCTGAGCTGGGGCTGGAGGCTAGAGGAGACTGGTTGATATCCACATTCTTACTGTAGAGAGGGCTGCTGCTCCCGCTGCTCAGAACGCCGCTGCCCGAGGGAGACTCTAAGTTACCTTGCTGGGTCAAGGTGGCATGAGGATTGGAGATGACCACTGAGTTTTTCATGTTTTCAGCTGTGGCGATGGGCATTTGCTTGCTAGGTTTCCCACCAAAGAGTCTGTGAAGAGACAAAGGGTTTTGTGGGGTAAAGTGGGGGCCCAAGCTGTTAAAGTGGGGGAGGGGCGACACAGAAACTGGTGTACCGAGGTTCTCTGGGGATGGACACACAGCATGCCTCCTGAAACAGCTAACGGCACTCCCTCAGGAAAGCTGGCTACACAGTGTGCCAGCATGCAGATTATCATAAGGTCCCAGCTTCAAATTCCAGGCTGCTGTGAACCCCTGGCTCTATCTGAACCAGAGAGTAACTATCCATGCTGGTCCAAGATCCTGCTTCCCTTTCTTTCCATAAATAGACTGACTAGCAAAGAGCCCTGGCCCAGAAAACATGGAGAAGGAGAAGAGTTGTCTTAATCACCTTCGTATTCATGACCCCCAGGCACAAAGCAGGCACGTTTATGACAGTCTAACTCCAAGCAATCTGATTTCTTTGATCCCTCAGTACAACATGTAGAATCAAGAATGGGAATCTAGATCTGGATGGGACCTGGAAAAAGTATCTCCACAGATTTATCCTCAAGGGAGAGTTCAAGCTAAAAGATGTGTCTTTTAGGACGCCAGAGCTAAGACTACCTGAAGATACACACAAAATCTGGCTAGGTCCACCAGATGTCAGTCCAGACACACAGGGCGTGAAACTGTTTGTGACAGAGACACAGAAATGTCATTCTAAATGTCATGTCCCCTTGCTCATGACCAAAAATGGGCCATCAAAATAGAGAATGGCACAGATGACTCTATTCTGTTGGTAGAGTGCTCTCTGGTAGGATGGCAGAATTGTCTTAAAGTCAGGGGGTGTGACAGGCTCTATTAATGTAGGTGACTCCCTCCACTAATATCCTTGCAGAATAGGTACCCCTGAAAAGTGATGAAACTACTGCTGCAGGCTGCCGTTCATCAGCTACTCAGAATGGTATGCAACTGATATCTCTAAACAGTCCTTATATGTCGTAATATTGTAGAAACAAATACACACATAACCAATCTGCCCTGGAATATCTGGTAGCAGATAAGAAACACTTTTTGCCTAGTGACATTCAAAAACTGAAATATCCTACTGTAGAATCTTGGCTTTAAATACTTGCATACTTTAATTTTGCAATTAAAAAAAATACTTGCATACTTCCAGTGACAAGGACCTCACTACTTCAACTGGAAACTGGCTCCATTGCCTAACACTTCCAATTGTTAGAAAATAAAAATCCAATCTATCTTCTTCTGACTTTTAGATTTTTTTACTAATCTGGATGCACATAAAAAGTTTTTCTGCTAGTCCTTCAAATCAAAGAGAGCTGTCTCACTTCATCTAAGATTTCTCTTCTCCAAACTAATACACAAGAAAATTGAGAACACCAGGCCCTCCCTGGTGGTGAAGCAGGTTAAAGCACAGCACTATGAAGCTGTCTGCAGCCACTGCAGCACAAGTTGGATCCCCAGCAAGGGAGGTGACCCACATGGCGTGGCAGACCTTCCTGTCTTGCCTGCTGCTCCCTTCAGCAGTGTGTTTCAGTAGATTTACCTGTTCTGCTCCCCACTCTGTCTCTGGTGAATCCTTTCACCCCCATACCTCTGGCCTGTAGCCCAGTTCTTGTATGATAAATAAATAAATCTTTAAAAAAAAAAAAAAGGAAAATTGAGAATACCTCAGTGATTTAGGAAAAATGCAATTACCAGGAATTGGCTGAAGGGTGCTCAACAGAGAGCCTAGAAGCTGCATGCATTTTCAACTATTCCATTCATTAGCCTAAGGGTCTAGTAAAATGCCTTTGTAGTTACTAAAGGAAATCTATAATACCAAGGAGTGCATATTACATAATACTTGAGGTAAGAAGCAGAGAAAATGTTCACTTACAAGGCAAATTGTTAAAACAACAAAGAGTAGCCCAATAAGACCTTTCCCTGAAATAATCATTACTGAAATTCTAATAATCAAGTCTAGGCAAAGAACAGCAACTGCTTCATTATACCTTTCATGAGGAATGATGTTCTGAAGTTTTTTCAAACATTCCTTTTCATCCCCAAATATGTCTGTGTGCACATCATTTTTATTTTTTCACTCCTCAATTTTCCACCCTTGCGACTTACTCTTTCCTATAGCAAGACATTTGCAGATGAGCTATTCATTCCAACTGGAGGACATTCCCATGGAGTTGATGGATATTATGAGACATTATGTGATAATACGAAGCAAAACAGCGAAAGTTATATAAATTGAAAAGAAATTTTAAAAATAGTGAATACTAATATTTGCCCATTAAAAATTTCCATCCAGCTTGGGGATGCTAGAAAATACCTTTTAAAGGTAAGAAGACATCAATTCCTCTTTTTTCTTCAGAAACACTAATGTGTTAAAGTTTTCTCTTTTTTTAAGGAAGCTAAAATTTCAGAGGCTAATTTGGAATAATGCATGCAGAATAAAAAGTAAGTCAGGGATACTCAGCTATTTGGAAAAAAAACAAACAAACAAACAAAAAAAAAAAAACAAAAACTCTGGCCAAGATCACTGACATAAACATGAAGAATCTTGGTCACAGAATTGACATGATATTGGATGGTAGCTAACTTTTATTAAGGACTTACTATGGGCCAGATGTAGTTACAGATTAACCTTCACTGGTGCTTTCCAATAAGTATCATTATCCTCATTTCACTGAGGCAGAATTGTTAGGAAAGGTTATATGGTAATATTAAGGTGGGCTCAGAGTGATTGATTCCAGAGGTTTTTGTTCCTCATCCCAACATGGAAAAATAAGCAGTGGACTGCAAAATTGCTAGCAGGAGCTGACTAAAGATTTATTCTAGAACTAAGGCAGAGAAAAACAGAGGCCACCTGAGCTAAGAAACAAGAAAATATTAATCCAGGATGCCATTCCATGTATTCCAGTCTCACGTAGCATGATGGACCTGCTTACCTGCGCAGCGTGGGAGAGGCCACGTCAGGGTACTTAGCCCCTGGCTGGAGAGTGGTCTGAGCAGTACTGGACACAGGCTGGGCTGCAGGATTCACTTTCACTGAGTTACAAGAAGCCACGCTTTCATTGTCCGACGAGATGCCTTTCTCCTTATCTGTCTGGTTGACCAGACCTGGGAGAGAGCTACCGAGGGCCGCTTTGGAAGGCTCCCTCAGCTTGGGCACCGGCAGGCCTGCTGACTTACTGCTGATGTTGGAATCTATGCTGCTGGTACTAGACCTGTTCCCAGCTCCATTCCGGCTGGTGGACTTACTGGGCCTTGGCAAACTCCGGTACTGTAAGTTTGTCCGGGAGCTGAGAGACAGGTAGCCATCATCCTGATTCTGAACCCCATCCATGCTCGTCTTCCGACCAGCAGACCGACTGACAAGTGCAGACGACTTTGGGATTTTGCCTAGAGTGGCTGATCTGCTGGTGACAGTGGCCCCGCTGACTGTGATCATGGCCAGACCAGCGGCCGAGCCGCTCTGCTTCTTGAACCCAAAGCTGTTGGCATTAGCGGTAGGCGCCCTGGAGCTGCTGGGAAGGGCTTTTTTGGATTCATCACCACTGCTGCGGCCAGCATCGGATGGAGAGCGCTTCACCTGAGAGGCTTTGGGAGACAGCCTTCCCTTCTCAGATACCTTTGCATCATCTGTTTTTCCTTAGAGAAAAATAAGCAAAGTTAGCCTGCAGACCAAGAAGCCAGCTCATCCAGCTCAATCTGTTTAAAATTCTCCCTTCCTCCAAAGAACAGACTCAGTTTGTCCTTGGGGAAAGCAGTGCCCAGGGGAGGCTGAGAAAAGAGCTCTTTATAAAGATAATTAGCCTTTTAGGTGATGTCAATGATTTTATGCAGTTGCAAAGTAGTCTAAATTTACCCAGAGTATAGGAAAGCCAGTCAATCACTGATACATCTGGTAAAGAGTTCTTGCCTTTTACAGACCTTTCCTTCTTTGTCCATTAAAAAGTTGCCCCTAACATCTCGAGGGGCAACCCCTACCTCCCTCCCTGCAGAGATTGTCCTTATTTCCAATCAAGGACAACATCAACTCAACTAGTTCAGAAACATGTGCCCTTGCCAGTACGTGCATTGGGCATATTAGCTCTTCCCCAGCACATGATCAAACCAATCTCAATCCTCCCTAGCAGATGAAACGTCTTCAGAGTTCAAGAAACTCACACGTGTACAAGTGTCCACGACAAAAGCTGGCCCCAGCACAGTCTAAACCTGAAGAGGAAATACCCCAGTATTTTTGGGGCCTTAAAAACAACATCAAGTCCTTGCTGGAGTGACTCCGGTTTTGGTTTCCCAACTGACAGCTGTGCATTCGGGACAGCAGGTCTGACTCACCGGTTCCGGGGGTCTTCAACGTGCCTGCGGGGGTGGCTGGCTTCGTCCTTGGCACAGTGATGCCCACCTGCGCTGTCATGCCTCTTCGCCAGGAGCCTGTCTGCGAGATGACAGAGTTCTTCTTGCCTGAAGTGCTCTTGTCAGACTCGTCAGACACGTCAGAGGGATTCCGCCTCCACTTAGACCCTGGCTCCATCTTTATGCCGCTGTCTGAGCCTCCGTCTGACTTCTTGACATCATCACCAGACCACAGGGAGCTTCTCTCCACCTGCGAGTGCTTCTCGGCGTCCGTCTGTGGATGAGACCATGAATTTTAGTCCTCCCCCAGTGCCGGGTTAGGGAGCCCTTCACCCTAGGGAAAAATAACACAGAATGCCTAGGCCTTTGTACTCTGGCTGTCTCCCTACAAAGCCTGACTTGGAGGGGGGAGGGAGTAAGGGAGGTAAAGAACAGAGTTATGTCCTAGAACGGACTGAGAGAGGAGAGTCAATGGGGTCAAGGCGAAGGGGAAGGAGAAGCAGCAAGCAGATGGGATGTGGCAAGAATTCAGCCACCAGCTCTGCCACTTGGCCACAAGCCTCCTCCAACTTCAGCGGCCTGATCCCTAGCCAGCATCCAGCCTCCTGGCCTGTTTCCCTTTGTGCTGAGGCTTCCTATCACTCCTCTGACTGCAAAATCTTTGGATCTAGCACAGCGCCACAGCCTCACACACCAAGCGAACAAGCAAGCGAGGGCAGCTGCTAGTTCCACTTGAATCAGGGAGAGGGGGGCTGAGAGAACAAATCCTCAAAAGCCACTTCCCCCCATGCTAAAAGCTGGCGGTGCCTGCCCCTCCCCAGCTCCATTTGTACGTCGCTCCTTTGCTCCTCTTGTGGGAATCTGTTCAGACACGGGATATAATTAGCCAGCTTTCTTTGGAAGAGCCCTGACCTGCTGGCCATGGAACTGGGGAGGGGACAGAGCGTGATGTTAATGATTTGCTCCACTTACAAGGCATAAAGCTAACCAGGATGCTTTTGGGGGTCTCCTTCAGAGGTGGGGTCAGTCTGAGGAGATGCCACCAGAGAGAAGCTATATGGTAAACAGGGGAAAGAATTCAGTGACACTTTTAAGGGCTTACACTTAGATATCAGTCTTATACTAACTGTGCTTTATTACCAAAAGTGGGCACTGCAAGGTAGGAAATAAAGAACGCCTGCAAGAAGCCACCGAGTGCTTGTCCTCTGAGAACTGTATAAACACCCTCTCCACAAAGCACACTGGCCAAGTGGAACAATAGCTAAGTATAAAAAAGCAGCCTAAGTTTCATCGCCTCTCTGTCACCGCCTCGGCTTCTCTCACTACCTCAAATCCCTCACCCTTCCTGAATTCCACGCGTCCATTTCAGCCACCTATGGGTGCCTTTGTTGCTGGGTCACTCCTCAAATACTTAATGAGTCCTGGGAGGTACTGGCACCAGGGATTTGAAGAGAAAACACTCCCAGCCGTGGGAAGCTCATCACTCAGATGTGGTGAAAATCCCTGAGGCCCCCTCCCATCTGGGCACATTGCTGGAGCGCAATCAGAGCAGGCTCCGTGTGTGAATGAGTAAATAAACGAACACGTGTTTTTCAAGCACTGATCTTATTTACCCTGATCACTGGTCAAGGAGGGCAAGTAGTATCTTCCTCTCAGTTTTACAGATGAATGGAGACTAGCAACACCCACCCCTGTCCCATCTGCCCGCTCTGTGCTCCCTCTAAACACGCTCATTCCGCCAGGATTTACTCGATGCTGCTGCTTGCCTGGCCCCACAGAGGGTCTGAGATCGATGGATAAGACCCATTCCCACCCCTCATGTCCTGGGTGCTGCTGCAACTTGCACTCCTGTGAAAGAGGCAGAGATCGGATAAACATACATAGAGGTGCAACTGCGGCTTATAAAAGGTAGTGTAAGGAAAAGAACTTGAAGTCCGAGAGAGAAAACAGTCAATGACACAATTTGGATTAGGATATGGGTGGGTCCATGATGAGGTACTTTTGAAGAAGTGTTCCACAGCATAAGAAGAGACTTAAGAGAAGAAAAATTTAGGGAACAGCATGTCAGGCAAAGGGAAGAACATGTGCAAAGACCCTGAGATAGGAAAGAGCTTGGCTTTGTCATCATTGACTCAACAGATATTTACTGGATGTTAACTAAATTCCAGGTACTGAGAATACCACCACAAACAACAATGAATACAGACTTCCCTGGACTTAACACAGGTTATGTCTCAACAAACCTATTTGAAATTGCAACTGTATTTAACGCACCTATCTGGTGTCAGTCTAAATTGGCTTATTACTTTGCACTGACCCACCGTAAGTCATGGATCATCTGTACAAATCACCAACCTTGTGCAGTTTATGTGCAAGTACATTCTAACACATTCTAATAGGTAATAAAAATTCATACATACTGCACCCTGAGTTACTGCATGAGATATTAATACTCTTGTATCTTATTTCTCCCAACCAAACTTCAGTGGATGTACTAGTAGTAGCAATAAGAAGTAAAATTTATTGAATATTTACTATGGGCTAGGCACTGAGCTAAAAAGCTTTACATGTATCATTTAATCCTTACCAGAAATCTGCGAGAAAGTTGCAGTTCATATTCTCAAGTGTATGAGAAAATAGAGGCACAGAGTGGAAAAGAAAACTGTCTGAGATCACACAATGAGGAATAGAGATACAAGGACTCCTGGGAGTCAGAGTTTGGAGACCACATTATTAACCACTATGCCACTATACCTGCCTGGAGAATAAGGACAAGGGAGATTTCTGCATTCCCAGGAATATCTAGCATGACACCTACACCCAGCAGATTTTTCTTCCACAATGGCTGGTGGTTGTGCCCCACTTCAATCCTGGGACAGCTCCAACCTAGCCTCTGAGTGGGGCTCCCAGAACACTGATTCACCGAAGCAAAGAGAGCCCATGATCGAGGCCCATGTCCAGGCTTCAATCCCTCTCTAGAAAGAATGATCATGAACCATCTCCCCACCCCCTCTCTTTTACTCCTCCACACAGTGGGCATCTGCCTTGGGACACTATTGCCTGTGAGTTTACATCTCATTAGCAAACACTCCTATCAAGCTAGTGCCAGATCAGGTAATGGCATCTCTAGAAAACAAAAGATATACGGTCCCATTCCCCCTATCCCAGAGCTCACAACACAACAGAAGGTTGCCAGGGGAGGAGATGGAGTTTTCACCCTCCCAGTTGGCTCTCCAAGCCTTTGTCAGTTATCCTATCTCTATTAGCTCCTAATTATATGGAAGGATTTCCCTGTTACCTATAGCTGGAAATTCACTTACTCTCTCAACACCCAAAAGGTGAGATAAGAAACTGCCAAATATAAGCAGGGAGAGGGTCTAGAAGGCCAGAGAGCTCTCCACGCAGGGCTGAGGCTCTCCAGGGACGCCGAGGGGAGGGCTCTCACTCTTACTTCTAGAGGGTGAGAACTGAGGAGGGGTCTCCTGGCACGATGTGGCCAGGTGCTACTAAACCTTTGTTGTATGTGGCTTAACTTCTTTGAGATGGTCACCTATGCATAAGAAGGGGATGATGCCAGGTGGGTGTTGTATCAAAAAGGGTTGATAGTAGACTCAGTGAACCAAATGTGGAAGTTCTCAATAAATAGGGCTCTCTTTATCACCAGCTCTGCCACTTCTGGAAATCCCCAGCTCTTTGTATCTGCATTTAAGTAAACTGGATCCTTGTCCTTCCTGCAACTGGGCCACAAGCCTCTAGAAACCAATGGCATTGCCTTTTCCATGCCCATTACTCTACTGATCAGGGTGCCAGACTGACTGCTGTTCAAGCCCCAGTAAAGCCAGGAATAGTCCTCAGGATTTCACCTGCCAGGAACCATGTCCCTGTGCATGCATTAGCTCTAGTCCTCTAAGCTCATATTATTCATATTTTATGGACCAGGAAAACGTAGGTGTGAAGAAGAAAAGTAACCTGCATAATATTTTAAGTCACAGTACCTTGCTGGTGGGCAGAGAGTTGCCTCTTCCCTCCCCCCACCCCCCGTCCCAGTCAAACTCTAGCCCAACATCCAGAGACCATGCACGGAGCCCCAGGCTACTCCAGGCCATACAGAACAGGAGCCCTGGATACAGAACTCAGAACGTGATTCCTCAGTAGTAAACAATATGCTGACACAGAAATTATCTTTTTGTCTTTTTATGTTATGATAAAATGTCAACGGCTGTGAAAATGAGAGGTATTCTGGCATGTTTCTTGTACATCAGCATGCAACAAGGAACCTTCTACTGAATGGAGAGTGCACAGAACCCAGAACTATTAAACAACCAAGGAATGAATGGAGAGGTGAATAGGGGAGTGGGGGAGGGGGGAGAAACATGTATTTGTTAAAGTCCTTGGCAATTGACTCATCGAACTACAAATAAAATGCTGCAACATGTAATGAATTGCTTCAACGCAGCAAACAAAACAAATTAAGAACACAGTCATGACATGAATGGAGGAAGGAGGAAAGCCAGCAGAAATCAGGCCAGAAAGACTTAGCTAACTGAGC
Organism: Condylura cristata; assembly: GCF_000260355.1. Lineage (NCBI taxonomy): Eukaryota > Metazoa > Chordata > Mammalia > Eulipotyphla > Talpidae > Condylura > Condylura cristata. Next base: position 25,561,702 of record NW_004567116.1, read on the forward strand.
AACTTGTAAGCATTAGGCACTGAGAGTGCACGTTCTGATCAAGTTCAGTGTCGCCCTCTCACGCACCCTTCAAGACAGTTCTAAGTCCTGAGATCTGATGTACCAGGAGGCGAGTTTGATTACTTTATCCAAAGATGTCACAGATGCTCGATTCTGCCTTCAAAATTCACACCTTCTCCCTGACACCCCACGCTGGTCTACCCGTCCAGTGGGTCCCCCAGCCTTCTCTCCTGTGGAAAGTCAGGAGAGCCAGCTGGCAGATTCTCTGCCTAGGATGCCGAGAGGCAGTGGGGGCGGAGTCCCTGGGCTGGACCCTGGTGCTCTTGGAGGGCAGCCTCTGTGCTCCTGGCATCCCTGAGAAGAGCAGGCACTCACAGACAGCGGGCACTGGCACCTCCCGGGACCGCTCCTCTCTCGGGCGGCTCCTCCTCTCTCCCGCAGCAAATGAGGCTTCTCTTTAGCCTTTCCGGACAGTAACTTGCCAGCCCCTTAGATGGGTTTCCCTTCAACTGCTTCTCAGTGGCCCCAAAAATGACAGCCTAGGCAAACTGTCCTCTACCTGGCTGTTTTGTGGCTGTGCTAAGTCGTTTCTTCTTGCCTCTCGCCTCAGACCAACGGGCTGCCTGTTTGTCCAGGGAAAACCAGAGTGTGACGGAACCTCAACAAGCCCAGGGAAGAAGGCAGTGCTCATCTGCTGCTGCTGCTGCTCAGAGAGTAATGGCCCTTAGCATTCCCGAGCGCTAAGGGGAGGAGGGGAGGAAGCTGCGGGTTATGCTGATTCAAATATTTGGAGATGCTCCCTGGACAGGAACAAAGGACGCCACTAAAATTCCACTGAAAGAAGCCATCTCAATAGGAATCTTAGTGACTACTGGTGTAAGCCTGCATTTATTTTATTCAAAATTTACTTTTGCCATTTTTAGTTAAATATTTTAAACTCAGTATTTTTTTTTTAAATTTTGATATAATAGGTTACTTTTACATCATTTTGTGCCTTTTTTCCATCTCAGTTGTAATCCCTATGGGCTTCCCATCACCAAATCATAAACTCGGGTATTTTTATAGCAAAAGTCAACTCTGTGACTATTAAACCCTTTATTCATATCCTTTGAAATGAACTTTCTGATCTCAAGCAAAAGACAAGCAGGTTGTGATTCGTGAACCTTTTCTGATGTGACATTTGCTAGGGAAAGCCAAGAGCTGATCAGAGGAGGGGGCCTGGCTCTTAACAAAGTCAAGTGTATCAGGTACGAGACTGTTGGTGAATCCTAGATGTTTGCTCTGTAGCAATGTGGAAAATAGATTCTAACTCCAGCTTTGTGGAAAGTGAAAAAAGACAGGAGACGCTCTGAAACAGTGTCTTGTTCTTAGGCTCATGTGGCACCTTAGGAACAAGCCTGCTTGCTCCCACCTCACACAGAAGCAAAAGAGAATGCGATTGAGCTACTGGTTCCCATCCAGTCCCACCCGGCCCCCTCCCCACCTCTCCCCAAACCTTCTGATTCCCTACCTTATAATCTAAGGGCAGTTTAGCTTAGTTTTTACTATTATCTTGAAATCAGAATGGGAAAAGGAAAAAATGAATGTCCACCAAGAAAGGAAAGCTGGTGGATACTGTGACATTTGCTCCCTGGGTAGGCGGCAGGGACAGCCCCGGCTAGGTGTTTCTAACTTGTGTTCAATCAATAATTTCACTCAACAGTGACCTCTCAGGCAGTGTGGCTTAGGTTTGTTTTTCTTCCTTTTATAACTTTTTAAATTGTGGTAACACATTCATAGACTGAACTGTCCAGGTAAGTTTTAGAAAATTAACATACACACCTACCTTTCAGATCAAGAACAGTCATTGGCAGTCACCCCTAAACCTCTGTTTCTCATTCATTTGGGTAGTTTTTATTTATTTATTTTTTAAACAATCACTACGGGCCCTCCCTGGTGGCACAGCAGGTTAAAGCACAGCATTGAGAATCTAAAGCCGCTTCCACATGAGTTCGATTCCCGCCTGCCCCGGAGGTGACCACATGGCGTGGCAGACCTCTCCTGACCCACCCGCTGCTTCCCTCAGCAGTGTACCTTGTAGATCTGCCTGTTCTGTTCCCCACTCTGTCTCTGGTGAAGCCTCTCACCGCCCCTGAGCCTCTGGCCTGTACCCCAGTTCTGTATGCACAAATAAATAAATCTTTAAAAAAAACAATCACTACAACCTACTCTCACTCCCTAATAATAATGAGAAATTCTGACTAATGTGAAAGTTCAGAAGCCAAAGGCAATTCCAGAACAGTAGTGAATGTGTTCTACCAGCCAATGTTTACACATCTGTGGGGCAGAATTACTGCCACACTTTGATCCAGTCTTTATTTAGCCCAGTCTGCAAGGAAAAGACACCTCTGAAATCAGAGATTCTTAAGCAGCTCCTGTCTGTACCAAGAGAAAAGTAAGTAAGAGAGGAAGTGAAGAGAGCAGGCAGGGAGGAGGCAGCAACCATCTGCCCTCGCCCGAGGTCTCTCCCTCCTGTCCCTTCAGCCCCTGTAGGGTTACCCCAAGGCAGCCACCTCCCCTGAGGAAGGAATCCATGAGGAAAAGGACTACAGTTCACATATGCAGGTGCCACAATACCTGACCGGCCTTTGTGCTGGTCAGTTCCAACTTGGGCACCCCACTTTTCCACTGGTACAGTGGGTTTACCAGAGCCCACCCCTCTAACCACTCAGGAGTGGTGTAAGGACTGTGAACGTGTGCTCATGAAGCTGCTTTGGCAGCAACTGTAAGGGCTTACTGTATTAAAGCAACACTCAAGTGCCATGGGTCAGGCTGCTGTTTGGAAGGCAGCAGGGGCCTGGGTGTCACTAGAGGCTCAAGGAAGTAATGTCTTCCGAGAAACTGGAAGTTCACTTTCATTTCAAATAACACAATTAAAAAAATCTGACATGGAATATGGCTTAAAGGAAGATAATATAGACCCCTTCCCTTTCTCACAGGGACTACACTCCAAGACCCTCCAGTGGGCCCCTGAAACAGTGGATCATGCTTAACTCTATGTATACACTGTCTTCTCCTCTCTATGATAAAGTTGACTTTATAAATCAGGCACCGTAAGAGATGAACAAGTTTAATATAATACAACTGTAACAATAAATTCTAACAAAAATTACTTGAATGTGGTTTCTCATTCTCAAAACACTTTAGCGCAAGGAATTATTTTTGGGCCTCAGCTGGGTTCTGATAGCTGAGCCTGTGGAAACTGAAACCACTGATGGGGGAGACTGAAGTACTGTGGGGCACAAGAGGTGCCCAGCTTGATGGTTCCCAACCTCTGGTCAGGACATTCTGGGCCTTCTGATTCAGGGTTGTCAACATTTGTCCCCCACTCCTGTTTCTGGCACCCCACTGTCTGAACCTCTCTCCCTAGAGTAGAGGCCAGAATCTGGAAGCGAGAGCACTGATGGGAAGCTCAAGGCTACTGACCTGAGGATTCTGTTCCCCCCAAGTTGTCCCTTCCCCAACAATCTCCAGCTCACTACCTCTGGAAGCCTGGAAGGGCCCAGAGTTCCTTACCTGCACATCCAGGTTTTTTCGGGAGGAGGCAGGCGTGTTGGCATAGGAACTGATGGAGGAGCTGGTGTTGATGTCATCAGTGCTGAGGTTGTCGATGGTGTCGCTGATCCCGCTGCTCACGGAGCTGCTGTCATCCCAGCTGCCAAGACAAACACACCCTGGTCACCAAGACCTCATGCTATGTCAGCCCTGGCCGACAACCCAGACAAATGCGTACTGTCCTGAGTCCCTTGTGTCATAACGCCCCAGACAAAGCTCTTTTGCCTTTGACATGACTCATCTCAGGGTGCGTGCATCCAGCCAGGCGAGGTGGCTGACACCACCCTCCTCCAGAGTGTGGGTGCTTCCCTGGGCACAGGTGGCTCAGACACATCCCTCTCCCTATCCCGTCCTCAGCTTCCTCTTCGAACTTTGTAAAAGCCAAATGCTACGTCTCGGGCCTGGCAGCAGAATAGGTGCAACGGGTCTGGACACTAGAGGGGTACGGAGAAAGGCACCTGTACCATCCTCCCCTGTGGGCCAGAATGGGAGGAAGAGCTACGAATTCTCTGTACTCCACTGCTGGAATGAAATGCTTAGGGGAGGGACAGCACAAAAGTCAGCAGAAACCTCTCAACTCTATTGAAAGCTCAAAGTAGAATACTATCCCAGAATATTTTTCAAATGGAGGTGCTTCTTTCCTAACCGCACCCTCAAGGCCATTCAGAAGCCTTTCAGAACCCCCCTTTCTTGGCTCAAGTCAACTCTCCAAGCATGATTCTTGACTCTTTTCTCCTTCCTGCCAAGTATAACCTCCCACACCAGAAAGACTTCAGCTCATTTGGGGTTCCCAGCTCTATCTGCAAATTATGTCCAACCATGTCCAATCTCCGCCACCATCATGCAGTTCAAGCAACTCTGCCTCAGTTCCTGCCAATATACCAGACTCTGCTCCCTAGAATCCACTGCTCCCTACCAATCCATTCTCCCCACAGCATCCAGAATGATGTTTCTAAACATAAAAATGATCCTTTCATACCATTGCTATTTGCTTCTATACACTCTTACAGTTTCTAGCTATTACCTACGTGAAGGTCTGTCACACCTTCCAAATATATGCAGCGGCCTGCTGAGTGACAGCAATTATACATCATGAGTCAGGTACTATGCCCGGTACTTCATTTTT
>NW_004567116.1:25567256-25585008 GCF_000260355.1 Condylura cristata
CCTTGATTCTTAATGAGGAAAACATCTCTGAGAACTGTCATCCTAGGTCACTACAAGTGTCTGGCGGGGCTGGGAGTGAAACCTTAGCTGGCTGCAAAGCCCACTTCTCCCCAGCCCCCAATGGCAGGTGGATGCAGCAGCAAGGTCAGACTCACTCTGAGGGCCAAGCTCCCTCCTGTCTAGGCACAAGTGTGTACTTGGTAAAAGCCTCCTGCCTGAAGCCGTGTGCAGAGGAGAGACAGGTGGCCTCCATGCCAGCGGCGGACTCTGAGCCCAGCTCCCTCCTTTGTCCTTTTTGACAAGTCACAGTGCTCATGCCTCAGTTTCCTTATAGGTGGTGACATATGAGCCAAAGAGCCTCACCTGGCAACCATGTACAGGGAAAGCATGATACAACCGACGGAAAAGGACTGAAATGTGCTCTCATGATTAAAAGAAAATGCCGTGAGTCTTGCCTCTGCTCCATGGTTAAGAATTGAATGTGTCTGAATTTTCCTCTAGCCGGAGTTCAGAAGAAAGGAGACTGACAGCGGAGTGCGGCTGGTGGGGAGAAGGAAGCTGGTAACACATGCCCATGAATCCCAGCCCCAGATTTTTTGCTTTGAAATTATACCGGTTCTTCCCCTGTGGGCTTTCAACACCAAGATATTATTCCAGAGGGGCAAGGGGCTTTATTGTGCACATGACCCTTCAGTGTCTGAAGCATCTCAGGTTGCCCTGAGTTTATAGGATGGCCTTCGGCCCACCGAGGTGGCCGAGAAAGGGAGAAGCCAGGGATGCAGTCCCTATGACAGTGGGGGTGAAGAAACCAAAAGGCAAGCTAAAGAGGCGGTGGCATGCTGAGTAAGAGGGTCTTGGGGTCACCCAACTTGTACCCAAACTCAGAAAACTATCCCAGTCTCCTTCACTGCTGTTCTGGATAAGTGGGCACTGGCGAGTCTATCTAGACCTATAATCACTTTCTCCCAAATTCAGGGGGAAACACCCAGCAGTAACCAAGATGAGGGCAGTGAGTTCCAAGATGTATTCAAAGGCAAACTAGCTCCAAGACACGCTTTGTGTTAACAACCTACAGATGCAGGGACCTGGGTAAGCTGGCTCTTTGGCCCGCTCTGAGAGATACCTGGTGGCTGTGATCTGAAAAAATCTCTTTAACTTTGCCTACAAGTGCACTCCCAGCCAGACTTATGAGATCAGACAGGACATGGTGAGAAGAATGAAACACGACTCTAAAAAATGCAAGTGAGGCCTGGAGGTGCCAGTGGGCACTTCCTTCTCTGCTGCCCGAGCAGGAAGCACCCCCATCCTCCCTCTCATGGAACCCAAAAGCACCTCTCCACTTCACTCAGCACTCCTGAAGCAGGAAGCACTCCCTGCACACTGACTTCTAGAAGCTATAAATTCCTTTCTTTTGCTCAAAACTCGTATGTCTAGGTTTTGGTCAGCTGGTATACTCTAGTTACTAATAATGGTACCTATTTGTAAAATGACTCCGGACATGTGAGGGATTGAGTCAGACAGCAAAAATGTGGAAAACATGCAGACTTCAGTCAGGTGGTCAAGGATATTAGCTGAAGGCAACCGAGTGGCAAAAGAAACCAGGTACTACCTGGATAAGGCACAAAAGTCCACAGACCCAAGTCGGGAGACACACGTTGGAAGTCATGCCAACGGATTACACAAAGAGAGGCACACAAAGAAGCCCGAGGATTTGTGCCTCCTGTGTGGCAGCATGAAATTCCAGCTAAGAGGCTTGAGGGACTGGGTGATGTACCAGGAAAACCTACAGGGTGTTCAGCTAGAACTCTAGAGCAGTTGTTCTAGAAAATGAGCTGACCACTCCTGAATCCTGGTCTTGCAGCTGACTAGGAAAAACCATTTGCTGCGCCCACCTGAAATGATGAACTGACCATCTGAGGTTGGGAGGAAATGACCCTAAATCCTGGGAAAGGTTTAAGGAGATGAAGGGGTGAAAGGAAATCATTTCAGTACTTAAGCTTAGGATCAAGGTTTGTGATCATTGGGATAAATCTGTATATTGATAAAACTTGAAAGAATAGGGAGCCTATTAGACCTCTTAGGATTTCTATTTTAAACTGAGTACTGATTTCAGATTTTTAAGATTTAAGTATTGGATTCAGGCCGTAAGAGAATTGGGAGTGTTCAAGATAATTTATGACATTTGTAACTTTAATTTCTTTGATCTGCAAGAGTAGTTTAAGTGTTTAGAAAGGTTTTGTTCGTTAGGCTGGTAAGACCACCCTGTCAGACATTTCAAGAGATGGTGGAAACCAGGTAATATTCAATTGATGAAAGCAGTCTGAAATATTGAAGGAAACATAATGACTCAAGTTTGTGAACAGGACTGACTGTCAAAGCAAACAATAAATGGAAATAATTTATACAAGAATGATTTACAGATGATATTTGTAAGAAGTAAATCTCCAATAAATGGGGCATGAAACCCTCCTCAGATAGATACTAAAACATTTCATTTTATGACTAAATGAACAACTTTTACATAGATGCCAAGTCTTGCATTAATTTGTTCACTCATCCAGCCAGCCAGGCACCATACAAGGCAGTGTGCTCCAACAGTGACTGAGAATTGTCCTGATCCTTGACCACAAAGCCAGAAAATGTGACAGACAAAACCACAAAGCTCACATACAAAGGAAACTGTAAATCAAAAAGATGAATAAATGGTACCAAGTAGAAACTGCATTGGTTCCCAGCATAATTTCTATCACCTTTAACATCTCCTCAAGCCACCAACCAAGTGACTATAATCCTGCAGTGTGGCAAAGCCCGGACCCGACGACACTCTGCTGTGCAGCTCTCTCCTTAGTGGCATGAGAGTGGCAAAGGGAAGGAGCCAGGAGAGCCAGGTCCTGACTCCAGTCTCCCCAGAAACACTCCAAGTGAGAGTTCACCCATCACTTTCTCTCGGGGGCCTAGTTTCTTATATAATAAATGAGTTGGTCAAAGTCACCCCAAAGGTGGCTTAATATTTCCTTTGAGTTGAAGCTCAGAGAAAAGTTGGCAAAAAGGCGAATAGGCACACTGGGCCCCACTGGTCTCAGGTTATCTCCTGCTAAACAGGTAAACTAGCTGCATGCCCTAATCTTTTAACTTTATTGCTGATTTCACCTGTCAGATTATTATTTTTTTTTAATTCACACAGAACCTTTTAAATATTGCAATGACAGAAATTAGCTACCTCCAAGTAATAACTACTCTCACTAGACAGAAATGTGTGCTCTCATTTGGCACAACCCCCATCTGAGCCTTTTTACCATATACGCTAGTTGCTCTGCCCTACAATTTTGAGTTTGCAAATCCCTTATATAGCAGCATTATGACTCAATTCATAATAGAGTCTGTATGAGACCATGCAATTTTATCCACAGGGGAATAGGATGCCAATGCTACCAAATATTTAGTTACCACTGGCAGTATACTGAATACCGGGCACTGTACTAGGCACATTACATGTATTGTTCCAGTCCTATTTTCCACTAGGGACAGAGGCTTCAGGCCCCAGAGTTGATTGGAAGGAAGGGGTTCAAACCAGGTCTAGGCTCCATGCAGCCTTCCAGCTCATCAGAGTACACATAGGTCAGCTTTGAAATGTGCTTATTGATCACAAAACACCTCCATCTGCTGAGGGCAACCAAGGATATTAAGGAGACCTCATCTTAGCCAAGACAACATTTTAACTAGAACCAAGGCACAACTGCCACTGGGTGGAGATTACGTTTTAGAGTATACAGATGTGAAAAGAAAAGGCTCTCCAAAAGGGACCAGAAAATCCATTCAGGAATGGAAAGGCCTATAAAACCAGGAGATACAGTTTCAAGAGTCTTATAGGACAAGCTGACATCACTGTGTCAGGAATTCAAATGCCACTCAGAGGGCTTAAAACACAATTCTAACAGCCCAAACACAAGTTATCTGCTATGAAAAACACAGGTGAAAGAATCATAAATTACTTTAGTGTCTCACATTCCCTGTTTTTCTTACTGAAGTGGAGAGGGAGCATTCCAGAGAACTGAGTCCGGAAGGCTGCCTTCACCACGGCCCCAGGGAAACCACCTATAATTTAGACAAATTTTTCATATTGAGCTTTTTCGCGGAGTAGCTAGATGCAGCAGGATTCATAATGGTCCAAAGTTATTGGGATACCATATTTACAGCTTCATCTCCTATGAAGGTGAAAAGGCAAAACAGGACTTTAAGGTTACAGATGATGAAATATATTTTTTCCACTCGCATTTACATACCCAGCTGTGAGGAATCCTAACTTCAAGCAAAAGACTGCAAGATATAAGGAGTTACTGAAGGTCCTGGGGGCTGTTACACTTTAAGGAGAGTGAGTTAATGCTTACAAATAATGTAAAGATTAGACCACTTCTCTGCTCACTAGTAGGCCACCGCAGGTTAGCAGGGATGGTCCCTGTGGTTCTGCAAAGCAATCTTTATAAAGCAATGGATGCTAACCCACATTCCCCAAGCCCAAAGACTTGGACTACTTCTAAAAGGCCCTTACACCAAGCTCAGAAACAGTATGGGCCACCCCACTCCTCTTTCTGCCTCTCTTCCTGGTGTGTGAACTCCTAAGAGGATCCGAAAGAGCTGGGTCCAGGCTTACCTGCTTGCTTTTCCAGTTCTGCTCCAGAATCACCGCAGTGGACCAGAGTCCACTGCGGCAGAGCCAAGCCCCCACCAGACAGCTGCGTTCAGTCGCAAAAGCCCAGACTGGTGGAACTTGTTTTCTGGCTATTGTTCAAGGCAATTGTTCCCATGAACCCTCAGGGCCCAAGCAGCATGAGTTCCTTTGGTGTGGATGAGTGAGCAAGCCCAACTGCAGGCTTAGTAGTAACCCCTGGGGAAGGAAAAGGGTTTGGCTATCTACATTTCCCACCAGACAGGTATGTTAACTATTTCCTCCCCAGGAGGCTTTCTCAAGAGCCACATCTCTAATCACCGCTGGGACCTATGGAGAAAATCCACCTTCAAAGAATGCAGCAGGACTCCTGCAGACTTGTGTCTTTGTCTAACTGGGAATGAAAATTCAATGACAGCCAACTTGAATTTGAAAGTTGTGCCAGATCCCAGGCTAATTATATTACTTGCGGTATTTTGATTCATCCTCCCAACTCTATGGAAATAATAATAATAATAATGATGATGATGCTCTAGACAGACAAGTCACTTATGTGTCAGGTCCTGTTAGCTATATTTCCTCCTACAGATCGTGACACAGACAATTATCATGCCCAGTCTAGAGATGAGAAAACTGAGGCTTGGAAAAGAGGAGCTCAGAGATCATACAACCAGCCACGGCTGAAACTGGGAGTCAAGCAGATCCAGGAGCCTTCAACCACCTAAGCTATTCACCTGAAACCTGAAAGAGTGTCTACCATGTGTATGAAGAGGGCCTTCAAGTTCTCTCCAGCAAGGGTGAAACAGTTGCTCGAATACAGCCAGAGCGCCACCACTCTCTAGGTTTCTCCTCTAGGGTCAAGTGCATGGGTTGTAGGTCTGGAGCATTCTGTACCCAAATGCGCCCAGAACCTCCGCTGGAATTAAAGCAAGGGCAGAACAGGCCGGGGCCCAGTAAAAGCCATCAGCTGGCAGTGACCAGGGCACCACTTATCCTGGAGGTTCCGCTTGGAGGCAGCACAAGCACTGGAGACTAGAGGACAATAGAGTTGTGTCTGAACCTGGCCCTGTCATTTACTTTGCCAGCGTCTGTGCCTCCAGGAGACCCGGGTTTCCTCCTGTGTGCCAGAGTGCCAACGACACCCAGTACTTGTAAGCATCTGTGGGGACCATATCAGATCTCCAGGCACACAGGGGAGAATCAGCTTATGTCAGCTGCAGTCCAGCGCCCAGGGAGCCTGCTGGGATGCAGGAAGGAGGAGGCCCACACTGTACAACTGATGACTAAGTTCTCATGCGGACATAAAGGGACAGTCCCAGGGATCAGCAGCTTCTACAGATGGTGCCAGGTGCAAGGCCAATCACTGGGGTGGAGGAAAGGAAACGCGAACCCCCAAAGGGGACTCTGAGGGGATTAAGCAGCACTCAGAATGGCCTGGGATTGAGTTTCACTCCACAGCACCTTTGTCCCATATTGGTAACTCACCCCTCCAACAAGTAGGTGGTCCCTTGAGTAAGCGTGAAATTCCTCCCTTTGGCTCCAGGGGCTTGGTTGGGTTAGAAATCCAGTGCTCATCAGGCCCGGATGCCTGAGACCCCCATTGTTACAACAGGCACCGGAGTGTCTGCTGACCTCGGCTGCACAAAGCCCTCCCTCCTCCAGGCCTCCTCCAGAGAGGACTGCTGACACTGGTCCAGTGCCAGCCAGCTCTGCCAAGGACCCCGACAAACTCAGACTGGTGTTCTGATGATCCGCTAGCGATACATGTACCCCACACTTGAGTGGAATTCAGCAAATTACAGCTAATGATGAAAATGACAGCGAATGCATCACTACACAGGTGGAAAGTTTTAATAGTGGCCTTGAGGGGCCTGGTGCAGCACTTTATATACACATCCCACAAACTACTTCCCTGAAAAGCACGAGCTATTAATGTTCCCTTTTCACAGATGTGGAAACTGAGGCTTACAGAGGCTGGGGACGTGCCAAAGGACTCAGAGCTAAGAGGCACAGCTGAATTTGAATGTAGCTCCGCAGGCTCTTCTTGACCACATTAACTTAAAAGCAGATGAAAAGACACTTTTAAATAGATCATTGTAATACTAAGAACATGTAAGTCCCACTGGCGATACAGGGCACTATTGCAATGTAATAAAATTATTCTTAATGCACCCCTAGGCAGTTAAAGAAAAGGGGAAGGACAAATTCCCAACAGGGCATTGGTTGGCTGCCTTAGGTCTAGGGCAGGTGAGGGGATGTGGAATCCCAACAGACTCCTGGCTCTCCCCACCCCCACCGGTCACACTTGGCTTCCAAAACATGGTAGGCAGCTGTCTCCTTAAACTCTGCAGTTTCTCAGAAGCCTGCCTGTCAGGTAGCCCTTTTGGGACAACAGGGAAGGGAAAGAACTCAGGTGAAGAAATAAACACCCAAACTCAGCTTTGCAGTCTAGCAGCTCAGTCCCTGCTAATCAGCCTGCTGGGGGGGGGGGGGGCGGGGGACGACACACACACAGATGGCAGGAGTGCCAACAGCCTCGGTCAGCATTAGCATGCTGGGTGTAAGGCTTTTCCCTCCAGGATTACATAAACACAGCTTCTGGGGTGGTAGCCCAGAGCTCCTAGGCTCAGCTCCAACCACCCAAGGCCAGCCCCAAGGCCACCTACAAGACCAGATCTGCCCTTCACCCCAGGGTATAAGCACAAAGCTAGTCAAAGATCCTTCCAGCAGCCCAGCAGCCTTAAAGAGACACAGAACTCCTCTGTAGAGCCGCTGTGAAAGCAGTGCTGCTTCCGAATATTCTGCCGGCTTCCTCCCAGGAACAAGCAGAATCTGAGCAGCTCAGGTTGGGGTGGCTGATGAGTGCCCTGCCTCGGGTGAGATACCCCCAATGAAAAGCGCCCTTCATTCACATTGGAACTCAGAGCTAAAACCACCCCAGGTCGTTCCAAGCCCAATACCGCAGGCAGAGCAGCTGAGGGCACTGGGATCTTTTCCCAGTTCTGCCCATGAGGAGCTGGGTGACCTTGAGCAAGTTACTTACTCTCTCTGCGTTCCTAACACCTCACCTCAAAATCGGTAACACTGCTGACTTTGCAATGGAAAGTAAGTGAGAAAATGTTGGCTTGGCATGTAGTGGGTGGTAATGAACATTGTTTTCGCCTCCCTTTGTCTGGCTTAAAAATAGAAGTGTTTCTCTTGGGGCAATTTTATTACAGCTCTATTAAACAAGAAAAGTACTCACGCTTAAATCTCTCAAGCCTTCTCTCCTGGAGCAGAGTTCCCAGAAAAAAACAAAAACAAAAACCCACCCAGTAGTTTGCAGTATTAGTAAACACAGCCACAAGTTCACTGGGCTTCTTAGGTTCCAAATAAAACCTCCAACTGCAAGTCATTTTAATCAGGGGCCTCCAAACCACAAGATGTCCTTGCTTGTCCACCACCCTCACCGGCCTCATTCAAGTTTCCTCAACAACCCACGCTGAAAGGACCCCCCCCCCCCAAAGCCTTGAATAAGGATCTGCAACAGCTGGGTGACCCACACCCAGTTGTTCAGTTTCAGCAGCCTAAGCTGACAGGATGGTTTGGAAAATTATGCCAATGTCCAGGTGGACCAAGGACAGTTGAGAAAAGCTCGGGATTCCTCCAAAACCTCCAAGGTTTGCATGAAAGGAAATGGGGGAAGGAGGGAGAGAGAGGCTGACTTTACCAACCAGTGACTCGGTCATCACAGCCCACAGGGATTCTAGCAGCTCGGCTAGCATTTTCCAGTACTATCAAGGACTGACAAAGTAATACAAACTCCTCATCCCGCCCCATTTCCCAGCAATTTTTATGAAATCATCCTACCTTGTAAGATTCCTAGGCCAAAGCATTTCACTACATTGTGGTCCTTAGAGAATGCGCACAAGCAGCTGAATGAATCTCAGGATGGTAACTCGTCAGCCAGTCAAGCCAGCCCAACTCGGGCCAGGGAATCCCAGGCACCAGCAACTCTGCTACTGAGGGACCAGCTAGGAGATCTGCCAGGAGATCTCCATTCCCTGGCCCAGGAAAGAAATCCGATCCACCAACAAAATTAACCCCCAAAGTGCTGCAAGAGCTAGGGGTCAGGCCTGAGTGCTAATATCTAGTCAGCTGTGAAAAGTTTCAGCAAAGCAAAAGCTAATACCAACTCTGAAGCTGCTACCATAAAGCACCGAGTAGAAGGGCCCTCGATACGGTCCCAGGGGTGTCTGGACTATCAGGACAAGATGAACAGAATCTAAGTGTGAAAAAATATTTTAAAGCCTCAAGGGTTGTCCTAAGCTATTGGAGGAAGATTTTTCAGTAAAAAGAATGACATAAAAATCACTGACGTCAACATTTCTTAGCTCATTCCAGCAACAACTGAATGCAAAACTCTTGAATGAAGTGATGAACCCACCGAGATAAGTTCTGAAGCCAAGGGGAGAAGATATCTTTTTGGACAGTTAACAATGACACACATTATTTCCGGTGATGTCACTCTTGATTCAGGGCCAAGGAAAATAGGCATGAATTCCTCTTGCTACTTATTATTCTTAAAGCGAAGTTCAGTGTATGCCTGATGACTTTAAACATTATGGTACAGAGGCAGGGAGGGGCGGAGGGTGGGAGAGAGTCCTAATTCTGGGATGGGAAGGGGTTGCACCGACTAATCCCTATTAAAACCTGTAATCAAGGAATTCTGAAGGAACTATGTAAACAGATGCTGTGAACAATGAACAACTGTTTTACTACTGAGAATTCAAAAGCAAAATTATGTTATAGTCACAAGCTTTTATTTCAAAATGAAGAAGGATTAAGATGTTCTCAAAACCCTTACTCCCTTCTCACAAAACCCAGCAGTTGGCTCCTGGCAGCTTTCAAAGACTTTCTCTGAAAAAGCTCTCCCATTGGCCTGCCCTGCCTCTGCAGAAGGATGAGGAGTGGGGGTGGGGTGTTTTGTGTGTGTGGGGGGGGGGAGGGATGGGAAGGAAGCAATCACTGGCTGCAAACAGGGTCTCTGCTTGGTCATTGTTTGCTCAGCAAACAGAAGCCTTTCAAAGGGGAATGGAGAACCATTCTTCCACTGTCCAAGAGGGAAGGAGTAAAAGGTCAGCTCAGAAAAGTTAGGAGGATCTAGCAAAGCTTCCCAGGTGAAGAAAAAAGCAACCACGTCTAGGAGCAGAGATTGTAATCTTGAGCAAGTCCCAACTAAAGTGAATCATTCACATCTCACCCCTCGGGGTCCTTCCTATCCCGAGAAACTGCCGCCAGCATCTGCACTGGGAAGTGAGGGGCAGGGGCCAAGGGTGGGGGAAGGGTGAGTTTGGAGGTGACTATAGTCCAATTTAATTGAGACAGAAGTCAGGATGGACCCAGGCTCTGGCTCACAAAGCTTCTTTAAGCCATTCTTTTTACCTTCTCCACTCTCCTTCTCATCATTACATGACTTGTTTGAGAATCTGGCTGAACTTTGGGTTAATTTGAGATGGTGACTATGGCGCGCGCACAAACACACACACACACCAGTTTTGTATAGTTGTTCCTTGTTTTTTAAGTATCTGAAAATCCAGATTAACCACCAAGATGAAGGTTGTCTATTGATTTCTTTGGCACTCATTCAATTAATTGGTATTTATTGAGCACTTTCTATGTGCCAAGCACTGTTTTAAGTACTGAGGATACACTAGTTAACAAAACAGACAAAAACTTAGTTCTTTGTGGTAGAACTATAAAATAAATGAGACAAAAGGTAAATTATACAGCATGCTGGTGATAATGCCAGCAAGAAAAAATAAGAAAGATGTGCTTTATCAAAGAGGGCTATCTGACATTTTACATGGGGTCTGTAGGCAGGATCTGTTGAGAGGATTATTTACAGGCCTGAAAGAAGTGGAAAGTTTGTTAGCTTGTTATGTAAATATCTAGGGGTGAGAGTCTTTCATGTCAGGAAACAGTGCAAAAGTCCTGATAGAGCATACAACTTGCACTTCCAGCCCCAGGACCCAGAGTCCAGTGTGACTGGAGCAAATGAGCAGTGAACCAAAAGGAGCCTAGAGAGAGGTCAGGTCAGAAGACAAGGGGTGAGGGGAGAGGAGGGTGCTAAGGAGAGAGCCTGGCGGGTCACTGTAAGTGTCTTGGCTTACTCTGAGAGAGGATGTAACCCAGACGTGAATAAATGGAGTTTCTCCTTGCATAAAACTTCATGTAAATCTTCTTTCACAAATATATCACTTTCATTGTGCACAGCTTTCATAAGTGCAGATTTATGGCACATGACAATGTACGTGGTGGTGTGCGGGGTTCCTCTCAGGCCTCTTTCTGTGGTTCGAGGAATCACCTCTTCAATATGAAATGCTCTAAAGTTCTTGCAGCTACAGATTCAAATTTAGGTAGGGCTGAAACAACAAAACCTAAATACAGTTGGAGCTTTTTTGCATGCTCTGAAAGGGAACACTGGGTGTAGCTTCTCCTCCACTGAAATGCTGGTGTTTCTCAACAGCAGAGGTTCATTCCAGTCCAAACCAGCAGTCCTCCCCCTGCCCATGCCCACAGAAGCAGGGTGGGCCGTTTCTTCCTTCTCGAACGAGTCTCGGTCTCCATTCCACCCTCTGATGTGCTCAGGCTCCTCTGCTCACCTTCCTTCTCTCTCTGCCAGGACTCAGGGTTTGTCCCTAGTCACCTTCTCTTCTCTAGCTAGTCTTTTCCTAGAAGATCTCACCCTCAGCTCAAATATTAGATTTAAGCAAACAACACTACAGTCTCTCTCTAGTTTCTAAAGGAACTTCAGGGAAGTTTCTCTAGCTTGGCCCCCTTTGCGCACAAAATATATCTCAAATCTAACATACCTAATCCATCACTATTGCTCCCAATTTCCAGGGTGTCTTCACCCCCGCTCCCACAGGCTTCCCCCTCCCAGGAGCCATCCTTAGTCCGCTCTTCTTGCCTACCCTATCATCCTATCGTCCTCAGAGCCCTACCTGCCCCATACACCTTGACCTGTCCCTACCTAGCAGCAAGAGTTAGGCAGCACCCTTCTCCTCCCACAGCTATCTCCCTGGTCACTCAGGCTTCCTCTCGCCTGGCGAGGCTCCATGATCTTTCTCAGATATACACAGATGGAATTACCTTCCTGCCTAAAGCTTTCCAGGAAACTTAGAACGGAATTCAAATTGGTTCCCTTGGCCTAAAAGGCCCTGTGTCATCTGGCCCTGGCCTACCTCATCACGTTCAATGGGCGCACTTGGGTCATCAAACGGTCTTCTCCCAAGACCCCGGCCCAGTTATTTTCCACTGTAGGGCACTTTGTGGTACTCACTAATGAACATAAAAACTGTTTTTGAGGCCCTCCCTGGTGGCGCAGCGGGTTAAAGCACAGCACTGAGAATCTAAAGCCGCTTCTGCATGAGTTCGATTCCCGCCTGCCCCGGAGGTGACCACATGGCGCGGCAGACCTCTCCTGACCCGCCTGCTGCTCCCCTCAGCAGTGTACTTCGTCGATCTGCCTGTTCTGCTCCCCACTCTGTCTCTGGTGAATCCTCTCACCCTCCGCATCTCTGGCCTGTACCCCAGTTCTGTATGAATAAATAAATCTTAAAAAAAAAAAACTGTTTTTGAGAGGGAAGAGGTGTGATTTTATTTGTATTTTCTAAAAAGAAAAAAAAAACAGCTTCTCGAGGACAGGAGTGCTGTCTGCTTTTATATTATTAAGCGGTCTCCTTTTAGTGTCTGATTGGTACAGGACAAAGCAGGGAACTGAATGTTCTGAGCACTTTCCTGGGAAATTTTGGCACTTTCAAGGACTCAAGCTCAGTGATGCTTAATCTTTGATTTGGTCACACTCCCATTTGAGAATCTAGTAGAAACTCAGGTCTGTGTCCCTGTAAAATCTGTTGACAGATCTTTTATACACAATTTTAGGGGATTTGCTGGAAGCCTGCCCCTAAAGTCCGGATCAAAGCCAGCTGCTTCTTCGTTTTATGGCACTAACTCTGTACAGGTCTACTTTCACTGCTATGACTGGTTCCCTAGTTTGGAAGTCAGTCTTAATACTCATTGCTTCACTTTTGTCTGGCCTGCCAATAGCAGGACACAGAGAAAAAAGAAGTCAGGTTCTCTTGAGTGGGGAAACAAGAATGGGAGGAATGCAAATGCAGGAATCCAGAAGCACCCTGGTGCCTGTTCTGGGACCTCACTGCCTGAGGTTTACAGTAGACAGTGGAAAGAGAGGAAATACACTGGGGGCTAAATGAAGCCTTCCAAATATAGGAGTTACCCCTAGGGAGTTTGTAATTTTTAAAAAGATTTATTTATTTATGCATGCCAGAGGTGGCGAGAGACAGAGACAAAGAGGGGAGCAGAACAGGCAGATTGACAAAGTACATTCTGAGGGGAGCAGTGGGTGAGACACGAGAGGCCTGCTGCACCATGTGGGTCACTTCCCTGGCTGGGGATCGAACTCGTGCTGCAGTGGCTGCAGATAGCTTCATAGTGCTGTGCTTCAACCCACTGCACCACCAGAAAGGGGCTGGAGTTTCTAATTTTTTAACAAAAATTGTAAGAAATCAGATAACTTTGAGGGTAAACAATAAACAATATTCAACTAACAACCACTTAGTGTCAAATCTGCACCAGACACCAGAATGGACAGTGGGAGTGAAAGAGCAAGTGCAAGAAAATGCTCTGAACTTGATGGAGCTATTTTCTGGAAGGAAGTAAGGAAAGCCATTCTGGGTGGTATGTAAAAGTGATGAAGGAAATAACCAGGCCGCTGGGGATGAGACACACAGGAGGCACTTCCTTTCCACAGAGTGGTCAGGAAAGACATCAGAGGGAGTGGCATTTATGCTTTCTGTCGCCATGTTCTCTGTTCTCTTCTGGAACTCAGGACCTACAGGATAAGTGAGGGACCCCCTGTCCTGTTGGGGTACTTATGAAGAATCTCTGATTCCACTTGGATCCCACCTGGTTTCTTTGCATTTCTGCAGAGGGTCCTGCCCTATCTTCCAGGTGAGGAGATGGTACTGTCCTCCAGGTTTATAAAGACAGAGGAGCTGCATTTGGGCATCAAAGCTGTATCTTGCGCAGTTGCCTTTCTGTTGCCTTCAGTTGGTTAATTCGGGGTATTATCTGGGGCCCATACTTGTGGGTACTCACATGGAAAGGGAAGCACACTTCTCCATCTCTAACTGAAAGGCATTCATTATTCATCAGGAAGAGGGGCTACTCTGTCACCCCTACTGATCCCTCCCATTCAGAATCTGAAACTTGAGGATTGTTAACAAAACCTTGGCAGGAGAAGGCTGCAGAACACGGCCATGGGTGCTAGCTAGCATCTTCAGCCTAAAATCACAAATTTTGACTTTCCATCCTCAATTCGGCAGCAGAGATGTCTTTTCTAACAGGGTGCTACTGTGCTATATCAACTCCCAAATGACAGGAGGTTCAACGAAGGACATGGGAGGCCAAAGTTGTTTCTAACAATATTTCAGATTCACAGATTTTACTGTCTATAAACTGCATCTCATTTAATTCTCAGAACTGTTCTGATATATATTAGAATTCTAATGTGACAGAAAAACAACCTGGAACTCAGAGGATTTAGAGGATCTGCTCAGTTATACAACTTAGAAGAGACAGACTGATGCCAACTCCTGTTTGGTTGCCATGATGCTGAACTAGTTAGAGTAGTGAACGTAGGTCACTATGCCAACAGATGTCACTATGACACTGAATCTACCGATGCCATTGTAGGTAATCCCAGAGACTCTGAAGTGCTTCAAATGCCTTTGGGCTTGATCCAACCTAAATATATCCTTTTACCAAATTCCATGATATAAGAGTTTCTTCTGGATCTCCAGTGACTGTTCTTTTTCAAATATTTCCTGGGAGTTGATTTTTATGTGCCAGGTATGATGCTAGAGAAATGATGGTATGCAAAAGAGAGGGGGTCTCTCAAAAGAGAGGGGTGTCTCTTCCCTCATGGTGCTGATGATACATGTGTGGGAGCCAGCAGTCAGTCACTTAAACGCAAATTGCAACACACTGAAATGCATGATGAGTGCCATGAAAGAAAAGAAGAGTAAACAGAGCAGGTGATACAGAGAGAGAGAGAGAAAGTTACTGGCTACAAAATCCGGAGCACCTATATGGACAGGCAGTGCAAAGCCAACAGTTGACAATGTGGTGAAAATTTTAAAATTTGTGCCCCCATGTAGCTTTCTACATAGTAAAATCCAGATTTTTTTTTCCCCCAGAAAACACCAGAAACCCCAAGGAATTTAGTTGCTATTCAGAAGTCAGAAGCAGAGTGGAACGTTTGTTCATCGGGTATTTCAGGGAACAATTTGTAGCTGGGCCTTCTTGCCTCCTTGGTCATGGTCATGAACATGATTATTTAGAAGAAAATATAAGGAAAGGAATTTGAAGAGGCAAATTCACATAGCAATTTGTTTCCCTTTCAGCAGGTGTTTTTGTGGAATGGTGCTACAGATTCATAGGGAGATTCCAGAGAGTTCAAATATTTCTTCTTGCAGCTGGCCTGTTTATTAAGACAGGTGAGTAATGAATGAAATATTTCCAGGTTGCTCTTTGGCTGTCTCTAACGTGGCTCATTACCTCACTGCAGGGTGAGGTAATGAGGGATGGGGCAGGTAGGCAGGAAGGAGAAAAGTTGGCAGGGAAAGGCAGCAGACAGAGGGGGAACATGGAGATGGCCATCGTGAGCAGTCCTGAGTAGGCTATGTTTAAGCTAACAGTTGGAGACCCTGGTCTTAGTTTGCTTCATGTAACTCATGTTCTCCTACGGACCTCAGGACGCTCGGCTTTGCCCCATGTAGAGACCCTGCAGAGAGGTGCAGAAAACAGTAGAACGGGAGCAAGAGACGAAGCTCTTATCTCATGGGTCACTGCGCTGGTTTTGGCACCTTCCAGACTGTGGCTCAGTCTACTTGCTTGATCAGCCAGTAGACTGCCACTCCAGGGGTTCTCTCAGACCCCTTCAAGTGAGAGGGTTTGTAAGTTGACACTCCCCAGTTCTCCCACTGAAATCCCTTTTCAAAAGAAAATTCATTTACCTTGTGAATTTGACTCAGGCTCCATCTGTCCCCAGCTGGAGACAGTCCTTGAATTTATGGCAGACTTTCTAGGCGTTGGGTCTGTATCAAATGTTATAAATATCTCATCCCACAGAGTCCTGCCCACAAACCCGTGAGTTTCTTGTAAGAAAACCTGTTTTGGACTTACGCTTTGGTATTTCATTGTTTCCCTTCTGAGTTTATAGGGACTATAAAGTAGGTTCACAAAACCTTCCACAATCTTTAAACCACAATCTTGTTTAATTCAAAAAGAAAAAAAAAATTAGTTTGGCAAAGGGCCCAATTCATTCTAGGTATTTGCCTAGTGGAGAGGTTAGCTGAAAAGTTACAGACTGGTTAAGAATTAAACTCCTTTCTTTTGCCTGTGGTGAGTCTCTAAGCAGAAACTCTTTTGAATGGGAGAAGAGAAATCCACAGGGTGACCGGTGCGTAGTAAGGACTAGCACATCTTCCATGGTTCAGGAAAACCAGGCACAAATGTCGATAGTGAAACTCATAATATCCCATATTGCCTCAAATTAGTTACAAATTACAAGGGGCTGATAAGCTGCTCAAGGTCACCTGGCTAGTAAGTGCTAAAGCCAAAATCTGGATACAAATCTACCACATTTATAAAATCAGGATTTTAGGATTTTTTTAAGTTTCTAGCAACATGGAGGTTACTATGCTAAATTCCCTGGTTCTTGTCTAACCCTTTGGACACTCTGAAGCAGTAGTGCTATCCCCAACACACATGAGAAAATTGAGAAATGGTGGGTTAAATAACTAGGCCAAGTCTGCACTGCTCGTAAGACCCCAGTAGGCTAGGAACCCATATAACCTGAATTTGCCTGAGTCCGGTGCTTGGCACATTAAGTACAATTTTCTGCACACCACCAATAGTCACTTTGTTGACCACACCCTCTCTTTATGGCTCTCCACCCTCTCTCTCCCCAGGAGTAGCTGATTCCGTGGGCAGGCAGTTGCACAATAGCTTCTAGTTTTGGATTTTCATTGAAGTTTGGAGGAAAAACTCTCATTCAATTTAGAGCACAGTGCAAATTGACACTGAATGTGTAGGTTCAGCTGCAGAGAGCTAGCTGGGTTTAGACAGAAACTCCATTCTGCTGCCAGTGTGCTCCAGAACATGCCACTGAAACAATGCAGTAGTCTGAATACCAGAGCGCGTGAATGGTTCAGGGATGCCCCATCGCCAGAAGCCAGAACTTACTTGAGGCTATGTTCTCCTAGCAATGCTCCTGCGCATACAACTGTCAGGATTACAAGGAAAATATAGAATATGGGCTTTGTTTGCAGCCCATACTAGTGTGCATGCATTTAGCTGTAAGAATGGCCTCTGCATCACTGTTTATAAGAACAAAAGGAGTGAATGTCCAATGTCCACCAGAATGAAAAAAACATTAATCATTTGTGGCTCCTCTATAGAATGGAGTATTGTGAGGCTAACAAATACGATGCTGACAAATCCTAGTAAAAGAAGATACTCATCATCATGTCAATATTACAAAACCAAGTTAGAAAACACTTGATGTTTTTAGAAGCTGTAGACTGTAGCAGTGAAACTTAAGGACGATGGAGTCACATTTCCTGGCTCTGCTGCTTCTAGCTGTCTGGCTGCAGACACATTGCTTAAACAAAGTGCATCTAATTTACATCATGTGTACAATGTATTCTTACTCCCAGAGAGACTGTAGAAATCACTTTCTTGAAAAATAAATAAATAAATAAATGTTTTGATAAAGATTGCCAAAAAAAACCAGTACTTGCAAAAAGCTTAGAATAGAATGCCTGGCTTCTAGAAAGTATTCAAGAAATATTTGCCTTTTTAAAAAGTAAATGTGGGCCCTCCCTGTTGATGCAGCGGGTGAAAGCACAGCACTAAGTCGCTAAAGCCACTTCCGCATGAGTTCGATCGCCGCCTGCCCCGGAGGCGACCACATGGCACGGCAGACCTCTCCTGACCCGCCCGCTGCTCCCTCAGCAG
>NW_004567116.1:25585108-25586478 GCF_000260355.1 Condylura cristata
GCATCTCTGGCCTGTACCCCAGTTCTGTATGAATAAATAAATAAATCTTTAAAAAAAATTAAATGTGTACATGGATAGTAAAATGTCTGGAAGGCGAGATGGTGTCCACGTGGCTCTCACTGGGTCAGATGACAGTATGACCTTTCCTTTTTCCTCCTCCATTTGCTTTTCTGTATTTTTTCCATAATAAAGCAAGTTTATGTTTTTTCTTTGCTAAGGAAGAAAAATCATTAAAAAAAAACTTTAGCTTTAATGAGACAAAGTAAACTTGTGGAAACTGCATGGTGCCTCCTGGGCTTTTCTAGGTCAGTGTCCTGATAGCAAGAAAGAATTTGTACCCCAGAACCTTGGTCCTGCAGATGCAAACACTGCCTGGGGAGAGAGAGAATGGAGCCTGAGAGCCTGATTTCATTGGAGCAATTCACTTAGCTTAAAAAGTCAGGAAGTCTAGCGGATTAAGGGTATTACAGTCACTATTCATAAAAGTGTTTTGTTAGAACTTCCAAATAGCAATCTGGTGAAATAAGCCTTGCACAGTCTTAAATAAAAGCCTGCTACAGTACTTAAGGTTTCCTAGAGAAGGAGAAAGACCCCCAGGTATTAATTTACCTAAAGAGCAGCTGCCTGGAAGATACTGTAATGTATCCTAAGTAGCCGAAGCTGTAAAATATGTTACCAGTCATAGAAAGAACTAAGATGTGGAAGCCCAGATCCCCCGGCGGTAGAACTGCAATTAGCAGTAATGAGAGGCATGTCTACATTCAGATAAGAGCCGCAGCTGTACACATATTATAGACTTGGTCCCTTTCTACAGAACCCAAGGACATTTAAAGCTGCTGGGATCCAAAAGGCAGAAGGTGTGTTTGGATTGCAAATTCACATTATAGGGGGAAAAAAAGAAAAACCATGTCTGATGTACATGTCTCACAAGGACCTCTGGGATGGGAAGGTCACAGTAACCGTGAGGGGGAAGGAGGCTTGCTGACATGTAGAACAGTGGGCCCTGGGCTGTTTAAGTCAAGCAAGGGCAAGTGCCCGTGTTCAGTGTCTTACATGGGGCTGTCGTCTTGGAAATAAGACTCTTAATCAAATGAGACACAGATTTCACTTTACCCCTGCTTCGCAAGAGATCACAGAAGGTCTTGAGAGAGAAAACTTCTTTGCAACAAAGGGACGAAGATGTCAAGGTGAAAAGTCTTATTACAGAGTGGAAAAGAGATGGAGTTTGTTGATAGACAGATCTGGAAGTGAATTCTGACCCTAGGAGCAAACTGAGTTGTATAAAACAGAGCTAATCGAGCTGTCTGAGCAGTTACCTTATGTGGCTTGGCCTGGTAATGAAGGTCAGATGGGAATAAGGCATAAGGCAC
>NW_004567116.1:25586943-25618654 GCF_000260355.1 Condylura cristata
TATGGTTAGAGGGTAAGAAATAATGGGGCCAGATCTCATAGACAGACCTGTAACTGAGTTGGAACTTTATCCTAAGGGGGATCAGGAAGCTCAGACTCATTTTGCAGCTGCTGGAAAAGTTGCAAGAATCAGGCATATCAAAGGAAAATTATCCCTAGTTGAGTCCCAGTTCAGAAATTTCCCTCAGTTGTTTGCATTTTAAGTAACGAACTTGACAAATTCAGCATTTTCAAAATTATTGTGTCTACTCCACAGAAACCTGCAAGTTACAATCCCATAGCCTATTGGTTGAAGTTTCTAGAGTTCCTTCAGACACCACTGAGTTTAACAAGCACCCAGCTCTAATCATGCAAATCATCTTTTTAAAGATGTATCTATTTATGCATACAGAACTGAGGTACACACAGGCCAGAGGTGCAGGGGTGGTGAGAGGGTTCACCAGAGATAGAGTGGGGAGCAAAACAGAGAGAGCAATGAAGTACACTGCTGAGGAGAGCAGCAGGCGAGAAAGGAGAGGTCTGCTGTGCCATGTGGGTCACCTCTGTGGCTGGGGATTGAACTCACCCTGAAGTGTTGCAGCTAACTTAGCATTGCTGCGCTTTGACCTGCTGTGCTTTGACCTGCTGCACCACCAGGGAGGGCCCTGCATGCAACTCATCTTCAATAACCAAGTCCCTAATCTTATTCTGGGTTGGCAATCTGGTGAACTGAGGTCACCCAACAAGTTTGGATCTGTAAAAAAAAAACCTAGGGGCCACTTGTCTCAATTCCTTCATTTTATGGATGAGCCCACACAGAAAGGAAGTACCCTGTCTGAGGTCACAGAGTTTAGAGTTCGATCCCAGGTGAGTTTTCAGATCTTCAACTTCCTCAACCCAGGCTGCCTCAAACCAGCTCTCCCTCCTTGGGAGAGCTCTGGTGACTACACCTGAGAAAGAAATCCTAAATTGTTAAGAAGTTAACAAGGATATAAAATAATGGTACTTGATTTTAAAAAATGAATTAATTAATGGCATCTCCTCCAGGAAGCCTCCTATCTCTCATCAATACAAAGAATTCTAAATTCCCACCTCAAAGTCAGGGAGTCTCACAGACACCTGTGTGAGGACATGAAGTTTCAAGTGCCAGCAAACATGGCAGGAAGGAACAGAAAAGATAGTTGATCAGGAAGCAAGAGATAAGAAGGGTAATTAGAATGATCTGAGCCATTATGAAAGAGCAGTCATCACAACCATCGAGGAACAGAATCAAATCGATTTACCCAAAGCACTTTCAGGTAGTGAAAAGTGCTTCCAGTGTTACCCTATTTGAAAACATTTATCAGATGCCAGAGAAATTAAGCATGTGCAGGCACACATACCGTTCTGTGAAAATGGTTTATCTAGCAAAATAACCGGGGGGGAAAAGATCTGAAGAACTTCAACTTTCAACTGCCAAGTGGATCAAAGCACAAACAGCAGAAAGAAATATATACACACCTAAGTTTAGTCATCTCCCACTCTGGGTAATTTCTTTTCTGACCTGTTGGTGGACAGAGCTGGGGTGTGAATGATTTTCAACTGATCCTCTGTCTTTGCCCAAGCAGAGTCCGATAGGATGCCAAGGCAAGCCTGCCCTTGTCTGCACCCCTGAATCTTCATTGGTTATCAGCACTGGACCTCAAGAAGTAGCTGAGACGAGGAGCATAAAGGTGAGAGAGAAGAGACACAGACACAGATACAGACAGATGCACATTTTAGTAGAAAGTGGAATTCTCTAGGGGAGAAATTTGGAAATTTCAGTCCAAATCTAAAGAAGGAGTCTTAGTCCTGGAAAGTAGAAGATGGGACTTAGGCTGAAAACCCACAGGCTGAGACTCTGTTCCTTCACCTCCACAACACAGGAACCACACAGACCAGCCTCAGGAGACTGGCACAAGGTCTGGAAAGCTCAAGGGTGTTCTATTTGTAGACAAATTCTAAACAGCGCCATGAACAAGCACCCTGGGCGTGGGGCTGGGTGTCACTGACAAGTACCCTAATGCTGGCTGACTGGACTCTGAGGGCGGCTGCAGCCCCCCTGGAGATGCCCTCTTTTTGGTGGTGCGCCCATCCCAGTGAGTGCACATACCAGACTTCCAGGAGATAAACACCAACTCTGACTTACCTTTCAAAGGGGAACTGATTTCTTCAAGGACTGCTTTTTGTTCTCCAGCCAACCTGTCAAGCCTATCTTCTTCTGGTAGCCAGGCTTACACTCTGCTTGGCTAAATTTAGACACTGAGAGCTTTTCTCACATGTCATTTCACTGGAGAGTAGGGCAGGTCAGTTTCTTCAGTGACTCTAAGACTGCCGAGCTGGTCAATGTACAGAGACAAGGCTAAGCCCCAACGCGCTCAACCTGCTCTCCCACGGACCCTCCATCTGCAGGATAAATCCCACCCATGCACTCGGCCTCAAGGGCAGCAGGGTTCGTTTTCAAGACTCCTAGGGAAGGAAGTGCCACCATTTTATTCAATAAACTAATTCTTCTGTTTTGAAAGTTTATTTCTATAAAATCTTTTTAAATGCTATCTGGAAGACAGCCCCCGTTTCACTTGCAATGATGGGCACCTTTTTGAACCTCAAAGGAAGATACCTCACTGAGTTGTCATGAGGATTAACCGATACGTGCTGGCCAGGTGCCTGGCTCAGAGCTGTTCTGCACACGATACCTGCTGCTGCTACTGTTACCCCAGTGACTGCAA
This sequence comes from Condylura cristata, assembly GCF_000260355.1. Lineage (NCBI taxonomy): Eukaryota > Metazoa > Chordata > Mammalia > Eulipotyphla > Talpidae > Condylura > Condylura cristata. Next base: position 25,589,669 of record NW_004567116.1, read on the forward strand.
CTAGGCAGCTGGAAAGATCACTTCTCTGCACCTCATTCTAGTATCTCCACCTGAAAAATAGAGGTGCCACCCACCTGGCAGGATTGAATTGGGCAAGTGAAAGAGGTGAAATCCTGAGAGCCTTCAGTTCAGTGCTGGGTGCACAGGAGCATATTTCTTGTGCTCTTCTCTCTACTGCAAACCTCTGATGGACCTCCCTACTGGGGTAATGGGTTGAAGCACAACACTATGAAGCGATGGGCAGCCACTGCAGCACAAATTTGATCCCCAGCCAGGGAGGTGACTCACAAAATGCAGCAGACCTCTCCTGTCTTGCCTGCTGCTCCCATAGCAGTGTGTTACAGCAGCTTTGTCTGTTCTGTTCCCAACTCTGTCTCTGGTGAATCCTCTCACCTCCTGTGCCTCTGGCCTGCACCCCAGGTCTGGTATGCATAAATAAATAAGCCTTTTTTTTTTTAAAGCCTGCATTTCAGATGGGTATCATTACTCCTTGTTCTGCCTCTAAAGAATGATTTAAAATAAGTAGAACTACGTGGGGCTGCAATTGTTTAAATATTTATCGAGGTTCTAGAACAGGACAATGTATTCTCAGGCACTCACTGTAAAAAGTTAGAGGACAGGGAGGTTCTCAATCCTCAGAGAGTTCAGAGTCTGGTGAGAAGAATCAAGAGACACCTCCACTTCTTCCCTGTCTTCCTTCTGAGTAACAGGTATCACTGTCGGGATTTTCACAGGTAGCTATCCGACCAACAAGAAGGGCCTCTGATTATCTGTATCAATGGACTGCAGTCATTTGGTAGGTGGCTGAGTAATGATTTGGTTTCCCAGCCACAGGATTTGGTAAGAAGCTCTTCCAGAGTCTCTGCTCTTACCCCCAGCATTATACTGTTTCAGGTTTCACATGCCGCATAACAACAAGGACAAAAAGGTAGGCAGGTGAGAAGCCCTGTCTTTGCATCTGGAAGAACGGTGGCCAGTGCAGGCTGGATCGGAAGCTAATAATGTAACTTGAAAAGCAACCCAAGGGATTCAGATGTTATCTTCTTTCAGCACCACCTAATGTTACACTGAACACTGGCTGGGAGAGGGAATTCATGGGAATAGTTAGGCCGAGCCTCTGGTGGGAGGAAGTTCTGAGATCAGCTGTAAACTTATCGGAGCATCAAAACCGCCTAGTGTTTGTTTGAGCCCCTGCTTTATATCCGTGAGCCCGGATGACCTTTTCAGTGGGAGCAGAAGAGCCCCAGGCTCCTCTGGCCAGCGCCCCACATCTCGAATGCTGCCAGGTTCCTTGGGATGCAGAGAACTCCATAGTAGAAGCCTTTAACTGTCCCCTTACACGGAGACAAGTCTTGAGGACATTGTAGCTTGGGCCGGTGCATCCTGCAACACTCAGCAGAGCCAGATGCTACAGGGGAACACGGGCCAGCGGGGTGACAACTATTGCTCGAAATGTCACGTGAGCTTCTGCAAGGTCTAGGACAGTCTCCATCCTGGAGTTCAAAGCGTCCTAGTGCTCAAGAGCTCCTTATTAGGGATTCTAGGGGATTCACTGACATGCAGGGCCAGAGGCTTACTCAGACTAGATAGATGGAGTTCTAAACGTCGTCTTAAAGTTCCCTGGCCAGACACAAGGCACTCCACGATATCATCATCAGTAGCAGGACACCAGAATGCAGTAAATTGGTAAACGGAATGGCGCACCCCCTATCCCCGCATTGAGGGACAAGCAGTGGACGCTGATAACTCAACATAGCTGGCGGTAACTGTAGGCTTTGCACTCATCCTTCCCTTTCAAGAGGCAGGTGAGAGGCTGCTTCACACCTGCAGCCACTGTCTGGACCATTGTACTGCAGGTAGGTGGGTGAGACTCCCTTGAGCTCCCCACCAGTAGGGACCAGCAGTCTCCTTACTGGAAAGGCATTAGGCAGAGGCAAGTGGGTTCTTTTCACTCCTTGACTCAAGCAGAGTTAGCTTAAAAAGGGGGTGGCTGGGGAAGTGGGTATAGACAGAACAGGAGACATAATGTCCCTTTGAGTTCCTTGATCTCTAAGAGACATTTGAGACATGGGGAGAGCTGGTATTGGAGGCTCAGAGGACTCGGGTTCTGGTTCTGCCTGCTGTGTGATCCCTACAAGGGACCTACCCTCTCTGAGTCAGCTGTGGCTTCTACCCTGAGAGTGATGGCGACCGCTTTCCCCTCTGAGATGGGTATGCAGAAGAACTGGGCACCATTTCAGATCTCATTTAACTCCAGCCCCACCAACTGCCAGTTCCATTTCCCCATTCATGGTAGGGTTATGATGGAGCCCACGGCATAGGATAGAGCACTTAGCACGGGAGAGGGAAGGAGGGACTTGGTATTTTCCACTCTCAGAATCCCATCCCTCCCCTCCCAGAGCTCCCTCCCTCAGCTACAGTGAAGGTCTGGGTGTATTCTCTGAGCACTTGTGAGAGGACTCAGGACAGGAAGCATTTTTCTAGCCTTCCTACCTGCTCAGTGGAGGGGTGGCTGCTGCCCCCTCTGGGTTACAATCCTTTTATGGTGGGACGCCTGGGTCACTGAGTGTTTGTGCAGTGTTTAATCATTAGGAGGTGGCCAGTTCTAATTCCATGCACCCTGGGGGCATCTACAAATAAGTCAGCTATTTGCCTCAGTCTATCAGTGTCTGTTTTCGGAAGACTTCTCTCCAAGGACATAGCGATGACCCCTGATGCAGCCTGGAGCTGGGGAAGGGATTTCTGAAGGGCACAGGGGGAGGGGTGGCTCAGGTAAAGTGTTGGGTATCAGAGGAAGGGAGCTTCTCTGCTGGAAAACGAGGGTGGCCTTCAAAGATGGGGTCTCCTTTCCTGTAGAACAAAACACCAGGCTTTCTTTCCCTCTATTTCATTATTCTTCGCCAAACTTGACTGCTCTTTCTCCTGGGTCACTCAGTGACCCAGGCGTCCCACCATAAAAGGATTCACCACTCAGTCCCACTTGTTTTCCAAGACCCCCAGGAAAGATCCCTGCAGGGATCCTTCCCACCCTACTCTGCGCTGTGGCGCTCATGCTCTGTCTTCTGATCTAGAAAGAATTGCCAGAGCCCTCAGCACATGCCCCTTCCTTCAGGGGCTCTCACCCTGGTGTTTGAGACAATGGAGAGGACTCTGGTGTCTGAAGAAGGCTCCCTGTGTTCCTCAGTGCTGGCAAGCACCCATACACAGTTCGTCCCCAGATCAGCTGAGGCTTGCATCTGATCTTCACTGAAGACCTACTCTGTGCTCTCTACCCTGCTCAGGACGGAGCCACTACTGAGAGTGAGAAAACCAACCCCAATCGTAGTGAAAAACTCAAGGCAGGTGGAGAGACACCACTTGCTCAGGTAATACCAGAGTTCCAAGTTCAGCAGCTGCTGACTGAGTGCCTACTATGTGCTAGATACTGTATCACTAGGTCAGGTTCCAGAAACCCAGTGGTAAGTAAGACAGTACTTGCCTCATGGGGTAGCACAGGGGCAAAAAATGTCAATATTTGTTCTAAGTTAAGTGATGAGCTCTAAGGGGTAGTGGTGGGAACAAAACGTAAATGTGGCAAAGGGTTGCCTGAGGTTATTTGGGAGCACCATGGAAGGGTGCTGACTGTGTGCGATGCCCAGCGGGATGATGTCAGAGCTGAATGCTGAAACAGGGCTGTATTAGCCTAGCAAAGAAGGGTCAGGGGAAGACATTCCAAGCAGAGGGCAGTTCCTGGGCAAAGGCACAGAGACGCTGAACTCCGTGGCGTGTGCAGGAGACGCCAAGTGTTAGTTGTGGCAGAAAGGACCAAGGTTAGAGGTCTCTTCAGGGGACTGAACTTAACAGTAGTGTAGGGTCACAAAATGTCCTTTGGCAGGTCTGTATTAGGGGAGAGAAGGGAGGAACAGGACAGGGACAGCAGGGACACAGGGAAAGTGAGGGTCTACACCAGGAACCTCAGATCCAGCCTACATGCTGGAGGCCTGTGGACAGGAACAGACAGGAGTCCCAGCTCTCCAGGGTGGAATTCAAATGAGAAATCTGGAAGCTGACCTCAGTGGCACCCCAGTGGCTGTGGCATTAGCATGACAAGTGCTGCTTGTGGTCAGAGGCACTGCCCTCAGGCTCCCTGTAGGGACATTCAAGGCCAGGGTCCCCATTAGCTCCACCAGCTTTTGGCTTGGCTCCCTTTATTCCAGATCATTAAGAACACAGCCTTCTGGGAAACTTCCTCAGGGCTTTTGTTTAAATTGAGAAGTAAGGACATTTAATTGCCTCCGTTAGACACTCTGCTTCACTCCTCTCTGCCCTCCAGCCCATACCCCTCCTGGGTCAGTCTCCCAGGTCCTCCCCCAGCAGCTTCGGCCACAGCTTGCGCCTTGAAACATAATCAGTGTGCATTCTGGGGCCCTCCTCGAATTATGGCTCTGATCTTTACGTCCAAAAGCAGAGCTGGAATTACAGCTTGGCTCAGAGAGAAGTTCAAATCCACAGGGTCATAAACCCTTTCAAGTTCTGTTTCAAGACTTTTGCTGGGGATTTTAACAAGTTTGCACCTCTGATGTTGTTACATGGTGGTTAGTCTACTGATTCCAAAGAGTGGGACCTCCTGCAGGGATGTGGAGTGAGTCCATTACTTTGGTGTTTGCCAGCTGCTCTTTGGGTGTGCTTTTTCCTCTAACAGAGTTCCCCAAAGACAGGAGAAGTTGGGGGACAAGAGCTGAGTGAGACACTTCTCCCCTCAAAGCAGAATCGCGAGAGTGATGGAGGGTAGGAGACCATGCAGACCACTGGCCACAGTGCTGGACCTGGGGCTGGGAAGACCATTTTCCATCCTTGCACCCCAGATAAAGCACTTTACCCTTTCTGGGCTAATTTATTCACCTGTGCATCAGCATTCTAGTCCTTCACTAAATTAAATTTCCTGCCATTGTCTGAGGGTGTTTCTTGGGTCACTCATGATACATGTAATGGACCTTCTCCAAGCCAGGTTCTGTGCTGGGAAGGAAATTTACCTGTGAACAGAATTGACTTGCTTCTGTTTTATTGGTATTTCAAGCCTAGTGGGAAGACATAACAAAAACAAACAAATGCAAAGGACGGGCAATAAACAAACTGAATTTTCCAAAAGGCACTAATAGCTGAGACCTTTGTTAGAATGGCCAAGGATGGCTTCTCTGAGTGGTGATACGGAGCTGAGCTGGAAGAAAATGAATCCGCCCTGTAAAGAGGAGAGGGGACAGGGGGAAAGTACATTTCAGGCAGAGGGAATAAGATGCACAAGGCTTCTGAAGAGAGACAGGCTTGACAAGGCTTCTGAAGGGAAACATTTCTGAAGGGGGAGTGGGATGAAGTGAAGCCACAGCAGCAGACAGAGGTTACATCATGCACTACCTTGGTGATGGTACAGAGTTTGGGCTCTACGTGCTGTGAAAAGTCCACTGTAGTAAAGCTTTAGGCTGGGCCTACTAGAACCCGATGTGTGTTTTAAGATCACAATGGACGCTGGGTGAATATACTACCTGGAGCTATAAGAGCTCTTTTTGAGGGACTATGAGTGAGACTTGCCAAAAGACTAGCTGGAAAGGAGGGGAAACTTAATATCCAATACCATGAACCATTCTTAGGGAAACATCACCTTGGCATGTGCTTTGAGGACCCAGAAAGATAAAGCTCTCCCCAATTCTCACATGAGGGGTCCTGAGGCCAGTGAATCTGTATGTCTGGGGCATCCAGGCTGTGAATGGCAGAAAACCAATCCCCACCTTGGCGGTGCTAATTCCAAAGCTAATGTTCTCTCCAGGACTGCCCAACTCTGATTCTGAAGCTACACGACAGGGTGCTCTTCACATGTAGCACAAATGAGTAAATGGTGCGGTGCTGAAGTGGTAAATATTTATTTTTGGGTAAGAAAGAAGTGAAATATTTAAAGTTGTTGCAATGCAGACACCAATCTGGTGACTGATGCAATGCAATCACCAGAGCCAAGACACCAACCACAGAGAACAGAGCAGTGACTGGTCAGAACAGAGCACCGGCCAATCAGAATAGAGCAGTGACCAATAAGAAGAGAGCACCGACCAATCAGAACAGGGCAGCAGCCAATGAGAATGAGTAGCTGTGATCCATGATTCTTAAGAAAATGTAGGATAATATATAGCAAACACCTTCTACTGTATATGCCAGGCTGTGTGCAAAAGCCTGGGATGGCTGAGAAGAGTAAGATATTATTCTAGCTCCTTCCTCTTAGGCTAGCCGGGAGCACCTAGGAGCAGACAATTCCAAAGGCCTGCTCAGTAATACTAGAAAGCAAAGCACAGGTTCTAAGGAGACGCCATGAGAGAAGTATCCTGTTTGAGGTTAGGAGAGAAGGATGGAGGGCAAGAGGTTTCCAAGGGGAGACAGGGCTAGAAGCAGCTCTGAAGCATGTGTGGGGGTTGTTCAGGTAAGAGAAAGCAGGACGTTATTCCTAATTATTCCAAGAGAGCTGGATTTGCTGACTAAACCTCACTGGAATACTCTCCCCTTTCAAGAGAGTAAGGTATCCTGGAGAGATCACTAGTTTTGGAGTCAAATAGGCTGAGGTGGGACTTGGATCTCTGCCACTCACTCAAGTCATTTAGATTCACAGGCTCCAGAATTCCTCATGTGAGAAATGGGGCAAGCTCCTGTCTTGCTGCGTCATCAAGGCACATATGCAAAGCATCTAGGACAATACCTGGAACACAGTAGGTGTTCAATAAATAAGAGTTTTGACAATGAGGCCTTCCACGGTGGCACAGCAGGTTAGGGCACAGCACAGCAAGCCAGCCATAGCCACTTCAGTGCGAGGTCGATTCCTGCCCCAGAGGTGCCCCACATGGCACAGCAGATAACTCCTGTCTTGCCCGCTGCTCCCCTCAGCAGTGTACTTCGTCGATCTGCATGTTCTGCTCCCCACTCTGTCTCTGGTGAATCCTCTCACTATCCCTCCACCTCTGGCCTGTACCCCAGTTCTGTATGCATAAATAAACCAATCTTTAAAAAAAAAAAAAGTTCTGACAATGAACCCAGGCTAGGAGCCCAGATTCCAAAGTGCCAAGAGTTCTGTGAAGTTGAGGCAGCCTCCCAGTGCACCCACAGCTCTCGTGAGTTGCTTCCACACTGACAACCAAACGTGGCCCCCTTTTCTCACAAGAACTCACGTAGCACATGGTAGAGGGTACTGAAGAGCCATTCTCACCTCCCACATAAAGCCTGGACGCTGACTGTGGGAACCATGTGCCCTTTGCCAGTGCACCCTCCAAAAGGCACACAGCAGGTGCTTACTGGAACCAGCATGTTCTGTGTTGTTCCTCTAGGGCTTCCACTACCACACACCTGTGTGTTATCTATAACTCATTTCCAGAAGCCCAAAGCAGCTAAAAAGGGTCGGTTTTGCAAGCTGAAATTTGCCACTGGGGAGCCATAGCGGTTTGTGTATCTCACTCCCAAATCTCAGGGTAAGCGACAGGTAGAGGCAGAGACAGACCCTCCAGTGGGGGTTTGAGCTCACTGAGCCATGCAACCACCTCATTTCCCTCAGTCTCCGTTTCATCTCCTCCACGCAATCTCGTAACATCCCTCAAAATGTCAGAGTCTCTCTTCAGATCTCATTTCAAGCAATTTCACAATACTGAGCACCACGATTAATGACGGGGATAAATCAAAGTGCCCAGAGGATGAGGGAGAGCGAGGCTGCAGCCGGAGCAGACAAAGCCGGCCCCTCTTCCTGTGTTGCTGGGACACACCTAAGCCACAGGGGTCTCGAGCTGGGGCCACTCCCAGGGAGGATGTCAGAAGGCAGAGCCTGTCACCATGTGATCAGTATGACAAAGGCAACACGGATACCTGTGCTGGACATTCTGCCATTGAAGGAGTTAAATGTTGTTAAGCGGAAAGCGTCACATTCGTCACATTCGAGCTTCCTACAATTCTCATAGGGCTTCAGCCGAAGCCCAAGCTGCATCTTGGGCTTTCCTTTCACTGCATGTCCCAGGTGGGGAATCTGCTACCTGGACCCAGGACTCTCAGAGATGCGTGGCCCAGATGCCTTCACCTTAGCATGGACCTCATATGGAGCTGAGAACCAGGAGCTACTCACCGATTACTCAGGCTGATCCCGAGAGAGGGTCACATGGTAGTGGGACTGCACCCAGTCTTTGAATAAAAAGGGAGGCATGCACCGCTTTTTGAGAGACCCAAACACCAATCTTCACTTTGCCCCTTGCAGCAGTGGCTCTGGGGAAGGAAGGTCCCTTCTACAGCCTTAGTTCCTTTCTATGTGCACAATTCACATCACTACTGCTTTGCCCTCAGGAACTGGGGTGCACCATGCAAAACCTACCAACTGGATGAACAACACAGCAGAGGGACACCCCTCCCCACTGCCCAACACTGCTCACTCCCAAAGCTGCTGCCCCCTCTGGAGAGGCGCTTCTACTGAGTGCCGATTTAGGGAACAAAGACCATAACCACCAAGTCTAATTAAGTCCGCAGTCAGAACACCCAGCAACATAAATATAATTCACTGCTATCAGTCATAGGGAGTTTTATCTCAGTGAAAATAAGACTACAATTCCATAAACTTCCACTCTTAGTATAATTTTGGGGAAGTTCCAAGTTAGAGCCAGACCTACTGTCATGTATGATCCTCTCCACAGTGTCAGAAAGGCACAAGGCCCCTGCTGCTCTCATCCACTGTGCTGGCCTGTGCTGCTCTTTTGGAAGATAGTGTTCTGGTCCCTCAGTCCTGGGGATTCTTCTGTACCTATGGTGGCAGTGCGAGCAACCCTTCCCTCACCTGCCTCTAAGTGGGAAATGCAGTGAGGATGCAGGCTGTGAGGCTTTCTGTTCTCTGGCAATTGTCTGCTGTGTGCAGAAGAGTGGGCCCCTTGGCCTGTTGGGTCTGCACATCTCCCCTGATTCTTGGTAGAGAACCCCAGCTCTTACAAGAACACTGATTCGCAGCCACTCCAAGACCTTGGCATCAGTCAGTGGACCACACAGATGCAGAAACCAGAGGGCACAGAGGGGAAGCCTCAAATGGTCAGTGGTGGCAGGGTCAGATCTAGGATGAGACCCCCCCTACCGCCCAAGCTCCCAGGGTAAAAGTCTTTTTTGCATGGGTTCTATTTATAATCAGCACCGCCAAAAATGGGTGCTTTCACCAGAGTTATTTAGTGTTCGTAGTTCCCAAACTCACACTCGCTCCCTGAAGCTGTGGTCACTGGGCCACCAGAAACAGGCTGTTGGGTGTCTGATTCCTCACTGGGAAAGTGAGGGCCTGTAATGGCTGTTGCTGAAGGGCCCTTTCACCCAGCCTGCTCCGTAGGCTGCTGTCTCCTGACAGGAGCAGGCTTAGGAAAAGCAGCCTCCGGGAAACACATTGGCTTGCAAGGAAACCCTGAATAAATCTCCTGGCTGTCACATTGGTCCTACATGCCCGATCCAAAGGCACGCTGGAGCCAGGGACACTTCTGAATAGGCCAGGGGCCAGGCTGCCATCCTTACAGTCTACAGACTTCAGTTGGAGGTTACATTTCAGCAGCAGAAATCCTGACTGGGTTACTCTTTTAAAGTGACAACAGTATTAAAGGCAACAAAAAGTAAACCCCAAATGGATGATGAGATAAGTGGCTAATGTTTCTAAAGGACCTTTCAAATCCTGTGGACAGGATTTTGTTAGGATAACACCAAGATCCCTACCGAGGATGGCATTGAATACTCAGGGATGCTCCTTCCTGCACCCAGTGAAACTCTCCAGCACCCTCGGGCACACCCAGTTTTGCAGGCCTGTTTGGGTTTCATCCCTGTACTTCACTGTCAGCCTTCTGCGAGCAGGGAGCAGGGGTGTGCCTTTCATCAGGGATCCAGGGGCCTGGAGCACAGCAGGTGCTCTGTGAATATTCAGCAGTCACCAGCATTGTCTCTAAAGTGCCATATCAAAGCTTGGCCATATGGAAGCTTGGTCCAGATAGTGGGGTGAAATACAAATGAGCCAAGTTAGGGTTCAAAACTCAGCCATCATGCCCCTGGCCTATGTGTTCACTCTCCTGTTCTCAGAGCCCATCAGACTGGTGGTTGCTGCTGGGGGCACACAGCACAAGCTGGTTAAGTAATGGGGGACACAGGCACAGCTTATTTGCACAGCATTTGTAATACAAAAGTGGTGGTCATTAGTACAGTGCCCCGTGCATTTTCTGTTCTGCACACAGGCACGTGTTGCAAATGCACGCACTTCTCTTTACCTTTGAATTTACTTGCAGCCTTGTGACTTCCTATTTTTCCAGTTTCAGGGCACAGTGTGGTCAGATTCTGACTGGGGGGCTCTATGCCTGCAGGATATGCACCAAAAGGGAAGCAGCACCTGTTAGCTTTTCTTCGTGACCTCTTATTTGTGCTTTCCAGTTGCTAGACAGCCTCTTACCCATACTGTGGACAGCCATCAAGTCTACACATTTCCTTTAAACAACTGCCGGCCATGCAGCATTTTTGAAAAATGCACTTTGGGGAAATGACTGTGCGCCCTCCCCTCGACTGTGCTTCTTCCATGGTGTAACTGGGAACAAAGTCAGAAGCAGGCAGTGGGGCAGGCAGTGGAAGAGCCTCCTGGGGCCAAGACATTGCTTTTTTAATTTTTTAAAAGATTTATTTATTTATGCATACAGAAATGGGGTACAGGCAGGGGTGGTGAGAGGATTTACCAGAGACAGAGTGTGGAGCAGAGCAGGCCGACTGATGAAGTACACTGCTGAGGGGAGCAGTGGGTGGGCCAGGGGAGGTCTGCCGCGCCATGTGGGTCACCTCCCGGGGCGGGGATCCAACTCATGCTGAAGTGGCTTCAGCGACCCAGTGCTGTGCTTTAACCTGCTGTGCCACCAGGGAGGGCCCAGCCTTTTCATTTTTAAGTGAAAAACAGCCCCCTGTGATATGACACACACTGGCTGGCCCTTCTCTCCTCTTCTTAGCCCCTGGCAGAATTCCTTTGCGGCTTAAGGTGCAGATGGTTTGCTTCCTGTCAGCACCACCCCTGTCGGCACAGGTGGCCCCTGCCTGCCCACCCCACACAGCAGCAGCTCTTATTTGAAAAGGAAGCCAGTGCTACCAGCAGAAAAAAAGGCCCTTGGGAAAGGCCAAAGGAATTATTACATGTTACCACGGAAATAGAGATTTGCCTCGAAGGCTTTTTTTTATGAGCTTTGAAATGAAAGTGACTTTCATTCTCCCCAACTTTGTTTCCTCTGCCATCCATAAGCAGGAAAAGAAAGGGGGACGGGGTGGGAAGGGAGTGCAGTGAGGATGGCAGTGAGGATGGTGGATGCTGGGTGCTGTGCCAGAGGCCGCTGCACCTCCCAGGGAGGTGGGTGAGGCCCGGGAGCGCAGGGTGAAGGAAACACTCTGAGCTGGAGAGATGCAACGCTGTCAGGCAGGCAGGCAGAGAAGGAAAGGCAATGAGAGAGAAAGAGGAAGGTGAATCTCTCTCAGCCGGCTAACCCAATTAAGGAAAAATAAAGATATTAACAGGGTCAGAGAAGTCAGGGAGAGGGGGGAGAGCAAGGCAAAGCGCCTTTTCACGAAAGCCTGCTGGTCAACCCATGCTGAATCAAACACGCAGCTGTGCAGGTATCTAAGGTGATTATTCTGTATTCTCAGTGTTCCTTCTTTCCAACACGTGATACTCTAACTGCCTTTTCCTGGGTCCCAGTGCTTCATTCCTTCCATTTACAATCACCCTTTTATTTTATTTAAATACTCAAAGGTGACATAGAAAGAAGGGGGTTGATTATGAAAATCAATTATATATATATATCTATCTATATATAAAGAAAAGGGAGCTGCAGAGGGTTAGGGAACAGATTCCCTGCCTGGCTGTGGAATAATCAGAGTACTTATCTTTGTTGAGTACCATACAAAATGCCTTCACGTTGTGCTCCATAAAATGGTCCTTAGAGACACCGTCCTCATTTTAGAGACAAAATCCCAAAGCTGCAGAGCTAAGAGTCTTGCCTGAGAGTGCCTGGGCCCAGCGTCTCTTCAGGCAGCACCCCCCACCCCTCCATCATCCTGTCTCCTCAGTGCTCCATAGCTGCCTTTTGAAATACGCCTTGAGGTGTCCACTCTCTTAGCTGCCGGACAGAGCCTGTGTGAGGATGGACGTGTCCTGTTTGCACTGTCCGGTAAGAAAGCTATGGGTCCCGTGGACATGGAGGAAATAAGGCCCAAACACCCGCAGGCAGGACGTGTCAAGAGTAGTAAGGTGAGAGGGGAGAGACTGCTTGCCCGGCTCAGTTCCTGTGGGGGACGCAGGCTGCAACAAGCACAGCAGAGGCCTGGGGCAGGCAGGCAGGCAGGCGGCGTGGCAGGGAGAAGGCCTCCTTCAGCCATGGCTCAGCTCAGCCTCAGAGACCTCCAGAACCCTGGTTAGAAAAACTCAGGGACCACACAATGGTGATCCGGGCCCCGGAAAGAGAACTTTTCAAATGACAATGCTGAGTAACAAATGAAAATGTATTTTACAGCACTGTGAATCAGAAATCTGATGGGTCCCAAACGCAAATCCCAGAGCTGCATTCATTTCTGGAGGATCTACATGAGTTTCCATCCTCTTGCCTTTCTTTATAGAGGGGGCCACGTTCCCCAGCTGCATTTTTTTCCTCCATCTTCAGAGCCTCCACGAGCAAGTTGAGTCTTTTCACTTAGTATCACACTGCCTTCCCCTCCTGCCTCCTTCCACTTTTAGGGACCTTGTGATGACACCGATTCACTTGGGTAAACCAAGGTAAACTCCCCAGCTTGATTGTCAGCTGCTAGGCAAACTTACGTCCCAGCTTATGTAGCGAAACACATTCATAGGTTTGGAAGGTTAGTCCATGGACATCTTTGGCACAGGATATTATTTTGCTTGCCACAGGCTTGGAAAGGAAGGAGAGCAGAGAACATTTTTCCTATCTTAACTCCCTCTTGTCTGTATAGCACAGCAGGGGTTGTGCTCATCAAATAATCAACTTGGGAACTTATGGCCCAGTAAGGGTCTCCTCTATGCCCCCTCCCATTCCATCTGCTGGCTTGGATCCCATCTCCGACCTGGATTAAACCCTCCCTCCATGTTGGGCCTGAGCTCCTGAAGGCACAGCTCAGAGCCAGGAGGGCTATTATTTTCCACACAGATCACAAAGCCAAGTGGCACCATGGGTTCTTGAAGATCTTGTGACACACACGTCGAGTAAGGAGGGTTCAGCTTGGCAGGCCAGTCAAATACCAGGTTGCATAGTCACCTCCTCACACCATGGGACTCCTCCTCACACCATGGGACTCCCCATTCAAGCTGAAACTGGGACAACTCTGAGGACAGAGCCCCTGCTGCAGACCGAAAGTCTGTCTAGTGGCTCTGAATCCTTAACTGAAAATGTGGTCTCCATATCTGAAACACTCAACATTTGGAGGATAACAAACCTCTTGTCCCCTTGTAATAAGAAGGGGAAAAACAGTTTATCCTCCCCTGCTTGGTTTCTTGGTATGTTGTGAGAGATAATTTTCATTTTCTCATAGTTTGAAGTTGAGCTTTCATCATAGTGCTTTTTTTTTGTTTGTTTTTTGTTTTGTTTTGGCTATTTCCTAAATAAAAGCTATTGGCATTCTATACAGTCTAGAGGTTTGGAAGAAAGTTAACAGTGTGCCCTCCTTGGTGGCACGATGAGTTAGGACTCAGCACTGCAAGATGGCTGCAGCCACTTCAGAGAGAGTTCGATCCTTGCCCCAGAGGTGACCCACATGGTGCGGCAGACCTCTCCTGATCGCCCCTGCTGTTCTCCTCAGCAGTGTACTCTGTCAGTCTGCCTGTTCTGCTCCCCACTCTGTCTCTGGTGAACCCTCTCACTGCCCCTGCACCTCTGACTTCTGTATGCATAAATAAATCTTTTTTAAAAAGTAACAATGATCCCCAAAATCCCCCTGCAGCTCTCATGCACAGCCTACCTGAAATGCCACAGAGGAGTCTCTATCTGCTCCCAGCCCACTGAATGCCACAGCCAAGGCATTGCAAAGCTAATGGGCACAGAGGTGCTTTGGAGGGACAAAGAAAGACCATTGGAAGTGGACACCTTCCTATTGCTGAGCTTTAAGCTTTGAAAACCATCACCTTGAGAGAGTTCAGCGAACCACTTATCACTGGAACCCCAGCCACTCAGCTTTCTTTCCTCCTAGCTACAGCCCAGAGAACTCCACGCCAAGCTCTATTTGTCTGTTATCTGGGACCTATGACTTGTAATAAGCCACTTCCATTTGTCTCTTTTGATCTCTTTTCAGCCGGCACGTTCTAGCTTGCTGGATATAACCACTGCTGACTATCCCATAAACCCTGGACCCCAGGGGTGGCAATCCTGAAGAGTGACAAGAGATCAAGGGCAAACTTGGCATTTTGAATTTACTAGCGTCATTTATTATTTCTCGGAAGCTGACTGGTGACATGCGAGACTCCCAAACGGACATGCTTCCTCCCTATCTCCTGGGAGCTGAAGCTACACATTCCTATCACTTACTTTTAATAACCCTCAAGATACCCCAAGCACATCCTGTTGTAAACAGCCAGGGTCTGTCTGGTAGGTCAGCGTCCTTTGGGCTTCTCCTGGGCTGGCTGCTCTCTGAGCTTGCACTGCGAGGTTAATGATTCTCCACTTTCCACGGTGAGGTGACTGGCTCTGCTTACAAAGTCGAGTCAGGTGTTACCTCTCAGTATTTTTCCTACTTTCTTAGTAGAATTCATGCAACCTGTGTGTTAAGAACTCATAGTCCTTAACATATTTTTTAAATGATGAAATTCCTGGAAATTACACAGCTCTGTGACTCTTTTTGCAGGCTAAAGGGGGGAAATTCTGGAAAGTACTGGATCCTTTGCATTTTTTCACTCATTAAAAGTGTTGAAAGAACTTAGGGTTTTTTTTCCTTTTCATAAGCATGTATTTTTGGCATAATAAAATAATTGAAAAAAATCAAAGCACAGACAGGTATTTGATAAAAAATAAACCCCAATGTCAGCATTAGATACATGTTAGGATTAGAATTTTGACTTGAGAAAAAATGGATGTAAATAACTGACATCAGTCTGCTCATTCATCAACCTAGACATTTCCAACTATTGCTTAATAAAATGAATCTATGTAAATAGTAATGTTTGAGTCCAATGCAGTAATAGTCATTTGAATAACAAATGTCAGGTATTTAAATGTACACTAGAAAATATATATTCTAACAATAATCAACAAATACCGTGGTCTTGGAAGTTTCCCAGACAATGGGGTAGCGGAAAAGGAAAGACAGATTTAGATGATTATTATGTTTCTTCTCACCAATATATTAACATTCTGCCTATATAGATCTAATTTATAAATGAAGAAAAATACTTTCTACATAGTAGCATTGAAATACCTGCACTTTATAAAAGAACATCCACTTTTCTATGGATGTAATAGACTCATCAGAAGTGTGCAATCTCACTTTACATTTAGAGTCTTAGGAAAACATGATATTGAATTGCCTATGATTTATCATCCAAATAGAAGGGAAAGAAAAAAAAAAAAGACGCAGTTGTAACAACAGGGACAGGAATAGGACTACCTCACTTGCAGTTATTTGCATACTATCATGTATATGTCTCTGCACACCATCTGCGACTTTCTCCCTTGATAATTCACATTAAATTGTCTTGTGCCTACACTACCCTAATCCTAAGCAGTATTTGTAAAATCAGAGTTGATATGCTAGCTACAAAATATTACCAAAATATTAAAATTTAAATGTTACAAAGAAACATTTCTCTGCCTGAAGTCTAAAGTTATTTCTGCCATTACTAATATTAGCCTCCCACTTTGGGGAAAAATAATTGCTTTTAGAAAGAGTTACATGAAGACCTTTATAAAAAACTAACCCATTATTACTTCAGCTTAACCACAGATGAAACATTACTATGGTGTTTTTATTATAACTTTGGGGATTACAAAAGTTTAATATATTTCAGAACGATGCAAAATATCTCAGTTCAAAACATATAAAATGGGAAATTTATAAGAATTATTATATTCTATTTTTTAAAGTAATCTGAATTATTTCTTTAAAATTTGATCAGCTATCCATTCAACTTTCAATAATGCTCACATCTGATCCTCCCAGTCTGGGGGTCACCAGAATATATTGCTGCTCGGGGCCCACCATCCATGCTGCAATAGAATAACCTAACACATGCTAATGCTGCTTTCCAGTCCCTACCCACATCTTCCATCTCTAAAAGCAGAAACAAATTCAGCTGTGATCTATTATAATTCTATTAACCCTGCAATGAAGCATTAAATTAAACTGCCTAGCACAGATTCTTCTTTTGCTATGGGGGAAATGTACCTTGTAAGGCTTGCATTTTATGCTAACAGGTTTACTAACCAAATTACATGTTATGTTTAAAGGAGAACAAAAACAAGCAAAATAATTTGGCAAATTGTGAAATCTCCATTGGGGGTGTTGCAACACTGATTTGTTTTTCCCCCTGGTAAAATCGACTCTAATGATTTTATTCACAGAGAATGTTGGCCTTAGAAAGAGCAGTTCTCAAACGGTTCCTCTTTCTATGGAGTTTGCAAACCTAAACATGCATTATTAATTATAGGGGAAAAGCCACACTTGCAGTGGAAAGCCTTCTGTCCTCTCTGATATAGATCACACCCTCAACACTGGGATGTCTCTGAGAAAGACATATTCATGTTAGTGGCAGAGTCGGGTTTATCCCCAGTTCCTGACAGCCTGTTTAGTGTTCTTCACCCAGCTCAGCTGTCCAGCCCTCCTGACAGAAGGTAAATATTCCTCTTTGGTAAATCCATTTCTGGGGTGACTTTAATATCTGTTTCCTTACTATGCTGTCCCATTTCTTTGCAGGCAGAGAACTGCCAAGAGAATAGCCACAAGTTGTACGTGTGTTACCAACATTCAGTTTCTGACAGACCAGGTCTGGCACCACCACCCCCAACCCCCAAAGCAGTGACCTTTAACGCTGTACATCTCAATTCCACACTGTCCCATCATCCCAGATGCAGAAGAGGTTAAATAGGCCAGAAAATCTTTAAGAAGTCACAGCTTAAAGGGACTTGAAATCTAGACACATAGCACAACAGAGTGGAGAAGGATCTTGCAAACAGTACAGTCCAATCCCTGTAATCAATTGCTCATGGTAACAGAATCAGTATTTTAGTCAAAGTGGAAACATGGAAGCCAAATAGGCTCTTTTTCACTGTAGTGTTTTCAGAACCTTTTTACTGTCAACTTCTTACCTGGTGGCATATAAGCCTACATCCTTGTCCCTTGCCTCCCACCCCCAGCTAACAGGAGACTTAGGGTGAAGCCTATGCAGCCAAGGCCTAGAGTGTTCCCTTCTGCACATCACTGGGGACGCGGTTCTAAGGTGCAATACCTAGAAAGCTGGTTAATGAGAGGAAGTAAAGCATACCCAGGAGACCCGCTGCAACTGGTGAAGATGCTGCAGTAATAATCAAAACAGCAACAGAACTACCTAAGACTGAGATCCCTGTGTTCTTGCTGTTAGAAGCACCATGCACTCAAAGGCTAACTCAAAAGGCATTCTGTAGTCCCTTTCTACCTACTGTGTCTGCTCTCAATGCCAAGCACAGCTTCCAAGCCTCTTCACTTCATTAGGGGCTACAACAGCACCCATCTGCTCTTATTATCATCAGCCTCATTTTTCAGATCACTCTGGAATGATCTCTGCATTCAAGTCAACCCCAAGTGAGTCAAGCTTACCTGTCAGCATCTCCAAGGCCCAGAGAGGTATTTCTTTGCAGCGTCTCCCGCACCACAGCCATCCCATCGGGGAGTCGGTTCAGGCGACGGGTGTAGAGGCCAAGTCCACCATCAGTCATGTACCTTTAAGAGAAGAGGGTGATGCAAAATGTCTGGTCAAAAGCATCCAGTCTTGTTCATATTCAGAGTTCCCTGCGTGGCCGTCCCGTGCTGGAAGCAGGAAGGAACCAAGGCTTTCCCAAAGCAGTCACTGATTACAGGGATAACTCAGCTGCATATTCAATCCAAAGGATCACCAGCTTGCTAGCAAAAATAGAATTCAGCTTAATTAACCCAAACTCACAGGAATCTATGAAGCAGAAGGGAGCTAGTGAATAAAATTAACTGTCAGATGTATACATGACATTCTTTTGAATGTCAGCAATTATTCAAGCAGGTGTTTTACCTAGGTAATGTGAATGAAACTGACAAGTCATTAGCAAATCATGGGGAAAATATTACAGAACAGTGTGGTGGAGAAAGGCAAGCTTTCAAGAGGCGGAAAAAGAAAAGATACAACAACCACCTTGAATCACAGGCAAGTCTTTTTCTCAGTTCTGGGGATTTTTTTTTTATTATTATTAAAACTATAGGAATATCATAGCCTTCCTGCATCACAAAGCAGACACAAGACTTAGAGAGGTAAGGAATAGCAGAGTTTTCTGCATCTTGCTTAAGACTACAATGGAAGAATGACTCACCAGGCTTGTAATCACCTTGAAGTAACTACAGTGGTGGATGTCACATTTGACATTTATTCATGTCTTAAGGGCATTGCTTCAAAATTCTCTAAATAACACTAATATTAGCTTGTATTTTTCCTGATCTCTGGGTGACACCACATCACTATCTTTTGATGAAATCAATATTGTGGGGGACAACCCCTGAAACTTTCTATATAGGTGAATGACTGTCCATCACCAGATCTTAGTGAGCAGTAGGAGGTAGTTTAGGTCCAAAGACATTACCTCATCTACCTTGGTTCTTCAACAACACGCTATAAAGAAGATTGTGTCATTAATGGCCTCCCTCTCCCCGCAACTTCCAGCATCTTCAGAGAACAGGAAGGCAAAGCAAAACTCGGGCAGAAACAGAAAACCAATGGCCTAATTCATCAGATAAACATGAAAGGTTTCTGAAAATGCAAATGATTACATTTCAAGTCAAGTCTTATGTAGTAAGAAGACCAACAACTGGAGATTTGGGGAACTTCTTGGAAAATATTCTTAGAAAAGTGGAATTATAAGATGCTGCGGGGGGTGCCTAGAACCAGAAAGTTCAAAATTGGGTTGAAAAAGAAAGTTCTCACTGAAGCCACCTTATATGAAAAAGAATTTTCAGTTTGGCCTTTAGGCCATTTCCAGGATACACTATATATATTTTTAAAGTTTTATTTATTTATGGGTATAGGCCAGAGGTGTGTGTGTTGGGGGTGGGTTGAGAGGATTCACCAGAGACGGAGTGGGAAGCAGAACAGGCAGATCTAACGAAACACACTGCTGAGGGGATCACTGGGTAGGTCAGGAGAGGTCTGCCACACCAAGTGGGTCACCTTCCTGGCTGGGGATTGAAGTCATTCTGTAGTGGCTTCAGAAAGCTTCATAGCGCTGTGCTTTAACCTGCTGTGCCACCAGAGAGGGCCCAGAATACACTGTTTAAATCGAACATCTCTCATGTCCTTCCTTGCCCCTATTTATGATATCAACAATCACCAATGGTGTGACGCCAACATAACAAAAAATCTGTTGTAGTCAGTCAAATCAACTGTGGTTGTGCTAACAAAAATCTGCAGACTCAAGTTTTCTAGATCAAAGTCCTTTCAAGGAGAATTCAGTGGTATCTCTTCAAAACCCAATCCGTTGCTCCATTGCACCATTGCACTGTGAAACAAGCCCCTTCATTTTGTTTTTAGCAAAATCTGCTCAGCTATAGAGAAAAAACATGTTTTCCAACTGAGGAGCTCTTGTCAAGGGCAAACAATCTAATTTGGGCATTTATTTCCCTCCTGGATTTTTATTGCTGGTAAAACACACACAGTTGGGCAATTACATGTACCCAGGTATGTGGATGAGCAAGGCCCACAGGCACACCCCTGGCTTTCAGTGAAGCTGGAGAGCAGAGCCCAGTGAGATGTTGGATCTGGGAAGCTGGGATGGGCTGGGCACCCCTAACGTGCAGTGTGGTTCTGTGGGGTAAGGGCAACCCAGAGATTACAAGGTGGGGTGCTGGAGAGATGGGGCTACATGCGCTCGTGTGGTGTCAACGGCTGCTGGGAATTCTGGTTTTCTCTGGGTAGACAGGAGGATGACAGGCGAGGATAAACCAGGATCTGCTGTCTTTTCAAATGCACCAACAACTGAAAGCAGGGAATTGACTGCAACTAATTTGACAATGATCCAGCTTTGCTGCATTTACTCTGCCTGTGTGTATGTGGTGTGGGAGTGGTGAAAATGTGGAATTTATTGATGTTTCCCTCAGAGGTTTATAAAATGTACTCAACTGTTTAAAACAATGTTCTTTAAAATAAATTCTACATATATCCTCTCTCTCTGGAAGACTGTTGATTAGTTACTACTAGAACCAGCCTCACATGGTTAATCTAGTTTGCAGTATTTGTTTCTAATTTAGCACCCAACAATCACAATGTATTTTTAAACAACTTTTGTTCTTTCAATGAAAAATACCTTTTTTTTTGTTTGATCCAAATTTGTACAGGAATTGGCTGCCAAATCCATGAATACAGGCACCTTAATTAGTTAACCCTTTAAGCAAGCATATTTCATAAGGAAGCTATTACCCAGTGTTCATCTACAACACCGGCCTTGCCAGAAGCATTAAAAACCTTGTGTTCCTGAACGCTGGGGAGGGAGGGAAGTTATAGATGAGTCTCTGGAAGCTTGAGGAGAGATTCACATGGGTGAAGGTGATGCCTGAGTTCCCAGGGGTGCAGCCTCCTGATCCAGGACTGAACCCCTTCCTACTCCTGCTGGGAGTACATCATCAGTGCTGGAGCCATTGGGTGTTGTAACATCCTAATGTTTGCTGGGCGGAGTTCTAAACTGCCAAGCCAGTGGGCAATTACCAACTTGGCCTTCTGATTTCCATGAGCTGGGCGAAGGGGCTTCTTCCCCAGAACCCCCGGAGGGGACCTGCAGAAGCCTCTGCTGCAGACAAGATACTTCTGAGCTATTATTACCGCTTTTCAAGGCTGGGCGGTCCATAAGCATTAGTCAGGAACATAGGTCTGTTCTCAAAGAGCCTTTTAGTTCAAATGTCTCCTCTGCCCCTGCTAGCTGAGGAAGCTTGTGCATGTCAGTCACAAGAAGTAATGGCTACTGGCTACTCTGCTAAGTGCTTCCTGTAAGTAATGTCATCACACCATCAAAAGAATCAGATCAAGAGCATTTTTATCCCTTCTTCAGATGAAGAAAATGGAGCTGGGGTCAAGAGCACAGGCAGGCAGAAAGGTTCCAATCCCAGCTTTGTCACTTGAGTTTCCATTTCCTCGTCTGCAAGATGGTGAGACTGCGGATTCATCTCACAGGCCGTAGTGGGTGCAAGAGACGGTGAGTGGAGAGCGCAGTGCCTGGCCCATCGCAATGGTTAGTAGAAACTACATTTCCTTCTCTCCTTCCAACTTCACAAGTATGTAACAGGCTCTGTGTCTGATTGGGATGCCAGAGATGGTAAAACCTAGTTCTTGCCTGGCTCTGACAAAACTGAAAATATCTCATAGGGACTCACACATTGAAAGGAGGACTCTACTGCTACGCGCAGAGCTGTGCAGATGGACGTGGGCCAGGCTCCGAACATGCTGGGGAAGGAGGCACAGCAGAGGGCTATTCCAGCTGAGCCTGGAGGGGTGCATAGGAGTTTGCCAGCCAAAAAATGAAGCGCTCTCTAGGCACATGAATAGTGTGTACAAAAGCAGAGAGAAATAAAGACAGGCTAAGTTAAAAGTATTTCGCTGCTGCTGGAACATCAGGAACAAAGGCAGGAGCTGTCTGCATGAGGAAGGGGCACAGTCAGGAAGGGCTTGAACAACAGGTAGGATGGGACCATTGCCTGCAACCCAGAGGGGTCACGAAGATAGCATGGAGTGAGAAACGGGCTCTGATCTCTGATTTCTGGAATACCACATTTTCATACTTCCACCATTCAATCCTCTATTTGGGCGAGCACTTTCTCTCTGCTATTTCCTTCTACAGATTTTTCAGAATGCACCCCTTGTCTGAACCCCATCTGAGTCATCCCAGACCTCTGGAGGACGACCAGACTTGTAGGGCAGACCTCACCATCCCTCCAGCCAACAGAAACCTGTGCAGGCAACATGCCGACTCCAAGGAACTTTCTCAACAAAATAGGTGCACCCTATGTAATTGACGCTGGCTATGAAAAAGCTTTGGAATCCAATAGGACCTGTTTGAACAAATACACTAGATTTTGAGTCCAACTTTTAGTCAATAGGTCTCCTTCTTTAAACATAATGAGGCAACAGCGTGGAACAAGTGAAACTGGCTTTGTGAGTCATCTGTGGAAGGAGGGGGTGGTGGTTCTCCCTAAGTTCACAGTTCAGCATGGTCGGCTTCAGAGACACAGACCAACTTTCACTAATTGCAAAAGAAATTACCTTCCATCAAGAAGTGAGGGAGATAAAGGGGGACAGGAAGGGGAAGAAGTATGTGCTAACCTGATATAGTTCAGTGCATTTCTAATAGAGCATAATATATTTTTTTTAAAAAGTAGTCTTCAGATGCAAGAAATGTAAGCAGTACAAACAAAAAAGAACCAAACCTAGTGATTACTTTTCTTCAAAGACGTGTCAGCTTGTCTGTGATCTCTGGTCACCCTTTGGGTTTACAAATGAACACAGCAAAGAAAAATGGCATCAAAGAATCATGTATGTGTACATATATATAATATTCCTTGCCAATATCAATATAAATATATGAACATATATCTCAACACATAATTTGCTGCATAAAGTGAAAAAAAAAAGAGATGTGGGCTGATGTGAAAAGTCCTCTCAGTTGAACGTTTCACAGACCTCTCGGTCCCCAAACAACATGGGCTTTCACAGTGCTTCTCTATTCCACTACAATACAGCATGGCATTTCTTCTCTAAGTTTATTAGGATGTAAATTGAGTTTCTGGACAAACCTGTAAAAAGATCCCTTTAGTTCAGGGCCTCTTAGAAGTCAAATGAATAAACTTCACTCTGGGTCACAGGAGGACAAACCAACAAGCTAGACTCACAAAGCTGCCTCAGTCCTTTTGAAGACAGCCGACTTTGATGAAAGAAGCTGTTACATTTGACTTAAGAGAATGCATTTGAAATGCAAAAATATGATGGGGGAAAATGGGTTTCATTTTTCAGTGCTAATTATAAAATTGCAGCACTAACATTTAGGCGCTTAAATTTTACAATGGAAACTGCTCTTGCCTTCAAAGTTTCTAGGCACAAAAACAGAGGCACACGGGGCATATTTCATATCTCCCCCTCCCGGCCTCCACTTCAAATGACAAGTTCACAGACACATCACAGAGTGGCTTTACTAACTTACTCAAATGTATTCTAAAATCAAATAAAGGTGAGTTGCCATCAAAGAACATGGTGCTGCTTCTTCACTGCAGGACACCCCGAACTGGTACACAATGAAACGAACCCAACAGCAGCCTCTGGCAGAATATCCAAGGTTGGGAGGTCTTTCTCAGCTGAGTTCCCCTGTAATAATAGGACTTTCGCTATAAATAATCTGGCCTAGACAATACAAATAAGAGTCATCTCATGTCTTCTGGGGAGCCCTTCCAACAACAGAAATGGCAGACGGGGCCTGGAGAACCCAACCAGTTCCTACCTTTCTGCTTGATGCTGAGTTGGGGTACCTTTCAGCACCGCTTCCCACTGTCCTGTGGGGCTGCTGATTCTTCAGGACCTCACCAACTGATGCGGCTTGCTTTTCTAGGAGGGTGTGGGAATTCAGTTTTCGTCCCGAGCCGAGCTCCAGTCTGGAGCTGCCACTTGTGGCTACACCATGAGCTCCCCAGCTCAGAGCACAGAACAAAAGCAGAGTGAGCAGATGTCACTGCTGGGAAGTCCCTTCATGGGCCGTGAGCTGCCAACCAGATTAGCCACTGCTCTTCTACTGCGCATCTCATTCCATCTCACCCAGGCCTGGCTGTGAGTGGGCCAGACGGATGGGGACACTCCGCTCAGTTCCCTGGTCCAGTGCAGTGGGAAGCCAGTCTGCTGCTGAAGTGAGCAGGCTGCGGGGATCTGAAGCCTCCCTCTGCCTAGCCTAGTCACCAGAGCACGCCTCTCTGGGGAGTGCTACAAAGCCGTTGCTAAGCTAGTCAGACAGGAGCTGAGCTCCAGCAGGCCATGGGGACAGAGGAGCAGCAGGAAAAGGCAGGCCAGAATAGAGGAGGAGACAAACAGTCCCAGGGGCCTGTTTTCAGTCTCTCTGGAGGACACTGCTGCAGACTTCATTCCCTGAAGCTGGGCGCTACACAGCTGCTTAAGGACAGCAGACCACACACCGCAGGGCTACTAGAGACACGGAGGCAAAGCCCGCCCCCCTCCACCTGCTATTTAGAGTATGGGCTGTGGACCAGCAGCTTCAGTATCACCTGGAAAAGTGACTCTTGAATCAACTCTTGAATCTTGATCTCAGGTGCTAGAAAGACACAGAAAGGAGAGGGGTGGTCTCAGGCCATGGTGTCTGTCCTGGGGAGCACATTCTGCACCACTGGGGTGAAAAACAAAGTGTTCTGGGCCTCCCTGGTGGCACAGTGGGCTAAAGCACAGCATTAAGAAGCTAAAGCCACTTGCCCATGAGTTCGATCCCCGCCTGCCCTGGAGGTGACCACATGGCGTGGCAGACCTCTCCTGACCCGCCGCTGCTCTCCTCAGCAGTGTACTTTGTCGATCTGCCTGTTCTGCTCCCCACTCTGTCTCTGGTGAAGCCTCTCACCACCCCTGCACCTCTGGCCTGTACCCCAGTTCTGTATGCACAAATAAATAAGCCTTAAAAACAAAGTGTTTCTACTTATATTTATCCTTACCATCCTTTTAATTCCTATATTTTATGTGGGGTTTATAATGCACACAGTATTTCAGCCATGTGGCACACCTACTTAAAAAACAAGCTAAAGGAGAAACAAGTTTTTTTTTTCTGGACACACCCAAAACAGTTTAGAAACCACTGTCTACAAGAAGAAATTCCCCAATTTTCTTAGGTTGTGGACTCCTTCAAGCAACTGGCAGAGCCCCTGGGCTCCACCCCACATACGTGGACAACGTGCTCCAGTTTGGGCTGGTTCCCACCTGGCTAGGTTGAGTTAGGGCAGCAGAGAACCTGGCTGTACTTGTCCCTTCAGCATATTCTGCAGGAGCCTCCACAGGGCGACTGCTGTAAGCTGACTCAGCAGTGACACACGGGCGCTGCAGTGCTCAGAGGTCACAGCAGCGCTGCTTCAGGAGAGGCAGCTTTCACCCACTGGCAGGGGAAGTGCTCATGGGTCAAGTGGGGAAATTTCTGCATGCAGATGAAATAGGCTCCTGAGGGCCTGGGTCTTTTTCAAATGCAACATGAATATTCATAATTCCATCTAGCACGAAGTTCCAGAGCATTTTGGTTTACCTTGCCTGAGGATTTATACACCTATAAATGAAATATACAATCACATAGAGAGCCAGGGATTATAACAGCAATGAATTTGTCACTTCTATTTCAATAAATACACACACAAGAAATTTCCATTATAACCCCAACTATACTCGTTTACAATGGGAATTGGCAGGGGACTCTTTGGAAGGCAGATTGCACACCTTGGACATCGGACAGTCCCATGTCTGCAATTTGGCCTCGCCTGAGATCTCTTTATTGTGGTTCAGCTGTCAGTGTGGTGCTGCAGCAAGCATTTCTAGCACTAGCAAGCTTTTGGTCCATCTACTGAAAAATGAAATACATCTGATCACACAAGAGACGCTTCTCTAGACAAAGCTCCTTTAAACTCTTTCTTGGAATGAAACAGATGATGAAAGGAGATTGACCAGTATCCAGGAATTCTGTAACCATCCTAAACACCTGAGACATCTGGGGAACCTGAGAAGAAATACAGACTTCAAGGTCCCAGCTTCATAGAGGTAGAGTATCTTTACTGGGGCCCAAACCTTATGATTTTAGATAAACCATATTTTTCAGAGTATTTGAGGTTTCAGAGAAATTCCCCAGGAAGTAGCATTCCCATTTGCCCCTTCCTCTGCTATCAGCTTTCTGGTTTACCAACATCTTGAGTAATGTGGTATATTCCATACCATTAATGAAACAATACTGATATATCATTATCAACCAAAGTTTACGTTGAGTGTCCACAGCTCTGTAGCTTTTGACAAACACATGCCATGGATCCACCATTACGGCATCACACAGAAGAGTTTTACTGCGCTAAAAATGTGTAACATTCCCTTCTACTCAGCAGTCCCCCCACCTGCACCTTTAACAAGACATGGAAGTAATCTCACAGGGAGTCAGCAAGCCAGAAAAGCCACCTTAAATCTGACACCTGGATGGAGGAAGTGGTAGCTACACTGGCCTCACTTTCCCTAAAAGTGGAGTGGTCACCACGATGGAACTCTAGTATTAAAGGGTCATTGAAATCTCATATCTTCAGAATAACTGGTCTTGGCCTTCTATGTTAGGGGACAATGTCCAGCTCAGATCAAGGCTTGTTAGGAGTCGTTAGAATCCAAGTTTCTTCTAAATTATCAACTAAGCCATGGTGATGGATATGAAGTCCAGCAGGCGTCAGAACAGCCCAACCACGAAACCCGGCTAGAAGGGGCATGAATCCAGGGTATTATGGACATGATGAGGGGGCGCAGGGGGGCATCATGATTTAAATGTCCTTACCTAGAAAGGCCTTCTGCTCTGTTGGGCACTTCCATACACTGAGACATGATTGTCCACCAGCTGGACACTAGATGCTCCCACACTTTGTCATGTTGTGACTTCTGATAAGAAACCTCTACCCCCAAAGTACTCTGCAACACAGGCCCAATTTTCATGTTGGGTCAGCGGGTTTATGTTGGTGTTCAGACTGCTGTGTTCCCTTTGAAGACTAGAGCCCCAGGGTGGGAATCAGACACCCGCTGTCTCACTCTCTTCTGGTCTCATGCAGACAACCCCACGTCATACGCACAGTCACTACCCAAAGGGGAGAACTCAGCTGGTGTTTGGGTTTAGGTCATGCAAGTTTCACCTTGTCTTACTTAGACTGCGGCTGGAAGCAAAGCCAAGGTGTGCTGAGAACAGATAGAAAAGGAAAATGAATGACCTGTACTGCTGAGGCATAAAGCAGGCTTTGGGAGCATAAAGCAGGCTTTGGGAGCATCACCCAAACCCAGTGAACACTTAGAGAAGGTCCACAACTTGAGGAGGTGTCTTCTGTTTAATACTCACTGATGCAGCCCCAACTGTGAGGCAGGCACCAGTCTGGGTGCTGGACACACGTGAGTCAGCCTCAATCCCTGACCCTGAGATCTTATAGTGTCTGAGTGAGGGAAAGAGGCCTGCAGATGTTTGCACAGGGTTCAGCAAAGTTCAGCGCAGGGAGAGGAGTCAGAAAAGCTTCTCAGAGGAAGCACCCCTCAAGTGGCATCCTGAGGATGAGCTGGTATTCCAGGTAGCCTTAGTTCACGGAGACATACCTGTGTAAAGACAGAGCATCTAAAACGGCCAGTGACTCACTGTGGGGTTTTAGGTGCTAAATATGTACCAGGTAACATTTAAAAAAAAAAAGATTTATTTATTTATGCATACAGAACTGGGGTACAAGCCAGAGGTGAAGGGGCGGTGAGAGGATTCGCCATTGACAGAGTGGGGAGCAGAACACGCTGAGGGGAGCAGCGGATGGGTCAGGAGAGGTCTGCCACACCATGTGGTCACCTCCAGGGTTGGGAATTGAACTCGCACTGAAGCTGCTGCGGCCAGCTTACAGTGCTGTGTCTTAACCCGTTGCTCCACCCCAGAAGGGCCCACAGGTAAAATTTTCATTAAGGAAATCATTTTGTGCCTCATTCTAAGTGGGATTCAATAAATGTGTTTTTTAAAAATTATTTATGCATATAGAATTGGGGTACAGACCAGAGGTGCAGTGAGAGGATTCACCAGAGACAGAGTGGGGGCAGAAGTGGCAGATCAACGAAGTACACTGCTGAGTGGAGCAGCGGGTGAGATAGGAAAGGTCTGCTGTGCTGTGTGGATCACCTCCGGGGCTGGGGATAGAACCTACATTGCAGTGGCTGCAGCCAGCTTGCAGTGTTGCATCCTAACCTGATGTGCCACCAGAGAGGGCCTCAATAAATGTATTTTTTTTTAAAGATTTATTTATTTGTACATACAGAACTGGGGCACAGGCCAGAGGCTCAGGGGTGGTGAGAGGCTTCACCAGAGACAGAGTGGGAAGCAGGACAGACCTACGAAGTACACTGCTGAGGGGAGCAGCAGGCGGTTCAGGAGAGGTCTGCCATGCCGTGTGGTCACTTCCGGGCAGGCGGGAATCGAAAGTGGCTTTAGCTCCTCAGTCAGTGCTTTAACCCACTGCGCCACCAGGGAGGGCCTCAATAAATGTATTTTTAATACAAAGAACAAGATAGATGAAAGCCCCAACCATCGAAGTTAGAATTAAGCCAAAATTGGAGACCACAGGATTTTGCCACTGAATCCACTGGCAGATACAGCATGGACAAGACAGGCTGCCCCACCTGTCCACCTGTCCACATGCATGTGCCTGCATGCTACTCACTTCTGGCCACAGTCATGGATGCCCTGAGACACTGGACCTCAGTGGGAGTGGACTCATCTCTGGCATGGGGATGGGAGTTTGCAAAAGCACATTCAATGTTATAAAATGACCATTTTAAGCACATTGGAAGAGCCACTATGTTTTAGTGGTATGCTCTATAAATAAATTTCAATAAAATTTGCTTGGCATAGAGCTGCTGAGACTGAGTGATTCTACCTGTACTGCTGAGGCATAAAGCAGGCTTTGGGAGCATCACCCAAACCCAGTGAACACTTAGAGAAGGTCCACAACTTGAGGAGGTGTCTTCTGTTTAATACTCACTGA
>NW_004567116.1:25618808-25634296 GCF_000260355.1 Condylura cristata
AAAAAAAATTTGCTTGGCATAGAGCTGCTGAGACTGAGTGATTCTCATTAGTCATACTCATTCTCTCCCTTGCCACCTATTAACCCCAAATTCAGAGTAGTGCTTTTATGTGGATCAGAAAGGGAGTAGGAGAATTTTTCTTCTAAGTTTGTGAAGCACTGACTTAAACTACACGAGGATGACAGCCAGCTATCTATCTCTTAAGTAGTTTGAACTTAAGTACCAGGCTCCTCTACTAAGAGAGCCCCTACAAGAAGGTGTCATGCATCAATGACACACAGTCTTACGGAACTACAAAAGACTGATTACTTGGCCTGATGATTTTTCAGATGTAGAACTGAGACTCAGAAAGTGTGCTTTACTCCAAAACACGCAACTAAAAAGTAGTGATTCATGCTCTTACATTTTAATGAATTTGTGTGTTCAATTAAGTGCTACCTCATATGATAAAATTGGAGGCTGGCACTCTTAGTCTACATTTTCTTTTAACTGTTTCCTTACCCATCTCCTTGTGTCCCAGCCTCTAATCCAAGTACAATAAAGTTTGGGTCAGTCTTACATGATGATTGGGGTGATCATTATTATTGTAGGATCAGTATTTTTGCTTCTACATTCCCAGTTCTTTGAACTGTGTCTTCAGAATTCTCAAGACAGGTCACTAATAAATGTTCTTGGTGGCCTGCATGAAGGAATATATAATGACTTAGAATTAAGCTGCTTTTCAAATGTATGCGTTAAGGCTTGGGGGAATACAAAGAGAAGTAGGACATCGGTGCATCTACTCAGGAACAAATTAAGTATTATATAGTAGGTTGTTGCTGGCAGCGCCAGTGGAGAGTGCGTGGAGGGAGGAGTCACAGGCCCCACGGAAGGAAGAGGCCCCCAACAGAGCTCAGGCATGAGGACAAGGGCAGTGCAGCCCTCCCTGGTGTCCTGAACGTGAGCCCACGGCAGTTTCGTTGCCCTGTGGCTAAATTCCCCTCTGACTGTGATTTTTTTTTTTTTTTGACTGTGATTATTTTTTTAATGAAAAGTGAAACCAGAGGAGCCAGGAGTTCAGTTTGGAAGCAAAACTGTGCTTCCTCCCTAACATGTCAACAGGGGTGGGCCTGGGTGGGGCCCTGGATGGGTCTCCAACGGCTGCTGCTGCGCTGGAGGTTAACGCGGGCACAGACCAATCTAGTGAAGCACCCAGGCAAAAAGGCCAGCTGAGGACAAAGAGAAGCATGAGCACTGTGAGCTGTGGGAGCAGGGCAGGCAGGCTGAAGGGATCCCCAACAGCCAGGGACCTCCTGGAAGGCACCTCGTGGAAGGCAGTTCTGACAGGAAACCTCCGTTTACCTTCTTGATGCAGTAGGATGTGGTCGTAACAGCCATGTGATGCTGCACCAAAGAACAGGGCCCCTGACAGTTTTTCTCACTATTCAATGTATTCCAGTGTTTCCAACTCCACAACAATGGCAGACCCATCAGCTGAAGCGGTCATTCAGATGGGGCTGGGGGCAGAGCCCAATTCCCTAAACCCTGCACAGGGAGAGTGCGTATTCAAGATGACACCATGTCTGCACTTTCAAAGACCAGTTGCTTTCATTATCCAAGCCATGGGAGTGACGTTATTTAACATCTCAGCTGGTGTGCAGATCCCAAGCTTACAGTGCTTAACAGCCACAGCCCAGTCTGCCTCCAAAGCTCATTTATTTTCCACATCAGAACCTGCAGCAGGTGGTGCGGGAAGAGGCGGACACAGCTTTTGTTTGGATTAGAAGAGAACATGAGCGAGAAATTTTCAGGAAAAATAACTTCGGTGCCTTGCTGTCATCCCCAGACTGCCATGACCTGCGACACCTCACTGACTCGAGAGACCCCCTTCTCCAAACACAAGGCCTGGTGAGATTCCATCTGCAAGGAGCTTCAGGGAGTCTACAGCAAGCTGGACACCATGAATCTCACACCTGGAAGAACACAGAAAGCCCCCCTCTCATCTTCTCCCCTCATGTACAATCTTTCCTGCCAACATGTGGCCACACCGTTTCAAGCTGCTGCTTGATCACTCTCAGGAACAGGAAGCTCGTGTCCATGCTGAAAAGCCCCGTCTTTTTGGCAGGCCTGATGTTCCGCTTCCCCTTCTGCACACTGACTAATGATCCCCTGTGTTTAGGAAATGGAAATGTAAGTCTGATTTCCCCTGATCGTTCAGGTTCAGTCCTCTGGAACCCGCAGCTCTACGAGTAGTTTCCCTGCCAAGTGATCCAGTTTCTGCAAGTACTTCTGTTGTCTTTTGGATTCTGAACCCTTTGTTTCTTGGTTACCTTTCCCTAAATAAACCTCTGCCTGATTCTGAATCCCTTAAAACTTGGCAGGGAGAACAAGCCAGACATTGTCTAACAAGCAGATACTCTGTTGCTTTCTACATAATTGTTCTATTAATCTAGTTGAAGGTTAGGAGTTCTCAAGTTCCCTAACATTTAGAAAAATCACGGAGACTCAAAAGTTTAAAAGCCGACAGATGTAGCACCTAAGAGGAAGAAGCTTCGATCTTGGCTGCAAAGTCCTCAAGATTCCCCAAACTAAGGGGTCCCTGCGGCACCTTGGACAATGGAATTCTACAAGGGAACTCTTTGGCCCTCAGTTTATACATGTGTAAATGAGAGTAACTTGCCATAGCACTTCCGGGTTTTCTACACTAACTGAACAGTTAGTGTAGTTAACTTGAAAATGGCCTGCCCACCTGAAAAGTACTCAACAAACATAACCGCCACTATCACTGCTAACGACACAAGAACAGCACCCCCCTGGCTCTTGTCCTTCTTTCCACACTTCTAAGCATAATCAGCAGGTCTGGCAGAAGTCAGAAATGCAGGAGTAAAAAGACACCAGCCCTCTGCTCAAGGATATTCTGGTCTAGAAGACATTTATATAAGCAGACTGAGCCAGGTGGGAGGTATTGCCAGGTGGTGGGGAACCTGATGGCTGCTGGAGCTACCAGGGCAGGCGTCCCGGCTTCAGCAGACTCTGAAAAGACTGTGGCAGGTGGATGCGAACGGAGAGGGGCGGGGTCCTTAGGCACACACATGTGCAAAAGCGCAGCGGTACAAGAGCGAGGTACCAGTATCCAGGAAAATGTTGGTGGTCCAGCATGGCAAGGCCAGGATGTGAGTGGCCGGAGGGGCTGCAGTGAAGGGAAGCAGGAGATAAGAAACGAGCCTGGGCCAGTAGACACTCAGTAAGGAAAAGAACCAGGCCTCTGTCTCTGCAGGTCCCATATGCCAATGTGGGGGTGATGGAGGGCCTTGGCCGTCATGCTAGAACAGGGTCTAGGACATGGCAGCGTAGTCTAAAGAAGGCCACAGTATTCTCTCCCTCCTGCATGGTCTTCAAGAGCACGTCCCCGGGAGAGGTGGAATGTGTCATTCCTCTTCCTGGAACTGGAGGGCTTGGAGGGCAGTATGGTGACAGCTACCCCCGTGGCTCCCAAGTGTACATAAGGCAGGTGAGCGGCTACTCGGCTCTCATAACACCTGCTCTTGACACTCTGAGCCCCAAGGAAGAAGCCCATCACTCCTGAGCTCCCAGGCTGTGAGGAAGCCATGCCACATGGAGCGATCACAGCCACCTTAACCTTCAAGGAGTCACAGTCCACGTGTCAGAGGCGTGAGTGAACAAGGTCTGGAATGATGTGAGCTCTGGCTACCAGTCAGCTCCAGTACCTGCGCCCACCCAGCTGAGTTCTAGATGTGGAAGAGCAGAGACAAACCATTACCACTGCACCTCGTCCCAACTGCTGATACAGAGACTGCATGAGCATAATAAAATAGCATTTTCCAGTAGCCAGATTTGGGATCTCTGCAGAGACAGAGATCGAAATAATGTTTACCCAGCAGGCAACTGAGCCACCAAGGAATTATAAGCAGGTGATGACATAATCAGATTTTATATTCTAGAAAAATTTTCACGCTGACATACAGGAGAAATTTGCTAGGATGGATTCTGTGCTCAGAGGCAAGAAAAGCAATGGGGAGATGAATGTAGTCGTGGGGTGGGGAGAGCAACACAAGCCATGGAGAGAACTGTGGCAAGACCTGTGGAGGGAGTGAGCCCATCAAACGCCATGACAGGCATCCAGAACGAGCGAATGGAAGAGCCTGAGATTCTTCCAGGTATCAGTGTAAAAAAATGGATGTGAAACAAAAGCAGAGAAAGAGGTCCGGGGGAGTAAGAGGGCTCAGGTTTCTGGCATGCTTACACAGCTTCAGTGAAAACCCTAAATCACAGTTTGTACTCTGGCTCTGCAGTCTGACTCTGTTCCAGTTCTGGCTCTCACCACTCTGTGGGCACAGAACCAAGCCTCCGTGTCACCAAGTCCACATGAGGAGTCTGGGAAGAAGACCACGTGGACTGAGGCAAGGATGTTCAGAAAAGGTGATGCATAGAACACACTCTTTCACGCCCCGGCACACAGACTACTCTGCACAGCGGCTGTGAGGGTTAATACCAAGGGCTGTATTAACTATGCAACCAGCTTCTCAGAGGCTGATTCTTTGTACCCAGAGGGCCCCACTGCAAGGCATGAAGTGAAAACTGTTCCCAAGGAAGCTCACACACATCACTGGTGAGGGGGTCTGCTCAATGGTAACATAGCTGTCAACTTCTAAAATAGCCACCCCGCCTGATCAGGGGCAGGGAGGGGACCCAGTTTGGGAGCTGAATTCCATCTCAGTCTCCCAAATCAATGGGTGAGTGGTTTTAATTAACAGCTCCCACAGAGCAAGGCCAAAGTCACTCAATTAATAAAGCTCTCCCATGCCCAGCATGAATCTGCCGTCTCCAGGAGGCGTGCAACTGGCAATTATGTGTTTTGTTTGGGTTCACAGTGGGTTGGGGGTCATGAGAGTAGAATTTGCTCTGAGAAATCCAGGTATCACATCTACAAAGGCTGGAGACTAGGTGGCTGAAAGACCCAGTTTCATGAGACAACAACAGCCAGCCATAGCGTCGGGAGGCTCTGTGGTAAATCGCCATGCAAAACTGGCCCTGGATCTGAAGCTCCTGCCTCAAACCACCTCTGTGGCTTTCATTTCCAACACACACACAAACACACACACAGCACGTTTTTACTTTCTGCACAAGCACCTGGGAATGTTGACACAAGTGTTTCTAATGCTACAGTGCAGGGCTGTGACATTTAACTGAAATAAAAAGGTAATAATGCTTTCGAGGCAAAGGAAAGTATCTGTCTTTGCCCCACCCAGCCATCTTCCTGGGCCCCTATCAAGCATTCGTCAAGTATTTTCAAGTTTCTATGAAACCCAAGCCTCTGAGCCTTAGTTTTCTGAACACCACATGCCAGGTCTCTTTACTGCTCGCTATGATGTCACAACACATACCCAGGGCTTCTGATGTTTAGAAGGTACCCAGTCTTCACTGTGGTCTTGCCTCCAATGTGCTCAGAATATGGGGTCTGGCTACGAGTGAAAAGCCACACTAGCGAGGCCCTGCAGCACAGGCTGTGAGTCAGCCTAAACCCACTTGGTGTGAAGAGTTACTACCTGGGGGAAGTGACTAACTCCACCTTCTGAGCATCGGTCTCCTTCACTGTAAAAAAAGGGGGTAAAAATAGCCTCTATCTCAAGGAGTTGGTGTTGCTATTCAGTGAGCAGATGCATTGGCGAGGACTCCAGAGCAGTTATTATGAATTACAGTTCCACATGACCATAGCAGCCACTGGGGTCACCTTGGGGGCCTCCCCTTCTCTGCAGCACCAACACCACATTCATTTTGAGCAGGCTTCTCGTTTTAAATGTTACTGCTCAGGCAGAAGATGACTGAGATGTTAAGTACAAAGTTCTGGGTCCTGGCACCTGGACTCTGATGCTGCTGCAGAAAGAACCACAGACCCCGTTTCCTACCTTCCCCTCGTTCAGGAAGTGAAGGTCACCTTCATCTATAGCTGGATGGCACTGGAGACACGTGGGCCTCTCCTTAGACTTGGAATCTTATTTTGCTTCGGAGTTTCAAAACTCAACAGCCTTCCAAGAGTGCCATGCTAGGGTATCTGTCTCACCCCAGTTATTTCAGAACCAAGAGGAAGAATGCAACTTCCGTTTCTCAAGGTTTCTTCTCATCAGGGCCCTGGGGATTCTTGAAGGGAGGTGCTGATGCTTCCAAGTCATGCCCAGACTCTCGATTTGTGGAAACATCCCCAGCAGAACACACTGGCTTTGGGCCCTCACAGATGTTTCTCTAAGGTGATGTGTTGCTTTGTCTCTGGGTCACAGGTAAGCTGCTCCCTGCCACCAATGTTTAATTCCCACTGAGCTCCTATTTAAAGGCTTCCTGGCAGACTGTGATGGTTCATTTTGTATGTTAACTTGGCAAGGTCATAACCCAGACACCATGGACAAACAGTGCAGGTGCTGCTGTGGCAGTGTTTTGTAGAGATTAACATTTAACTTAGTAGACCTTGAGTAAGGCAGATAACCCTCCTTCTTGTAGGCGGGCCTCATCCAAGCAGCTGAAGACCAAAAGAAAAAAAGACTGACCTTCCCCAAGGTAGAGGGAGTTTTGTCTCCAGGCTGCTGTACTCCTTGCATTGCAACAGCCACTCTGCCTCTGGAAAAACACTGACTTATGCAGAAACCAGCTAACAGATACTTGGTCATTGTGGTCAGAGTAAGAAATGGGATGATATCTTCGCAGCATATGTTCTAAATAGTATATGAGCTTAGGAAGCTCTTAGGAAAACAGATGCACCAATTCTAAGAATGCTAAAGAAAGCTATCAGTCTGTATTTACCAAGCACTTTATAAACACCGTCTCCTTTCTCACCACACACCTAAGACATCGGCTCAATCTCTCTCCAAGTTCACATACCTGGTTAGCAAAGAACATGAAATCAGGACTCTTGATTCCAACTCTAAAGTTTCTGCTGTTAGACCATGTTCCATGCTAAGAAGATCATGAATTCCCAACAAAATTTAGATTTCTTATCTTGATCTGAGCACAGGCACATATGGCTTTTTTTTTTTTTTTTTTAAATCTTTCAACATGGACTTACTGTCTCAGGGCCAAGATACTCGCAGCTTCATCCAAGTGTTTCTTTTGTGTTCACCTCAACTCGAACTTGGTATTGTTCAACCTCACCATCATAAATCTGCTGAATCTCTCTGTAGGCTGATGAGATTTCAAAACTAACTGTGAAGGATATTTTCAGTGATCTATATGCTTACAATCAAAATATGGGCCAGGCTTTCCAGAGAGCTATGAGAACTATTCCAAAGCTTAACAGGAGAAACAAAGAACCTAGGATCTACCTGGGATACCCCTGTTCTCTCTGTTCAGGATACATTTGCAAAGCAGACTACAGCTAAAGGAGCCTGCAGACCAGTGACCCCTGGCAGAGGTGGCACGAGTCCAGAAGATGTGTCTTCCTTATCAGTAAAATGCCAGTGTTTGGGGAGGTACGCAAGATACGTAGCATGCAGAAGGGGTTCAGGAAGTGTTAGCTCCTGTTTCCTGTCATCTGTTGAGAGTTGCGGAGCTGCATGTTTTCCTGTGTGTAAGTATCCCTCAGCCAGAGTGAGCTCAGGGGGCCAGTTCATGCTCAACAGTGAGCCTCCAGAAGGAGCACCAGAGGTCCCTAGCCCAAGAATGAATCACTGTCACCTCCTGCTGATCAGACCCTTTGCAAAGCACAGCTCCAGGCCTGGGATGGAGGAGACACATGTCAAATACTTGTTGACTTAAAATCACTAAAATGCAGAGTTTCTTCACAGAGTAAATGAAGGGTTCCAAGATGGGGTTTTCCATGGTGGAACACCTGGGACCAGCCGGAGTAGCGCCCCAGTGGTGTTGTGCGTTATTTCATGCAGCTGACTGATGAGGAGTGCTGTGCAGGGCAGGAAGTCTGTTCTGACAAGCTAGTAGATGTCAGGTGGTGGGAAGGGGAGGGTGGGACATCTTGCTAAGCATGACTCAGCAGGATTCTCTAACCCAGCACAAAAGTGGCTGACTAGAGTGTTTGGAGGTATCCCTATTTCCCATGCAAACAGCATGATGGCATCACCACAAAGCCCATTTGCTGGAAGGAGACCTCTTACTAATTTCCTACCAACTGGGGCATGGGGTGAGTACAGTGGCAGAGCATGAAATATACCGAGTCTCTTGCCCTGTACCAGGCAATCTTGGCAACATCATCATTAGCATGGAAGGTCTAGAACGCCCAGGCACTGCACTAGTTCATGTGTCATCAGTCATCACCAGGCATTATTCTCACTTGCAGATGAGGAAAGCTGGCTCTCCAGAAGAATAAAGTGAAAAGGCCCTCCTGCAGGGTCTGCTTTATTCACAGTGCCACCTCGGAGACACTGTATGTTGCCTCCCAGTGCTAACATTTCTTCCAGCTCTCCTATGTCAAAATGAAGAGATGATGCCCAGGGCAATCTGTCCCATGGGTCCCCAGCTTCTCCAGAGCAAGAGCTGGAAGGCCACAGCAGGGGGTTCCCCTAGCCACTCCCTTCCAGAATTGGAATCTGTAGGCTGCCACATGTTCTGCTCAACAGCCAGTCCTGGTCAAGAGTTGCCTGAGACAATTTGAGGGTACCAGGTG
Source organism: Condylura cristata (assembly GCF_000260355.1). Lineage (NCBI taxonomy): Eukaryota > Metazoa > Chordata > Mammalia > Eulipotyphla > Talpidae > Condylura > Condylura cristata. The sequence continues at coordinate 25,627,414 of NW_004567116.1, forward strand.
AGTTTCAGCTGGCAAAGAGGGAGAACTGGGGAGCACAGAGGGGCAGAGAATAGTTTCAGCATCGCTGGAACTGGGGTCACTCTTGTTCTCTGGCACCTTCACATACCATGTCCAGCTGGCCCTCCAGTCAGACACATTTACCATGAACAGTCTGTAACCCGTCCCCACGTTCTGGAACCTTAACAGCTTCTGAGCTGGGCCTTAAATCTCCCACACACGGGGAATGGGCTAAAAAACGGGGCGGGGGGGAACACACAGGATTATGGTGATGGCACACGGGTGACTTGGTGACGGGAAACCCATGGGGATTACAATTGAGATGGAAAAAAAATGTATAAAATGATGTAAAAATAAACTTTTGTTAAAAAAAAAAATCTCCCACACACTCCAGGCAGCATTCTTGTAAAAACATGCCTCATGCCCATTCGGACTCACGCCCCTGCTCCTGCCCTCAGCTGCCTGGTTCTCCTTCAAAGCCCAGCTCACACATCCTGAGGATGCCACAGCAGCTGGCGGGCACGCTGTTGGTGCCCTCTGCTGCGTGCTCCATGCGTGCATGCTGGGTCTAGCCCGAGTTCACATGCACCATCTCAAGGAAGCCTCACTGCCAGCTTCTGAGTTTGGACACAAGGAAATGAAAAGTCTTGCCCAGGATGCATAGCTGGCAGTCATGGATCCAGGCCCCCAACTCGGTGGGAAACCACAGCCTACACCTGCCTGGGACCTGACCTCACGGGCTCTTCATTTCCCACTAGTTGTGCTGGCAACACCCACAGCTTCCCTGGGAGGTCTCGTGGTGCCCCATCTTACAGCCCTGCAGACATGCTGTTCCCTGCGCTTCTCTCCATCACCGGGGATCTTGCCAGCTTGCTGGTGTTCACTTCCTTTGACCTCAGAGCCTTCAGAGCGCTTCTAATACACAACCCCACACAGACATGTTCTGAATGGAATTCTACTGTCTTCTGCCTGGAGCCTCTGCAGTAGGCAGGCGCCAAAGGAAGGGGCCCAGTTCCCAGGTCCAGGAGGGTCCACCTGGAGAAAGCCTGGAGCCCAGGAGGATGTCCCCATGGGTGGGTGAGGGCGCACCCTCTGCAGGGGCTACTCGAGAAAAGGCTTGGGTGTGGGTTTCTTCTTCCAGAGCACCCACTTTTGTTCCCTTCTCCTTTTCCTTCCCTTCAGCATACTGGAAGGAAATGAGAAGGGTCTCAAACCTCAAAGGCAGCTAGGAAATTCCCAAGAAGTCAGGGTCCAAGCTCAGTTTCTGGGAAGCAAGACGTCCCCATTTTTCTTTTTGCCCCATAAATGACCAAGCCAACATTTGCTCTTAGCTATGCGTGGAGGTCTGGGCTTTCCAAGGGAAAGTCACTCCACACTTCATTTCTCCATGGGGCTGCTCTCCACTCATCTTTTGTAAAATCCTGGCCTCTGCCTGCTAAATCCATCATCACCAACAGTGGCTAATGCAGGCTTGGGAATGCTGGAAAATTTTCTCTCTTTCAGCAATGTAATTAGCTGAATTGTTCTTTCTCCTCTGATTAAAGTGCCTCCCTAGCTGCTGGTAAGGGCTGAGAGATTTCCCATCTCAGTAAATCTAACAAGCCCACTACAGACGGGAGATGGGAGCAAGAACATCTCCCCAGCCACTGGGGCAGCGGAGCCCAGCAGCCTGGGCCTCGGCCCCGTCAGAGGACATCACGGCCACGAGACAGGGCCGTCACTTGCTCTGCAGCACGGCAGCCATCAATCCTGCCTGTCCCTGTACCAGCCCTGTGTCTGCTCACTCTACCCAGATGAATTCACACACCATTAAGAGCTGTCCGTGAGGGAGGACAGAAGGAGGCAGAGAGGAACAGAAACCTCTTGGGGGGAGGCTGGCCAACCCCCTCACCAACCTATAGGGCTGTGCAAGGCTCTGTGACTTCCTGCCAGCACGGTCCCATGTTTTTGAAGTGTAAGTGTATTAAGAGGAGAGTGGTGCATGCGGGACCAGCAACTCTTCTGTGCCTTAAGGATCCATCTGTCTTCAGAGCTGAGTCTTCACCCTTCCATTCCATGCCAGTTCAGCTTTCCTGAGCTCCAGCGCACCCACCCAGAGCTGACTGGCAGCCTGGACTCCTTGAGATTCCCATGAACCTTACAAGCTAAGGTCATTTCAAGGAGACCAACGGGAGAAACAAGAACCCATCCTTTTCAAATCCCAGAGATGACTGTGTGCCTTCTGGAGCCAGCCATCACCCAGACCTCTCAGGACAGCCTTGCCTGACATCATTTATCTTGGCTGGGGAGAATCTAGTTGCAAGGCGTATTTTCGTTTCCTCTCCTATCGGTGTACCAGGAACAACAGCCTGTCAAGGTCACTTCAGGTCTGGCCTGGGAAGGCCATGAGAAACATTCTCCAGTTAAGAAAGAGCCTTTCATGCAATCAATGTGCCCTCTTTGATAAAAAGTGCTGCCTACCATGGTCTGGGCAGCCTTGGTGAGAGGCCCCTCCCACCTCGGTCCCCTGGTGGTAAATGGAAGTGGGACAAGAAGTGGGACACCTCCATCTTCTTCTACAGACCCCTCAACAGACAGCTCTGGTAGTCGGTCTCCTCTTCCCTGGACTGTCAGAGTCAGTGCCAGGGAAGAAGAGGGGTGATCACATGGCTGGGCTTCAGTGTTAAGGGTTTCACTCTTGGGCACACTGTCATTCAGAGGCAGGTGCTTGGCATGCTTTGCGGAGATCCATTGCATCATTCATTCAAAAACTGTCTATTGATGACTTACTACAGACCAGCCACTACACCAGCCCGTGGAGGTATGAGGGAGGTTCAGACAGATTTGAGCATGACCTTCTAGAGTTTACAACGGCTTATAAAGCATTCCATTCCTTCCTCATAAACATTAAACTAAAGTTGTCTAATACACCATTTTGTATGTTTTCTTATTTGGCTTTATATATGTACATCAACATGCACATATACATACGTAAACACACACTGTGTATGTATAAATCTGATGTGGCACTGTCATGAGTATGTTGGGGACCACTGGAGCTCAGAGGAACAGTCACCACTTCTTCCTAGATAGAGTCAGGGAAGGTTTCAGAAAGGAGGTGACTGGGCAGGCTGGCACGGGGAAGCCAATTTAAGCAGCAGGTGTTATGTGTGAAAACTATGCAGGAAGCATCTGTTACAGATTCAGTGGTCATGTCTCTGCCCCTGAGCCTCCTTCATATACTGAAGCACTAGCTCCCAACTGAGCTAGGGTGACTGGGAGGTGCCTAGGTTTGCTGAGGTCCTGAGGATGGGGCTCCATGACTGCCCTAGAAGAGGGAGACCCAGTAGAGCCTCTTTGAAGTCCCCAGTACATGAGCAGAGGCAGCTTGCCAGTCTCACCATGTTGGCACCATGATCTTGACTTAGCCTCTGGGCTGTGAGAGGTAAACGGCCCTTGTTCCAGACAGCCAGCCTATAATACTTCACTATAGCCGCCAGTGGATACACATCCAGATGTACTGAAGGAGCTAAAGTGAACTCACCAGGGTCAGCTCCCTGACTTCTCCCAGCAGCTCCAGTATATATACTCTATGTTGATGCCTAAAGGAGACTCCAGACCTCAAAAAGCCAACCACGAAGACCAGGGCCTTTCTCTTCCTATTACTTGTCAAGTCACATAGGAAAGACAAGCTAACTGCTACAAGCTCTGAAACCACTATAATGCATCTTGGAGGAAAATGCCATCGAAAGGCAGTGGTCACATTCCAAACTGGCCACTAGATGGAGCTATGAGTCACCGCAAAACACAAGAACTTGCTTTTCTCCAAGTGCTCTGAAGTTGATTTTCTCAAGTGTTCTGTAAATAGAACCACTGAGTTTCACAGCTGGTGGTGTGGTGGTGGCAACTTACTTAAGCCTGAGGTGCTGGGAGGTAAGCAAAATATTTATTAAATACCTACTAGTGCTAGTTTCTGACTTTAGGAAAATAATGCAGTGTCTGCCTGCCAGGAAATTCTTGTTTCGTAGAGAAAACATAGTACACGTTTCATCCCAGACTCTTCTGGCAGGTGCTGTGCAAGTTCTAACTCCCAAAGGTTAAGAACAACTCATTCAGGACCTCCCTGGTGGCCCAGGGGTTAAGGCTCAGTACTATCACCATTACGATCTGAGTTCAGTGCCCGTCTGTGGAACTAATTCACATGTCTGTGGAACTAATTCACATGGCGTAGCAGACCTCTCCTGTCTCACTTGCTGCTCCCCCCAGCAGTGTATTTCAATAGATTTGCATATTCTGCTCCCCAATCTACCTCTGGTGAATATTCTCATCCCCAGCATCTCTGACCTACACCCCAGCTCTTCTACATAAAAAAACAAATAAAAGCTAAACAAATAATAGAACTTCTTGTTCATTAGGAAAAGCCACAATGAGATCTGCCTCTTAAGGCTACACTCTTAATACCATCCAGTCTCACAGGCAATGGTAAGCATTGGGTGTGAAGCAGGGCCACCAGAAAAACCCAGAGATGCCCCTGGGGGGAGCCCCAAAGGGCATCATAGTGGAGGTGTTTTCTTGTTAACATCAGTCAGTTGGGCTTGAGGGGAAAGGCTCTCCTGGGAAAAAGCACAGAGCTTTGCCACTGGAATCGGTTTGGGCAAGGAAGGGCAAGCCGCCTAGGGCAGAGGGCCACGGAGTAGGCCAGGGAAGACAGGGAGGCTAAGGCCAAAGAGAATGTTCTACATTCACTTAAGAAGCGGAGGCATGTTCTCACAGGCAATGGTAAGCATTGAGAGGTTTAGAGGGATACATTTCTAATGTTAATTTTAAATGGTCATGTTTTTTCCCCCAGGAAGGGGTGTCTATCCACATTTAGGAAGATTATACGACTCAGTGCCTCCTGTGAAAAGGAAAAATACAATTATTCTAAACATAAGGGTGCTAAGTCTGTCCCTTTAATTTTATGCTGTGCCATATGGCACCCTGAAGTTTTAGAATATCAGTTGATGGATTGACTTGACAGATCAAAACTTAGTAAGAGATATCTTCAGCTGTTATTTTAATTTCTCTTGCACTAACTCTAGTCGAAGCCCAACTTATCAATCTAGTATAAGGAAGAGGCGACTTCAGGTGACAACCTGTAGGTACTTAGACATACAGGTATGTATGAGACACGCACTCGTGTGCACACACATACACACAAGGCATTAGGTGCAAAGCTCAATTCCACCTTAGGGAGAACAGAATGACACAAACAGGTGCACTTGCACAAATATATTCCATGAAGACAATGAAATAGAAACATGAAAAAATAGCTGCATACCAATGTCTATTTAAAAAGAAATGCTGCAGGTTTTCAGAAACTAGAATTTATTTCTATAGCGGGCTTTCTAAATAAACGTGCTATAAGTTTTTATATACACTTGCCTCCAATAGCCACTTGCAGCTTTAGATTACTTATATGTCAAGGCTGTTCCCACCCCATCAAACAACTGGCTGAAGGCTTGAGTTGTGTCACTGTTTCCAAGAGCTGAGGTATTTGAGTTGATAAGACATCTAGATCCTGTCAGAAACTCTGGGTCCTTATCAGGTACTTGCCATTGATTCGATACTACCTCCAAGAGAAATTGAATTATAGAAGGTTCAAAATCCTGTGATTGCAATGCTTCAAGGCTTAGAGAGGTTAAATGATAGGCTGATGTCACAAGCAGGTTTAAATTCTGTCTGTCTGATTTTGTAGGGGAGGAGGGGAGGGGAGTGGGGAGGACCAGGACGGGGTGGGAAAAGCACAGGGACTACCGCGATGGGTAGGGTGCAGGGTGCATTGGTGGTGGGAACTTCATGGAAACCATACACTGTACAGAATGAAGGATGATGTAATGAATATATTAAAAGAAATTAAAAAAAATAAATTCTGTCTGCCTGGTAGCTCAGTCTGTTTTCTTTCCACTACATCAACTGCCTAAGTAATGAGATTTAGCCAGTTCTGAAGCACAGAATGAAGGGTCGGTCTTTCAATATCGGTAACCTACCATGTTTCTAAGAGGAAAAAGAAATGAGTACAAAGAATTATAAGTCACTTGCAGTGAACTCAGCGCGTGAAAGCAAAGTGCTAATTTGGCCTCAAAGCAAAAATTTGCAAGCATTACGATAGAGCAGTCATGTTTAGGCGGTTTTCTAGGATGTCACACCCAGTGGGATCTTCAAATGCTATCTGGGCTACCTCCCCTCATTCCGAAGGTTATTTTTTACATTAAAAGGAATGGGAGAGAAAAAATAGAACTGGATTCTCCAATTTCAATAAATGGGTTGCTTGCTTATATTTCTACAGTTTTATCTACACTTGCTCTGAGCACTATCTCACTTGCTAACAAGGTAAGCTTTCCAAAGCTGGGATTAGAATGTAAACATCTGGGCTTTATAGTAGAGGTAACAGCTCTGGGTTAAATAACTAAAGAAAACTAGAAACAACTCACTGATACAGCTCAGAGTGTTTCTATGTCTCCACCTTGTGGAAGCTGTCAATACTACAGCATCACAAATACACCGACCAGCCATTGAGGATTAAAAGATAGACTGGACAGTAAAATAAACTCTTTAGTACAGGTTTCAATAAAAAAAAAAAAAAAGATAATAAAAATAATCAAGAAATATTTGACCTTTGGAAACTGATAATGACAATCAAGAAGAAATTTGACAATGATAACTTTGAGGCCATGTTGAATGCCAAACATCTCAGTAATAAAAACTTTCAATTACGTGCAATTTAATTTTATTAATAGTTGTATGCTATTATTTTTCATGTTTATGCAAAACTAGAAACACAAATGATGCTTTAAGTTAGTCAGGTCACTGAAAGTTCATTAACTTGGGCCCTCCGTGGTGGTGCAACTGGTTAAACACAGCACTA
>NW_004567116.1:25635416-25759058 GCF_000260355.1 Condylura cristata
GCTGCGCCACCAGGGAGGGCCAACGTTCAGTATTATCAATGTTAAGAAAGTGCTGACCAACGTGTGGGGTTCCTAATCCCTGTGTTCATGAGCGGATGGTTATTATGGCCAGGTTTTATGATGTCTAATTTTGATCGCTAGGCTGTTAGAGGAGGAAAAGGTCCTGGAGAACTTCTGGGCACATCAGGTTAACAGATTAAGACATCTCGGGCAAATGACCTTAAGATTACCCTGTGATCTGGAAGAGGAGTTAAGAACAAGCCAGACTCTTGCTACATATAGTCACAGCAGGCCTTACACGTCGTCTCTTCAGCTCCTTTCAACGAGTGTGAACAAGCAAAGAAACAGGGAGGGTGGGATTGTTCCTCATGCCCAGAGTCACGTTCACTGGTTCAGCAATTTCTAAACACTCCCAGGATGCACTGTGCGCTCGGGCTTCAGCAGCGAACAAGCCAGACAATGTTCCTGGCACTTGTTGCAAGCAAGAAGGGGCAAGGGAAACACTAAATCTCAGGGCAGTCAGTATAACTTCTAGTAGGTGTAGCTCTCAAAAGTTAGCGTATGCAAGACATGGCGATGGGACGACAGGAATGACCAGGAGCTCAGGAGGGGATGAAATGGCCGGGAAAGGATCCACTGAGGCTTCCACTGAGCATCAAGAAGGAATCAGCCCTGCCAAGATCTGGGTACTAGAACCCAGCTGAGAAACAGAAAGTGCAAAGTCCCAGGGGTAGGAAGAGCTCCAAGAGGCTCAGGAATAGCGTAAACAGCTGCAGCAGAGGAAGCAAGGCAGGCGGAGAGCCACGGGGTGGGAGAGGCAGATAGCGAGCCAGCCCCCAGGGACCAGGCAGCCCTGCTAAGAGTCTGCATGGCCCCTATGTTTGGTTTAAGAGATTAACACAGCGGGGCTTGTTTCCAAGTGTCCTAGCTGCCTCGCTACAGCCACCCAGGAGTTGGCGGCTACGCCTGGCTGTGGCTCTCACGACCCTGTGGAGTTGAGCCCTTCCACGCATGCACACACACAAGAGGCAAACCAGGTGCCACGACTGTGCAAAGCGGGACGCCAGGCACTCACCCGCTCGTGATGTCATCCGTCCGGATGTTCTTGCTCAGCACGTCCCCATCGCTCATGTACCCGGGGGCGTCCATGCTGATGCCTTCCAGGTCCAGCTCATCCCCTGTCTTGTCTGAGACGTCCACATGGCAGACGCTGTTGCCCCTGGAGGCCAGCTGCCTCCTCAGTGGGGCTGAATACACGTAGCGGCCCGACTCAGTGTTGATGAACCGGCTGGCATTGGCACGCGGTGGGTACCCATTGCCCAGAGAGGGGGCATCTCCTGCCTGGAGCCGAGGGCTGGACTGGCCGAGTCTCCAGGACAGAGGAGTGGGCCTTCCGGTCAGGCTGAGGATGCTGCGCCCGCTGATCTCCGTGGTGACGTTGGTGTCAAATGTTGTTTCCAATGTGCTAAAATCATCAAAGCAACCTTGAGTTAGACCCCCAGTATGCCTGGCATCCTTGGCTTATATGTTCCTTCACTGTTTTTAGAATGAGGAAGTATTTCCCTTTCACAAACTAGGATCAAACCACAGGGACCCACGTGTCACCCACGTTATTTCCTGTTAAACATAAGAAGAGGAGATAAATAATCCAGGGTTGTCATGTATAGATGACAGCACAGCTGACATCTCTTTAGCAAGTGGAGGGAAAGTGTAAAGAGAGTCACCCCTACGGGCTCACAGAAGGAGAAATTTTTTTCCTTTTCTTCCTAATGTATCTATACAAGCGGACAGGACAGGTATCCACAGCACAACAGTGTACGCCTGGAGTGAGTACAGTGATGGGTGTTAATTATTTCTCAATAAAACTGGGGCAGGACAGAAGGAAGAGGAACCTGACCTCTACCTAACTTTCTGAAAAGCCCAGGGGAGACCTAGCCCCTTGAATCATGGAACAAGATACCCACTAATGCTTCTTCTAATCAAATGATCTTAACTATTGCGATAATCTCAAAACAGGAAAGATGTAGAAAAAGCTGAACTGGTGACCATGAGTCATAGAGGTACAACCTACTGAATGGCCTCGAATGCAACCTCCTTGCCCCTTTCCCTTCCTGGGGGCAGGGTGTACCATCCACGCCAGAGCTCCAGATAACACATTTCGCCTCCTCAGTTCCTTTTTGACCAAGCACACAGGCAGAGCCCTGATATTGTAACTCTCTAAAGTCCATCTCCCAGACTTTGCTCTTTGCACGTAACAACTTCACTCGAGGTAAAAACTGAAATTGGGGGGCAAAAAGCCCAAGAGGACTAGCAAATGCTAAGGCTTGAGATCCATAATAAATGGGTCACATGGGTCTGAACATGCAGAGACTGAGCTTGTCCCTAGTCATCAGAGTGACTCTTGCTGTCCACTGATGGCTGGCAGGCCCATGTGGCATAGGACAGAGGCTCATTTGTACCTCTTTGGAGCTGCCCTGGGGTTTCTTAACTCAGCAAAGTGTTTCCTGCAGAAGAAGCCATCAACACCGGTCCCCCTCACGATGGCCATCCTACTATCAGCCAAGAAATTCATCAAGCTGCTGTAACCCACAGCAAGTCAGTTTCAGCAGTGAGAGTGGAGACAGGGAAGCTTCATAACTAATCAGTCTCAGGTTGCAGCTTCTGGCTCCACGCCAGAATACCTAAAGGTTGAGAGGAGCACCACAGCACACCCCAAAAGTTTACTTGTCTATGGAAGAACCAAGCTGGCGCCTGTTTTTATTTCTCTCACATTCTGCAAATGGCTTTGTTTTCCTCTTACTGGGAACCCCTAAGGTTCAGGTCCTGGTTTTGCTTAAGTAAGAACCCACAGTGGTTACCCCGATCTGCCAAAGCTGCTTGGCAGTGAGGAAAGCCTGTGGTCTTCTCGCTATACTCATTTATCAAAGAGACTGAAACTTGAGAAGCAAGAGACTCTCTGGGAGTTCAGTGGGGATAACCAAGACTCTGCCTTGATGATCAAAGCCCAACGAGGACCATAAAACTCAGTTCTGCCAACTCCAGAAGGTGTCCTGAGCTTGCATCCCCCTCAACTTCTTGCACAGCAATGAAAACAACGTGGTAAGTGTATCCAATGTAATTCTAAATTTCACCCAACTCTAAATTTAAACGCGATCATAAGTCTTTATAAATATTTCTTTACGCGTTTCCCACACGTGCATAACTAACAACATTACAGGGTACCAGAAGACCGGGGAGGAATTCAAGTTATTTGCTTTATCACACGCAGGTCAAATACAGTTCACCTGCTCATTTCAACAGCACAATCTGCTTTTGGAAAATGCACGCAAAGTGAAATTTATATGGATGTGGTCCACAGTGTTCTCTGTTGAGTGGATTGTGCAACTTCCTGCTTGGGGGAGGGAGCTCGCTATACTAATTTTTGCTCCTTAAACTTCTAAGCACTGAATGGCATTCTTTGTGAACTTCAGTACAGTTGAAGATCAAGGTCATTCATTCTATTATTAACCAAATTACTTTGCTAGATAAACACAAGAGAATAAATACAAGAACAGCAGTGTAAAACTCAGTCTGCCAGCTAGTTCCATCAAGTCGCTCATACAGCTCCTACCTGTGTGTGACCTGAGTTCCCCGCAAACTGCACATGGTCTCCTCCAAATTCTGACGCAGATCAGCGATGTTCTTCACTGTCCGAAGTCGCCGAGCCTCGGGGTCTTCCCCTGGAAAGATGGTGAAGGCTATTTAAATTCTCTGACTGTGAGTTTCACAGAAGCAGTGTTCCCGACTAACATGGGCTCCATGGTGGGTGCTGGTCCACGGTGGGTGCTTAGAAAGGATTTGAGAACAAATGGATGGATGGATGGATGGATGGATGGATGGATGGATGGATGGATGGATGGATGGATGGATGGATAGATGAATGGATGGATGGATGGGTGGATGGATGGGCAAGGTGATGGGTAGGTGGGTGGATGGTGGGATGATGGGTGGATGGATGATGGATGGATGGATAGAGGGATGATGGATGGATCCCCAATGGAAGGTGTTATTCGAAAGTTAAGACTTTTTTCTTTCCCCAGGTCCTTCTATGTAGGAGAAATAAAGCACCTAAATACATGTCACATGGTCTCCAATAGAGATACATACAGACTAGGTCTCATCACTTCCCAGGAATCATTGTCTGGCCTCCCAAAAATGGGTGAGGCATTTCATTTTTTGCCGATTACTGATAGATGCCGCCACCTCCCAGCTTGATTTTACAATGAAATTGGCAGTGAGTAAAAGATGGACACTTACTAATAATATTTCTACAGAGAGAGGGGCATCTTTCTTTAGAATCATTATGTCAACTCAAATTCTGGTTTCTTTATTCACTGGCTGTTTGGTTGGGAGAAGGCACTGACCTTCTCCACCCTTCAGAAATCATTGTCATAAAGGAGGGTGGTACTGACCCCACAAGACGGTAGCAGGGCAAGGGGGCAGGTGGCAGAAACCCTGGCAGTAGCTTTTCACACTGCCTGCCGCCATCACATCACTCAAGAGTCCGTCACCTTGTGAAGAGCAGGGAGCCATCATGAAGCATGGGGGGAGGGGGGACTTTACTGGGAGGGTGAGGGATTCCCGTTGTCCTGGCAAGATTTTCACAGCCTTGCCTTGCGTTCTCTGACTATCTGTTTTGCTTGGGATTACATAGGGCAAGGACAGCCTTCAATAAAGGAATCAAACATTTTCCCCTCCCCATACTTTCAGAGAGGGTTAAGACAGAAGAACCACAATCAAGGGCTGTAAAAATAAATAAAAAATCTGTGACTGTGGCCCTCGCTGGTGGCACAACGGGTTAAAGTGCTGCACTGTAAGCAAGCTGCAGCTATTGTAGTGAGTTCGATCCCTGGTCTCCCGGAGGTGATCCACATGGTGCCGCAGACCTCTCCTGACCCGCCCGCTGCTCCCCTCAGCAGTGTACTTCATTCATCTGCCTGTTCTGCTCCCCACTCTGTCTCTGGTGAATCCTCTCATTACCCCTGCACCTCTGGCCTGTACCCTAGTTCTGTATGCATAAAAAAATAAGTCTTAAAACTTTTTTTAAAAAAAGATCTGTAACTGTTTCAAGCTATGAGCAACAATTTAAAAGAAATCTTAGGGCACACATGGATGGTGGTCACTGGGATGGACTAAGTTAGATACTAGGGAGAACTTCCAGCATCTGTCATTAACAGGCAGCTAAGAAATGCCACCAAATTAAATCTCCTGCTGAGAAAGATAACAATTACCTTAGGCTGTTTTCTACATGGTGGTGGCCTGGAGGCTGGAGTAAATGATAGATATGTGATTTTATGGAGGAAATTTGCTGTGACAAACTATCCTTGAAAATGCAAGTGTTTTCAATTTTCTCCCCGCTTCCAAGTAAGAGAAATTTGGAAGATATTTTTCTCTTATCTGAAATGTGGTCAAAACGCACATTTCTCACCTAATTCCTTAAAATACATATATGTATACAGCATTTTTAGGCAAAGCCATGATGGATGTCTACTCTACTTTCCCTTAATAGCCTTGGAAGAATGTAATTGCATCTGTCTCCCAGGCTATCAATTAAATATCTTTTACTGCCAGTGTGGCCAAATTTTACCTATATCAGTGGCCAAAAAGTTACTGATCCTATGGATAGCTCCAGCTCCTGCAGCGAACATTTATTATGAAACCAGGCCTAGGCCCAAATTTGCAAGTTAATTAACCAGACACAGTTTCATAATCATATTCATCCATGTCTCTATTAATGACCCATTTGCCTTTGTTAACTCTTCTTTAGAAAATCAAGTTCTTTGACATGGGGCAGCACCTCAGTGTCACCTTTGGTAATCCTCACACAGAGCCATAAATTCCCAAGAGATATTTATTGCCCAAAAGACACTCATTTGGTCAGAGTAGAGTCGCATTCCAGCAGATAAAGGCTTGAATTGTTTCTTCTTAGTCATTTGACCTTGGACAAATCACTGACTGTCCACACGCCATCTGTAAGACGGGAGTGAGATCCCTAGCCTTGACAATTTATAGAGGGTCACATAAGAGGACACATAAGATGTGCCTGGCACAGAATGAAAGCTCACTGAATTTGCTTTTCCTGTTTCCCTCTGGAGGTCCCTCTGGGAAATGGTTGCTCCTCTAAAAGCCCTCCATCAAGCAGCGGACTCCAGAAGCAAAGGAAAAATGCAAATCAGCAATCCGCCTGCTTTGCTTAGGTGATAACATCCAGAACTGCCACTCTGCCTGCTCAGAAAACAGCCTGAACATATGATTTTGCAAACAAGTCATAGTTTAAACAAAATTAACTTGTAAATGTGCTCTGGTGGAGTTCGAGCGCATATAAAGGGATTAGCTATTCCACTGTAGCTCTCTTGTATTTGCCAAGGTCAGTCCTCTCTTGAGCCACTGGTCATGATGGAGAGAATGGCTCACTCTGAAGGGCTGAGTTTAGAGGTGATCAGGTATTACAAAAGGAACATGGAAGGAACTTAAAATTTCCACTCAGAGGAGGGAAGCTTAAGGGCTATGCTGCTACATGGAAAAGAATGAAACTTGTCTGTGGGCTTCAGGAGGCTGGATTCTATCCAAGGATGAGAAATGTAAGAATAAAAAAGTGCATTATCAGTCAAAACCAACAAAAAAAATGGAAGAGCTTCTTCTGAGGGAATAATCTACTTGTCACAAGAAACAGTCAAACAGAGATGGAAATGAAATTTATCAGCAAAGAAAGAAGGACTCAGGGTCTGGGTGATTCCTTTTAACTCTACAATGCCAGGTGTAATGACAAAGCATCATGGGAAAACTCACCTATTAGCAAAAGTGAGGGAGAGAACTAAGCAACTGATCAAATGGTCTCATAAATGTCCAATTCTAACTACACCCACCATTCACTGTCATTTCAATAGATTGGCTATGAGTAAGTTAAATCCAACCTCATACTACTAAGCAGTGTTTCCATAACTAATTCACAGTATAGTCACACCTGTGAGCTCTTTTTGAATGGAAAGACAAGCCATCCTTGTCTTTAAGAAATTTCCATGAGCAACTAATACCCTGTGAATTAACACCAAAGAAAGCTCTACGAGGCAGGTGTGGCTGCATAGTTCTGTTCCCCGAACAATTGAAAGCATCTCAGGCTTTCTCCATAGTCCTGATGCAAAGAAGACAGAGGGAGAAAAAGAAAAATCAGTGAAAGATCATAGGCTCTAAGCCATCACTCTAAATTGTGTGACATGGAATGTTCTCTGGCTGCTCTTTTGCTTTTCATATATGACTTCTCCTCAGATTCTACATCTGACATGAATCCATACTACGCCATTGGACAGATATCTCTCTACGCGGGCTCTCAGGTGCTGGCCTGGCTCTTTTGATGTGTACAAGGCAGAATACAAACAGGAACGTGTGTGGAGACCTGCACAGTCACCCCAATTCCACACCCTTCTCTGCTAGCACACCCTTTTCCTATGCTATCCATGTCCTTACATGCAAGGGAGATACAAATCTGGGAGAGAAGGAAACATAAATCAATCCCAAATGTGGGGTCCTGAACCAGCAGATCACTTACAAATGGCTTGAAAACTCTGCCCCATCTCTTTCAGCCAGCAGAACCCGAAATGGTGCAATCGCTCAGATCCTCTGAAATGAATACGCAGCACTAGCGATAAAATGGGGGAGAGTTGATAAGATGGGGGAGAGTCGATCAGATGGGCTGCTGACCAATTCCCCAGCTATAATGTGGCTACTATTAAAATGATGTGGTCACAGCTATTCCATCTAATAAATGGATTTTAAAAGGATTCAATTTTTAACCGGACTCTGAACGTGGTAAGATATGAGAAGATTAACACAGCCACTGCTACATACGTGGCTTACCACTTGCTTCCTTAGAGTTGCTGGAACTTGGATCTGGAGGGTGGGGACAGGGAAGTGGTAATGCAGAATGCCCTGCTGCAGGAATTCCAACTCAGAGACTACTTTTTCTCTTTTAAAGTTAGATTCTAATAGTATAACATTAATAGGTATTTGTGGAATTAATTATATGACAACTACAGATTTTATGATTTTACATAGTGCTCCATGCATTACCATTGTGTAGGCTATAATTAAACAGAATTCAACAACTTCTTGGCTTTAGTTAAAGAGAAAACATGCTGTAATATTTCCAATAAATGGAGGATGCCATAAACACATTTCAACCTGCGCTTCCATACAGAAAAGGAAAAAAAAAATATTGAGTCCCAACTCCTGTTGGAAAACAACTTCATCTGAAGAATAAATAAAGTGACTCAAAGTTAAGTATCAGAGCAGCACCGAGACCTTCAATGGGCAAAATGGAATGGATCTTAAGGTATGATTTGCCAACAGGTAAAGACTTAAACACAATTCTGGGGAGGAAGCGGGAAGGGGTGGTGGGAACAGAGAAGAAAGAGAAGGAGGAAAATCTTAAGGAAATAAGGAACAGTACATTTAGCTCATCCATCAATGCCATGGTAATGCAACTTGAAATCAAGCCAGTTCATGCCCTTCCAGCAGGCGGGAACATGGGAGGCCTTATTGCCAACAAACACAGAACTCCTGGGTTTCGTACTCACCGGTGAGTTCTTCCAGAGCAGGCTGTCCACTCTTGGTGTAGTGGCCGGGCTCCATGCTCACGCCTGCAGAGCTGGATTCAGCAGTGACATTCCCTTCGGTGTCTGTCTGGGACCTTCACACACAAACCCAAGCAGACATACTTGTCATGAGCAGTCACTACATCTGGACCAGTCAGGTTCTACCCACCATCACCTCCTTCAGCAAGAAGTTTTAGAACAGATCAGACTAACAGACTGGTACTAAATAATTCATTAGCGCATGTGGAGCACCGTCCTAGAAATAGAGTCACCGAACTGTAGAAGATGAAATATTCATCGTCCAAATGGAGGGTCTGCCTTGCCCTGCACTGGGGAGTGCGTCTCTGAATCCCCATCAGGAAACGAGGTCTAGCCAGAAACATGCTGGAGGGTGCTGAGTGGTTTGGCGCATTTCACCTATGCCAAAGAGCAACTTCTAAATAACCATAAACACTGGCAAGTCAAGCATAAAGATGACTCCATTGACAGCCCCCCTCTTGCTCCCCAAAGCCTACTGACATGGGTCTCTCTGAAAAGGCAACTGTAAAACCAGTCGGGAGTGGGTGCCAAGCAGGTGTGTTTGCCCTCTAGGTCTCTGATTCAGTGCTCAGATCTTCTGACATGAAAGGTCTCATTGATCATTATTTCAACACTTGACTGAAATCTGTACTTCCCCCAAGCCTTCTCCGTGTCCATATTTGTCAGGCAAATTGAGACAACCGCTTCATGCAATGTTTCTTGCCACAACTGCCTCTGCTCATTTAGACATGGCATGCAACTGTGTAATTACACGGATGCATGACCTTGAGTGCAACATTATTAATCCATTAGTGGCCTGAGCTAATTCAACCAGATTTCACTAGCTACGGAAAAAGTGTCTGCCAAGAACAAGAAAGTAAGTTGTCTTAAAATTGGGGGGGGGGGGAGGCGCTGCACAGACAAACCTCTAGCTATTCATCTAGTCTTCTCCCCTTTGCCCTCCTCTTGAAGCCATCTGTTCTCAAATCCAGTACTCTCTACCTTTGAAGGATTTTCACATTCCCACTGCCCCTCTCCAACTCCTGGCCAGCGTCCAAATTCTCATCATCTCTACTTAGGCCCCCAAAATGCTTTGGAAACAGTTACACTGTCTCTAGCCTGGAGGTTGCAAATGGCAGCCAAGGGTAGCAAGTAGCCCCCACATTTATTCTTACTGGTCTGTGCAGTGTTTTAAAGTTTTGGAATTAGTTTCAACAGTTAAAAATCAGGAACTTTCACAAAAATACCTGGATTGCTGCTTCTTTCAGTGAAGTCAGGAAGACTGAGGGTACTTTCAGGGCATGATCCAAGGGTAACTTCCATCTGCCACAGTCCACTCAGGCTGAGCCACTCATTTCCGTTACCGTTTGGAGCCCATTCAGGCATCTGAATCCAAACTGTTCTAGACTGTTCCTGCATTCGGTCCACTCCCCACACCATCTCCACTGATCTTTGAGACACTGAAGTGACCACACTGCATTCGGATAAAAGGTCTCTGATGGTTTCCCACTGCTGCAGAATCAAGTCAGAACTCCTGACTGGGGTAGAAATGCCCATGTCACACCATTCTGCTTCCAGCCCCATCTCCTGCCACAATGTCCTATACACACAGCCCTCCTGCTCTGGGCCCCACCCATACGAGTGTCTCCTCTCCATTCCCAGACAACACCATGCCCTATCCAGTTTGTCTCTGCAGTCACTGTGACCTCCTTTCTTCCTTCATTTGCTCCTACTCAGCCTTGAAGACACAGTTCCCATGTCATGTAGGCCTGGACATCTTCCCGGCCCATTTGCCAACTGATGGCTCCACCTCTTGTGTGTGTTTCTACAGATGTCTCATTCCCTTGATGCCTATTCATCACAAGGTGATCTCACTGATAATCTTTCCTCAACTGGAGACAGCTCTCTGAAGACAGAGATTGGCTCATTTGACATGTGCACGCAGGAAAGATCTGCTGAATTTCATTTCAGAAGGTAATCACACAGGTTGTGTTGAATGGACATGCAAGAATTTTTAAGTCTAGAAAGATTCAAGGTAATGGAGGGATCATGAGCTTGGAGTTTGAACATTAGCTACCTGCTAATTCAGGAATCCATATATTAGTAACCAGGTGCATTTGAGTAAGAAATTTCTGTTTGAACCAAGGGGTCAGAGCTACATAGTGAGGGTGGGGGTGTGGGGGTGTGGAGTAGCAACAGCGCCCTCTGCTGGCTGCTATGAAAATCATGTGACATGAGCTGAGTAGCTTTTAAAAATGGTTCATTTTCCTTTTATGAATTCATTATCCTTTTAGTGGGTAAAACACCCATACTGAAATTCTGGGGGGGAAGCATTACAAGTTTTGTATCCACAGTCTGATATAAAATTGAGAGTATTTGAGATTAAATTCTCTAATTGATTCCAGTTTCCTCACTTTTCATATGAAGACTAGGAGGCTCAGGGGACACCGTGAATTTAAAGATTGGAGACAGCATGGTTGTTAAGAACTTGGTTTCTCTAGTTAGATAAACTTGGGTTTAAACATTAGCTTTTCTAGTTGTTAACTCTGTGATTTAGAGCAAGTTCTTTAATTACTCTAAGCCTCACTTTCCTCATGTGTAGAATGATGAGGGTTTTAAAAAAGAGGGCTGGCTAGCTCTTGGAGTGGTGGGAACGATGACAGCAGCTAAGGCCTGGGAAGCCCTTAGCTGGTTAAATGCATACATATGGTGCATACTGAGTGAAAGTCCCCGCAGCCAGGTCCCAAGGCCACAAAAGGGAGTCACATGCTGTTAAACACAGGGACCTCAAAGCCCATCTCATTCTCTTCCTCCAGATTCTTCCTTAGCTCACCTAACAAGGAAAGGCAACGCAGAGGAACCAGAAAGCCACTACATGGGATGAGCAGCAGCATAAACATGGAGCTTCAGGGGGACACAAGACATTTCCTTGTCAGACATTTACTCTCTATCACTAGGAGTTTTTCTTCTCAGAGAAAAGCTTGAAATACTTATAAAAAGATGCCAAATGTCCTACATTCTTCCAACGTTGCAGCCAAAAAAGGGAGGGAAGGCAAAGTATTGCTGGTGATCAAAGGCTGTCATATATTTTAATTTTGAAAATGCAAATTAAGAATCTGTGCAAATAGTAGCATGAATATGTAGAACCTGGAGACTATTAATGTGATTGCAATAATAAACATTTCACAGGAGCTGTTCAGTTGCCTCCATGCTTCAGAGAACAGCTGTATGAAAAGTTGTGCATAGAGATGGGTGCTGAGTCATTATCCAGCCTGTGCTCTTCTTGGGACTTTGAGCTGAGTTGACTGGATTTAACAGAAAGATGATCAGCGCCCGATTTAAAAGATCGGTATGAGCTTCACTGTAGGAGAGACCAAGCAGAACACAAGATGAGAGGGACACAGGCTGGATGCCACCTAGCTGTCCTCTGAAATCCCTCATGCCAGAGTCTAGGAGAGTACAATGTGGGAGGGAGAAAGGGAGTGTGTGATTATGCAGGGAACCATTTAAACCCAGGAAGTTGAAAGCATAGGCATGTGTCTACCCCTATGAATACAAGCACTGCATTTGATATAGGAATGTGTACGTGCATCTGTACTTACATGGGATGGTCACTGTGAGTCCCTACCTGGGGGTGGATAAATGAGTGTACACAGATGTATACGTGCTTATGAGAAGAGCTGTAAACCAAGTGCCTAGAACATGACATTCAATCATTCATCCCCTTTTGCTGGTAGAGGGATCAGTTACAGGCCATACAGTCTAGTGAACAGCACTACACATCGGTAGGCTGGTGGCACAGGCTGCAACTGACTACTGTGTGCAAAGTTCCAGGAGGCCCTCCAGAGCAGGAGGGAGCGGGGGAGCTCCCACTGCCTAGAGAGGGCTCATCCTCGTGCATCCAGTAGCATCAGAGCTGGTGTCCTCCACTCCACAAAGGTTTGTGGGGTGGGCTGAGCTCCAGAACCACACACAGCAGTCCTGGCGCCACATGGTCCTCTCTGCCTGCAGAGCTGGTACGACCAAGAGACAGATGACAGGTAGGATGATGGAGCCAGACACAAACACCTAGACGTGTGTCTGCTCCATACAGCATTCCTTTGTTCTTCTAGAACTGGTTCCTCACTTACCACTACCCTTTCTCCCTCATCTCACTCTCCCCTCCAAAAACTCAGCACACGGTCAGGGACTAAAACAACACTTAACACGTGGGATGCAGTATGAAATTGTGAGGACCTGGAAGTGCCAGGTAGACAAGAAGGCTCAGAGATGCAGCAAGGTAGCTTGTGGCTTTCATCTTTTAAAGTAGACTCAGGAAGTTAGGGCTAGTTGGGGGAGAGGCGCTCGTGGAGGTCACTCCCCACCCCTCAGGCATCTGCTCATGCTGCCAGCTGTTTCTGAAATGCCTTTGGATCCCCACACACCTGGGTCAGCTCCAATCTTACTTCTTTTCCCAGTTTCCTTTGACCCCCCCCCCCAAGCCCTGGTATTCATTGTGGCCTAGAACACACAATGCATCTCTCTCCTGCGAACTGATGGGGTATCTAAGCTGTCAGTCTAAATGTTCCTGATTCCTGCCCTCCCAGGACCTAGAATCCACTAGAAAGGCTCTCTGGCCCAGGAAGGGCAGGTGGGAGATGCGCTTACCTGTACAGGAAAGGCGCGACCGTAGCAGTGTTGGGGTGGCTGTATTGCTGCTGGGGCTGAGGTAGCTGGACACTGACAGTATTGCTTCCTGTGGTCTGGGTGGTCCCCACAAACCCACTGACAGTCTGGCTGCTGATGCTGTGGTTGAGGGTGGTCCCTCCTGGGCCTTTCCCCTCCGAGGATGCCAGACTGGAGGAGGAACTGGAATGTCTGCCATCCAGTTGGGGCTTCTGCTGGGGGAGCCCTGAGCTCGGCTTCCCACCCCGGCTCCGCTCGCCCTCCTTGGAGGGGATGGGGGCACTTGGGGATTTCGTGGGCACACTCTTCATTCCTGGTTTTGGTATTCCACTGTGGGAAGGGGCTGGGGCCTCCTTCTTGGCACTGTTGAGCTTCCCCCCTTTGGGGATGAAGCTGGCGATCTTGGAGGACTTTTTTGGCATGTCTGCCACCACTGCCCCGCTGGGGTCTTCCTTCGGCCCCTCTTTGAGGTCCGGCCTCTCTGCCACAGAGGCTCTCTTGGCCACATCCTTGCTTTTCTCCTTTTCCTTCTCCCGCTGCTGTTTCTCCTTTTCTTTCTCACTGCCTTTTGGAGAGCTCTTCTTGTTGGTCAGCGCCCGGCTGAAAGTTCTCTGGGCAATGCCCTTGAGCGCAATCTTGGGGCTGTTGGACACGGGGCCTGGAGTGGAGAGCGAGCGGCTGTTGGCCTCTATTTCTTCACTCTCTTCAAAGCTGGGCAGGATCTCCAGCCGCTCACAGCTTGTGTCCCGTGACCCGGGCCCCTCACCCACCTTGGAGCCCCCTTTACTGTTGAAAAGTTTTAGCTTTTCCAACATGGACTTCTGATTGTTGGGGGCTGGCTTCATGGCTTCAGGGGTGGGCCTGGGGGCCTCGGGCATGGGCTGCTTGACTGAGAGCATGGACGAGGTGGCGCTGTGCTTCACGCTGATGGACTTGCTGCGCCAGGGCTTGGAGGCGGCACCGGGCTGGGGGATGGACGAGGAGGCACTGCAATTAGCAGACGGGGAGGTGCTGCAGCTCTCCAGGGGAGCTGATACATTCTCGCTCATTCCGGGGAGGGAGGAGGCTGGGCTGGCCAGTAACTCTGCAGAGGTGGGCAAGAGAAAGAAACCTGAATGACATCTAAGGCTGCACTCAAGATGAGGAAGGGCCATGAGTGTGCGCAGTCAGTCACTCCCAGCTCAAGTGCCCCGTAGCTGCATAACCCACTGTGGACACGACCTGTGGTTACATCTGAAACCCCACCTGCAGGTCCTCTCCTCTCCACCATGCACAGGTCCCATCACCCCATACATTTTGGTGTATGCTGTGAAAATACAAGCCGAACTCCACATTAACATGCACAAGGCACAATGAAGCAAATACACAGATGGAAAAACAAAATAACCACACCACTGAGGTATGAGGTGATGTAGAAAGATACAGGGTACATCTACTACTTTGCATTATTCAACCCACACCCCCATTTCTCAGTTGTACAAAAGAGTCAAAGAATATCCACCTTGAAGAAAACAATGGAACAGAGACATTAAAACAAATCCCTTGTACCCCTTGCCTCCCAACCCCCTAAAAAAAAGAAAAAGAAGAGAAACCTCTTTTTTCTTTCAAGAAGAGAATCCTCACCCACCAAGGTGGCTAAGTCCGATCAAAGCATAGGAAGTGTTCCTATGCTGGTACTTTCAAAGAGCTACAGACACGGACTCAAAACAAAATAAGACTTTCTAGCTTTAGAGTCTGAACTGCACACCAGCTTCACCCTAGGCAAGAAAACACTTCGGTTATCTGAAAGTCAAGGCTTCCCTTTGGCGCTCAGCGAGTGTTTCCCCAGCCAGATTCTTTTCTCAGAAAAGCCTCAAACTATTTCGAAACTACAACGGGAATTATTCTGGGAAGGGCAGGTTCCAAACTGGAATACTGCTAGCCACCAGAACGTGAAGATGGCGGCATCTTGGTCTCCCCGCGCCCTCTCGCAAGTGAGGGCAGCTGTCAGGACAAACGCCGAGGAGCTGGAGGGGCGCCCTTCCCGGCGGAGGCCCCCGCCTGCCCACCCACCCACATCCTGTGCCTACCCGGCATGCAGAACAGACGGGCTGCAGCCCTCCCATCCCCAAAGGGCGCTTCTGCAAAGTCACAATGACTCAACTTACCTAGCAGCAGCCACTTTCTCCCGCAACGACTCCTTAAGAATTCTCCAGCAGGAGAGACGGCCCTCGCAATTGTCACAAGTGTTTTCGGTTAAACTGCTCATGTTTCTAATTAACTTTTGTCATCCGCAACTGCTCCAGTGCCCAGAAGCCTGGCGGGATTAACGGCTGCTTCTTCTGCCCCCCCTCCCCTTTTTTTAATACCTATATTCGGCTGCCTTCTAGCAACAGAGTAAACTGTATATAGAGCGGCTTTTTATGATTTAAAAGTCAACGGCCGCCAAAGCCAAGTGAAGGCAGCCCCTGTGTGGGGCAAGAACGCCAAGTGCTTCCCTTCATTCTCAGCTGCTCAGGGAAGCCACAGTTCCAGGGTGATCCAAAGCAGACCTCCCAATGTTTTAAAACACATACATCTTTCTGACTTACTGGGGATTTGGGTTTGGAAGGGGGGGTACTGCTGCACAATCCTCCCTAACAAAACTCATGGGGCGTTGTTGGATCTCTTCCTGGGGAGAGCGGAGATTGGCTTGGAAAGAGGCGCATGTAACCCACCCACACCGCTGCCTTTCAGAGGGTCCCTGCAGGCCCACGCCAGAGCCTCCTGCTTGTCAGGAGGGGCAGTGCCAGCTAGGGATGCTGTGAAGAGGGGTCACTAACCCTGTTTTATGAGTGATGAAGTTTAGGCTCGGAGAGGGCTAATGATGGACCCTAAGTCTAGCTCTAAAGGGACAAAGCCAGGATTTGAACCCAACTCGACTGACAGTGCTCTTAGGACTACATCACAGCTACCTCTGTTGATAAAGAACACATTTAAAACAGTCACATGATGCCTGAAGTGCTCTCTGGGCACTGCCTTTTCTACAGCTTAGGTGAGCTCGTGATATCCCTGGGGGATCATCCAGTTTCCACACTGGAAAGGAGGCAGCTGGCTCTTTGGGTGAAAAGCCAGTGACCCTTTACCCTCAAGTCCCATTTTTCTCAGGATGACTCTTCCTCCTTATCTGGGCTCAGGTCTAGGGTAGAAGTATTTGGTCATTCATTCAACATCCTCATTCATACCAACCTTTCATTCATTCATGAGACTCTACCATAGGCCAGACACTGTTGTAGGCACCTAGGACATATCAATGACTAAACAAAAGATCCCTGTCTGTCTTCATGGAGTTCACATTGTAGCAAAGGAGCAGATGATAACTAATATAATTATTAAGGTTTACCAATTGTTAGAAAATATGTGTGAAAGAAAAGGGGGTCTGAGGGTCAGGTTGCAATAATGCCCTTATAGGAATTGGAACATCACATTCTACACTCAATAGACTATACCTCACATAGATGACACTCCTCTTGCCTGAGTAAGTTCTATGCTCATTCCCTAGAGTACGAGTACATGGGTCAACATGACTTTTCTGTTCCCACACATTCCTTGGAATTCCTACAAAGCTTGCTTGTAGGAATAGTTTTGACAAGAAATGCCTCTCCTACCATTTCTGTGTTTTTAACATTAACATACACAGCTAGAAATTAACCTATAACTAACTAAGGACTGACCCAGAGTTAAACACTTATCTATGTGAAATGTGCAGCCTAGCTGAAGATGTGTGTCCTTCACGCCAGGTACAGGCAAAGGGCTCACACAAAGTAGGCGGGGCAGACATTCACAGTCACTTCAAAAGCCACACCAAAACAGCCTCGAGGAACTCCTACTTTGTTTTCAAACCCCAGTCCAGATGCCCTTTCCTCTGTGAAGCTATCTAAGATCCTCAAGCTCATCGAACACCATTTTATTTTCTACTCTGTGTTTTCCTCAAACACTGACCATATCTCCCCATAAAAGGATCTGGGAATCCCTACTTATGCCAGGCACTGGGAGTAGAGTTGGATAAAACACAGCTCCTGCTCTGGAAGTTCACTGTTCAAAGAAGTAACAATTCTCACAAGAGACCACAGAATCAGAGTAAAGAGTTGTAGAGGGAACAAGTCCATGACACCCAAAGATGGGATCTTCAAATCCTCCCTAGAGAATAAGGGAACCTCTCTTGAGGGCATGACCTTGGGTTGTCATGGTATACCTGTGAGTTCTACTAGGGCAAAGCCCCTCCCTGCTGTCCCCAAACTTACTCTCAAGAGTGGAGAAAGTACTCAGGAAGTTCCTTCTGACTTCTTGATAGTTTTGATATTTTCAAGTCACATTTAAGGTGAGAGAGATGCAAATTTTGTCATTAGTCATCAGTGTTTTATTAAAATTTTCCACCTGGACTCAGAAAAACCAAGATCAAGACCTAGAGCTTTAGGATTGGCCATTTAGCCTGAGCGTCCCTGGTTACTAAATCATAACAGCTACACAAAGCAGCCTCGGAGCTAATTTGGTTTCTAGA
This sequence comes from Condylura cristata, assembly GCF_000260355.1. Lineage (NCBI taxonomy): Eukaryota > Metazoa > Chordata > Mammalia > Eulipotyphla > Talpidae > Condylura > Condylura cristata. The sequence goes on from NW_004567116.1 coordinate 25,653,249, forward strand.
TCAGAAGCAACTTGAGTAGAGCTAAAGGCACCAGACATCTAAAGGTCAAATCATCAACATGAGGCACTTACATCACATCTGGGAATCTTATCCATAGTGACGGGGGCTCCAGGTTGTGTGCAGGTTAACTTGACATATTTTTGTCATTCCTATGGTATCAACCCAGCGATCTCAGACAATCTAGTACTCTGAAAAACAGTCTGGGGAGGGCTGGGCAAATTCTTTAAATTAAGAGCACTTCTCTGTCTAGTAACTGACAGCTTTTGTTTCTCGTCTTATGTATATGACCTTTGTTAGAGCAAAGGACTCTAAGAGGGAGAAAGGAGAAAAGCACAAAAGAATGTTTGATATTAATAAGAGGAGGAACTGGAGCTCCCGGCAGTGCTACTGAGAACTTCCTATATAATTTTTGGGTAAATCTAAATCTATTCTGAAAAAATACAGGTTATCTTAAAGAAATATAGTGAACATAAGTATAAGTATTCTCCCAACAAGTCTCTGTAAGTCAGGGAAGGCAATTAAACTACTTTTAATGGCACATGAATGAACATTTTTAGACTTTAAAAATGTTATGTTTGGTGGCATATTAGAAAAGGCAACTAGTCCATATGCAAGTGGACCATTTCACAGGCATTAAATTAGATTTAAAACTTAAGTTGATTTAAGGGAAATATGAAATGAGTAAAAACTCGAGTGGTTCACAGACTTAACAAACATCTTGCAAGTATCTAAAAGACTGAGCTGGGGAAGCAAGATTCCATTAAACCAAGAAATACTTATACATGAAAACAGGTAATAAGCATTTTAAAGACACTTTCCTTATATTAATTCTCTTGGGAAATATAATCGACTAAATATAAATCCAGTCAGAAGGCCCAAATAAGGGAAACTGAAATGGCTGCATTCTAGACCATAATTTATTTATATGCGGTCAGCACATGATATTTTGCTGAGATTGGCCAGTGCTGGCAACATGACTAGGACATATTTGGCCAAAACTAATTAAAAAATAATGACTTTCAGTTTTTGAATAGCAAACACAAGAATGACAAATTACCACATAGCCCAATAAACATCCAAATATTCAAAGGCAAACTGAAAACAATCAAACATGCTCTTACGAGGTGCAGTGGACTCTGTACGGTCTAGCCTTGTCCATGCTCAACAACGGTCAGAGCCCCTGCAAAGCCTTTATCATCCACCAGTGGATCACGTCAGCAGCCAGAGCATCTCAGTTCAAGAAGTCCAGCTTGCAAGCTCACCACCATCAACTGTCAAACCACCATAAGCAGGAAAAGTCTCATTTGAAACACTGCAGACAGGATGCTTTTGAAGAAGGGAAACTTTTTTTCTTTAAGGGTTTAGGGGGATCATTAATTCTCCTAGGGAGGGAAAAAGTTTGGTTTTCCTGGCAACCAGCCTTAACCGTCCCTGACCATAATCAAAATACTTTCTAAATGAAAATACTGTGTAAGGCAGCAAAATAAGCCTATCTTCCTCTTTCCCTCTGTAAGGGCCAACACTGCCCCAAAGTCTCTTCTGTCCACAGCTTTACTCTTAAGGAGATGTCAGTGTTCTGGTCCCCACGCTAGCAGGCCCTCCAGGGCTGTGCCTGGTGTTCTGGGTGGCTGGTCCCAGCTCCAATCACTGCTATTGTGATTTTAAACTGCTCTGAAGAGATTTCCCGCCAAGATCTGCTTCACAGACTTCAGGAAAAGGCCCAGTAGTTGGATCTTAGAAAATGTTGCAATTGCCTATAATTTGTCAGGGTGTCAATCTTGACCACTCAAATTTGTTAGATAACTGAAACCAGTTTTTTTTTTTTTCCTCCAAGTGGATGGACTCCAGCCACACAGGCTGGAGACTGTTTTCAGAGATGCTCAGGTCACTTTCTTTCCAACCCTGTTGGCCGCCAGACCACAGCAGGGTGGGAAAACCTCACTCAGTGCTCACAGTGGTTCTGTGGGATTCCTTGAGTCTGCTTGGAGTTATTTCTCAGCACCGTTGAGATCAGTGCCTGGTATTAAGGCCATGAGCTCAAACATAGTCTTCCTTGCAGCTCCTTCATAGATAGCATCCTTGCAAGTACAGTAGGAGGGGAGACAAGTGGGGCCATGAGAATCAGCAAAGAAATTGGGGGTTGGGGAGGGGCAGGGAACTAGGCTTTGGACCTATGTACTTTAATGGCTTTCTTTGTGTCTGCCTTGCCAAAAGCTCCTAGAACATTTGAATTAAGATGGCGATCTATGTAAACAACTACACTTAAGAAGTTACTCTGTCCATGCAATCCCTATCAAAGTGTCAATGATTTTTCCAGAAATAAAAAAAAAAAATCCATATGCAATCTCAAAGGCCTCCAAACAGTCTTGAAAAAGAACAAAGTTGGAGGTTTCACACTTTCTGGTTTTAAAAATTATGGCAAAGCTATGGTAATGAAATGAGAGTGGCACTGTCATAGAGGCAGAAATAGACAAATGGACTAGGCTAGAGAGCTCAGAATAAACCTTGCATAGATGCTCAAATGATTTCAGGACTGTTCAGTGGAGTATAGAAAGTCTCTGACAGAGAGTGCTGGGAAAATTGAATATCCACATGCCAGAAAAAGGGGGTCAAAATTCTCAGAAGAAAACATAAAGTTGAACTTTAATAAAAATCAAAAACTTTTGTGCACAAGGAATTTTGATCAACAGAGTGAAAAAGGTAATCTGCTGTGGGAGAAAATTCCACAAAGACAAAAGTAGAATTAAGGTTGGGAGTTGCTGGGGGCTAGGGAGTGGGAAATCAGTGTTGAGAGGACAGAGCTCCAGTTGGTGGAAGATAAGGCATTCTGGAGATGGATGATGGTGGTGGCTGTCCAAAAAATGTACTCAGTATCACAGAACTGTACATTTTAAGTGGTTCAAAAGGGAAATATTATATACTTTTTATCACCTGTAATAGGGTTACACTGGACTATAGAATTCTGAGCAGCACAGAGATTCACAGGCAGAGATTCACTCCTTTATTTCAGTGCTTAGTACATGGCCACATACTAAGGGCTCAAGAAGTACTAGTTGACTGAAATAAAAAAAAAGTCTGCCTGTTAGTTTGATGGTGAATGAATCCCATGAAACTACTTAGTGCTGAAGATTTTCTTTTATCCTAGCATAAAAGCAATTAGTTTCAAAAGAACAATGATCTTATTTTTAAGATTTATTTAAGCATACAGAGGTGTAGGGATGGTGAGAGAATTTACCAGAGACAGAAAGGGAAGCAAAAAAAAACAGATCAACGAAGTACACTGCTGAGGGAGTAGTGGGCAAAACAGGAGAGGTCTGCTGGGCCAGGTGGTCACTTCCGGGACCAGGCATTGAACCCGCACTGAAGCGGCTGCGGCTGGCTTATAGTGCTGCGTCCTAACCCACTGAGCCACCAGGGAGGGGCCAGAACAATGATTTTTTTTTTTTTTAACAAAATCTGACAATCAAGTGAGAACATCCTTGCTTCTTTTTCCAACTACCATTTACTCTGGCCAAGCTGTCGTGTCTGACTGGGACTCCTCATTGCCTTCCATCCACACCAACCTCAGCCCCCAAACAACCTCACAAACTGTTTTTTCTAGGAAAACCCCCAAAATTTCCAAACCAGAGCCATTTCTTCTTCCTCAAAAGAACAAGAACTGGGGCCCTCCCTGGTGGCGCAGCGGGTTAAAGCACAGCACTGAGAATCTAAAGCCGTTTCCTCATGAGTTCAATTCCCGCCTGCCCCGGAGGTGACCACATGGCGTGGCAGACCTCTCCTGACCCGCCCGCTGCTCCCCTCAGCAGTGTATTTCGTTGATCTGCCTGTTCTGCACTCCACTCTGTCTCTGGTAAATTCTCCCACCCTCCACATCTCTGGCCTGTATCCCAGTTCTGTATGCACAAATAAAATAAAATCTTTAAAAAAAAAAAAAAAAAAAAAAAAAGAACAAGAACTGGAAGGCTATGGGGGGGGGGGCGCTCAGGGTCCAGGCATATTGCTGTTGGCGAGGAGATGCACACAGCTTCCTTGCAAGAATGGCTGATTACAAACTAGGTGCCTGAAGTGGCTGTTGGACAAATCAAAAAGCAAAGAACAAAACATTTATCCCTCTTGGACCTGCCCCTGTAATCTGGTCAAAAAACTAAAATCAGGTGTGGCTTGCCCTTCTAGGAGAATCATGCCAGTTGTCCTCTTTATGTGAACTGAAAAGATTGGAAACCTTGGCGGGGGGAGGGGGCAGGTGTTAATGCTTTTCTTCTCTGGATGGTGGCAATTTTGCTAAAGCAGGCCACTGGAGTGTCGTGTGAATATAGCAGTATCTTGTGACCAGTGTACAGAATGTGGAAGTTTGTTATCTCAGTAGCCTGAAGTTTCTCTCCTGCATGAACCACAAAATTTCCAGGTTTCCTCGTGACTTTTCCACCTGGAGGAAGTGGACAGTGAGGTCTTGGACAGCTGCAGCAATTAAGTTGAGTTTCTTTTAATATATGACAAGGTAATTCTTTTACTTTAGTGACTTATTTTGTATAACACTAAATGAAACGCTAGGTGATGAGGTAATTTGTTTCTTTGTTGGAAATTAAGAAATACTGAAAGAAAATCAGGAAGTACCTTTATCCTAGATCCTTTACACTATATTTTCTCTAATTTCACAAGGTAGGGTTTCGAATCCCATTTCCCATCATAAAGAACTGGTGAAGCTAAACAAAGGTTAACTGGCTGCAAGTATTGGCACAAAGTTGGATTTACATTTGCCTTGTAAGAACACCTTAAAGAGAGAGTAAATTCTTAAAAATCTCTCTTCTTCCTACTTGATCTTTACATCAAGAGCCTCCCACTGCTGGATGAGAAGACAAATTATCTGACTGCTTGGAAGGAAGACACCTTTAAAAATAAATTTAAAGGCCCTCCCTGGTGGCGCAGCGGGTTAAAGCACAGCACTAAGAAGCTTAAGCCACTTCCAAATGAGTTCGATCCCTGCCTGCCCCGGAGGTGACCACATGGCGTGGCAGACCTCTCCTGACCCTCCCACTGCTCCCCGCAGCAGTGTACTTCGTCAGTCTGTCTGTTCTGCTCCCCACTTTGTCTCTGGTGAATCCTCTCACCCTCCGCATCTCTGGCCTGTACCCCAGTTCTGTATGAATAAATAAATCTTTAAAAATAAATAAATAAATTTAAAAAATCCTGTTCTTCAGCTTTCAATTTTTGAAGCCATTATCATCTTCAAAACACCTTCTTTTCTCTTGAATTTATTTGTTCAAAATCCCAGTAATATGTTTCAAGAAAAAGCTTTTAGTTGTAATTGGTCAAACCATTCTCAGTCTTGTACCATATATGGCTGCAAGAAAGTACAAAACTGGCCATAAAAAAACCTTCTCTCTTTTTTTAAGGGTGTATGAAATTTCACAGAGAGACTGTAAACACTTTACGGGGGGCAAATCTCATTTTGGCAGGAGGTCATCATCCACAGCTAGCAGTTTTTTTGGCAGCAATGGATGCTATTGTAAATCCACCACTCTGAGAGAGTGAGGAAATGTACAGCCTCATCCTCTAAGCCTACTACTCTTCCTGCTTCGGTAGGGACACAAGCTGGACCCTCCAAAACAGGGGGCTTCCAAGTTACCCCAAAGTGCTTTCCACTCAAGGAGACACACAGGCAGCAAAAGAGAGAAGGGATTCTCAGGTCAGTTTCATCGCCTGCAGGACTTCTCTGAGTTTACTTTAATCTGCTTACCTGAACCAGAAATATACAAAATGGCAATGTTATTGTATGACTCCTCAATGTATTCTTGTCATAGAACGAGTTTTCTAGGCTAGTTTAAGGAAGCAGCCTGCTCCGGGGTGCACTTTGGTAAACACTGTCCTAACAAAGGGGGCAGAAAATGGTCACACAAATCAGATAAGAAGCTACACCTTGAGCTCCCCCTGTGAAGTTGTAATCTCATAGATTGTACAATGTTTTCATGATACATACTTTGAGCATTAAACATCCTTAATGTATACCTGCTCCCTTTTATTTCCAAATGATTAGTATGAGTCTCTGCATTACAGCCAAAAACTACATGAAAACAGGAAGCAGGAATCATGGCTGGGCAGCAGGATGTCTAAAAAAGATTTCTGTCAACACTCAAACTCACTGTGACTCAGCCCCGAGTCATGGTGGCCATGAAAAGTGAGGTGCTCGTGACTGGTATTAACTTGGATGACTTAGCAGGAGGCAGCCCTGTGGCACACAGCCCCGCTCACAGCTAGAACGGACACACATCTTCAGCATCCGGCACCTGGGCAGCTTCTCAGAGGCCTGCTACTTCAAGTCAATCATTTCTCAAAGAGGGAAAGAGCTTTGGCAGGTGATGAGCTCCCCGAGGTTTGCATCAGTAGTTGGTCAACTGTTACTGAACTTAGGGCTGGAGCGCTCAGCAGATGAAGTAGCTTTGCTGCCTCTACTTCACAACTACCAGTTCGACTCTGAGGCCACCCCAAAACTCCCTTGAGGAGTTTTAACTACCTCCGCAAGTGTAACTACCACTATGGAGAAATACAGTGTGCCCAGGCTGAGGACTAGGGTAGAGGGCGACCATAGACCATTCTCGGGGAGGAGTGGCCAAAATAATTGGAACATTCCACATGAAGAGAGGCCCTGGGAGAAGACAAACGTGGGCAGACCCTTGCTGTGAAGTGGCTCTCCTTTCCCTTTGATTTTTCTGCCCACAGACACTGAATGACAGCAAAGAGTTAAAGCAACACTAGTCAGTGCAGACCCGGGACTCTGCATGTGTAGAGCAGGAGGCCAAGGGCCATCAGGAGGGGCCTGGGGCCCCCTGGGCTGAGGGATAGGGATGAGGAGGGGGCAGGTGAGGAAGGGAGTGTGCATAGCAAGTGTAGAAAAGGGGAGTTGAGCCAATCTGTTTTTATATGTTCTCTGCTTCACTTTTTTATCGCAGCACTTCTCTTTACATAAAGATTTTATTTGGCAAAACGTTACCATGGAAAAATACTCTAGGACGGTATTAATAATCGTATATTAATAAGAATAATTGCCAACATTTCCAAAGTCTGTACTTTATTCCAGACAGCATGCTAACAAGCATTTGTATTTTGTATTTTATTGATTTTTTTCACACATGCCGTAAGTCCGATGAGATAAGTAAGAGTGACTCTATTTTCCAATGAGGAAACTGAGGCATAGTGTTTTCGGTTACTAAAGATCACAGATTAGGGACAAGCAACATTCTTTCAAAGTCTGGCTGCACTCCTGGTCTATCCTACATTGCAAAGACAATAAACTAGACGCTGGAGTGTGAGCTTTTCTATAGGCGCAAGATGTGGTGTTATCAACAGCTTTCAGAGACGCTATAGCAAAGTTCTCTGACCTTTAAATCCTTCTCTGAGGAAAAGGAGAATTTTTCCCTCCAGGAGATGCTTTTCAAAAATGAGAATGTCAAACAGTCGAGCAATAATTTAAGTGTGGTTTTAGTTCTTCAAAATTTAGGATGCTGGCAAAATGTAGTCTTTCTGCCAATCAAAATCAGAAGCCAACCAAAGAACGAGCTTATTGTATTTCTCTGGAGGAATCAAGGCAGAAACTGAGAGCTGAATTGGACTATTATTCACTCTCTATGATTGTATTAGGCCAAATGCACAGGAACAGAAGGAAAAAAGCAGTCATTTATCCTGATTCTGCCAAGTATGCAGACACTTGGTATCAGATAGATCAAATAATTCCAGGGTTTCACGGATGTCACTGATCACACACAGCTCTACCAGACTTCTGAGCCTTTCACCAAACAGTTGTCTTCTTAATGGAAAAACAGAATTATTCTTCTGGAAAAAAAAAGAAAGAAAGAAAGAAATCCACCAAGGTGGGGAGTCCCCCAGAGATTGCTTGCTGGCTTTACTCACCCAAATCAGGAAGCAATTTCCTCCAGGTGTCTGTTTTGTTTTATGCAACAGGCCTGGCTGTGACAAGTTGGGGGCAGACTGAGTTTTTGTAAATGGAGCTCTCATTTAGTGGAGCCTAGTAACTCTCTGGGAAGGGCAAAGGCATCTTCTAAAACCCAGATAACCATGATGAGGTGGAAAGAATGTAATGTAACTGTCCTATTCTGTTCTATGCTATTCACTCACCCTTAGAATTACACAATCACGGAACTCTGTGGATGGGTTCAGTGCATTTTAATAGTTTGGCAGTCTGGAACCAATTCCTTAGTCTAACTGAGCTCCAGCTTATTTACAAGTAAAAATAAAACAAACACTAATAACTACTATTTACTGAGTCCCAACCACTGCCAGCTACTGTAGTAAGTGCTTTAAATAATCTCATTAACATTTTAAAAAATTAATTATTCCATCAATGCACATGTTCATCTGACAAAGTGGATTTAGTACAGTTTGGAGAGACTAGCAACATACCCAAGGTCACAGTTAGGGAGACAGTAGAGCCAAAATCTGAACCTTAAAGTCCAAGGTATCCACGCCTGGCCTCTACTGAGTGAAGAGAGTGACTACATCTGTCTTCCTTCATCATAAGGAAGAAAAGAATAGAGGGGAAAGCCTATTGCAAAAAGCTCTGTATGGAGATTCATTCATTTCACTTACATGTATTGGGCTTTCTTAAAGTGAGGTATGGCTGTGCCAAGTACTGGTGGCACTGCTGTCTTCCGCAAACAGGGGAGAGGCAGGCCACACACCAATAACCTTGGCTGACCGAGCTCTGCAGAGGAAGAGAACTGCCCTTCCTGAGGCCTCAAACACTCCTAAGTGCCCAGGTTTTGCAAATAACTCCCACAGCCCCACCCAAGTTGACTGCAGATCTCTGGCAAACCTCCCCCACCCCCCACTCGTTCCTCTGTACCAGGGCCCCTTGCAGGGCAGGTTTTGGCCCCTGTGCCTCATCCACCTCACCAGGCTTGCTGGAGGCAGCCCAGTGAACACACAGCTCTCACTGTCTGGAGTGATGACTCAGACACTCCTGGCAGCATCTGCTCTGTTTCTGCAAAACTCAAAGGGCTCTTCATATGAGTGACGTTGAAAAGGGATTCAAGGAGCTTCTCACCCACATGCAGGGCTTCAAGATAGAATGCGAAAAGCAGGCTCTCTCTCGAACCAGTCTGGAGATTTTAACACAAACTTACACATTCCAAAGCTTATTAAATATTGTTCCGGGGGACCTCTGTAATCTTGAATAATGAATTCTGGAGCCATGGTAAACAGGGATACGATCGAGGCTCAGAATTCTATGGTAGTGTTTCTCTGTGGGAATCCTAAAACAGCCACAGTATTTAGTATTTGTTCTTCCATCCATCGCAGGCTGGTCCTGCCAATATTTTTGACACATTTGTTCCAGGGACTTCCCCAGCTGCAGGAGATAAAGCAATATTATATGGTCTGTGCTTTTAAAGGGTTCCAAGTTCTGTGGGTGAGACCGACCATAAGCAAAGGTAACAGCAAAGTATGATGCTATCGTGATAGGGGATTGTTTACAGAGCTGTGGATCAAAAAGGTGTTGCCTCACTCAATCTGGGCACAAGTCGGCATAAGTCATTCAAGCAGTGTTTTGCCAGCCCAGCATACAATTTCTAGAATTTAATTCTTTTCTGGGCATTTAGTTGGAAATAAGGTGTCCAGACACCCAAACCTGGCAATTAAAATCAAACTCAGAACAAATTAATGAGATTATTTGCCTGATCGGAGTGAAATATGACGAGCCAGATGCCATTTGCAATACTATACTCACAGCCATGAATCCTGGGGCTGATCCATTGATCCAGTATGTTGAAAAATGGAATGTGTAACTTGAGCAGAATGCGCTTCTTCCCTGCTCACTCGGCGCAAGTGTTCATTCAGTGCATGTCCTAAATTTGTCTCCACAACGAAGGATCCTCACAAATCACTGCCCGGTCCAGGCTGGACCAAAGGCAGCCTGCAGCCTGCACACTTTCATTCTTTCTCAAATTTTGACAAACCCAAAGCAAAGCCGATGATTTCAAATAATGTCAAGTGACTGCTAATCTAGTCACGTCCAACTGTCAATCCAGATGCCACTACTTCCTGGAAAGTGGCTTAACTTCCTCTAGCGAGAGACACACATTACGGTCACAAGGTTTTATATGAGTGACAGGGACTCACGTGAAAGTTTATAATCCCAACCTGGGGCTTAATGGAGGAAATGCAACCAGAAAAAGACAACTGGCATTATCCCCACGCCCACCGGGACTGGGCTTGGCAGTCAGAATCTGTCCCTGAATCTTCACACATTCACCCCAGGGAGGGTAGTAATCAGAGAGGCTGAGTCACTGGCTGACAACACACAGCTAGTAAATGCCACGGGGCATCAAGCCGAGGTCAGTCCCACAGGACACTCCTACCTCCTGCCGCAGCCTCATTCTCCCTTATAAAAGAATACATCTGTGGAATCAAAGCAATGGTGTGAGGAGGGCGTGGATGAAGAAGTAGCAGAATATTTCTGGGGAGCCACCGAGAGCACCAGAATGTCTGCCGTGACGGCAATTCTCCTGGATAAGTGACTTGAGACAGAAACTGACCCCCAGGGGAGCCTGCAAATGGAAGTAACTGTCTTGCAGGAGATGAAAGGCATCAAAAAGAGGCAGAAGTGGATTGATAAGCAAGTTAGGGGACATGCACGCTCAACATTTCCCTCCTGGTGACACCACCATAAATTCATGAGTGACTAGAACAAAAGGAAATGCTTGCTGTGAGCAGCTCTCTTCTAGAGACCAGCGGAAGCAGGCTTCTACATGAGGGCCTTGGGGTGGAATGGGGGACAACTTCATAGAAAAACTTCACAGAAAAACTCACACACGTGCTGTGAGGTGGGTTCCTGACTTCCAGTCACTTCTTCCAAAAGCAGGATGCCCTCTGCAAAGACCTTGGCTGGTCTGGGGCAACTGTCCTCTTGGGTGCACCTCCACGGGCTACTTCTGCGTCCAGAGCTGTGTGACTCCTCCCTGCCCTGGAGGACTCTCCTTACATAGCAGCCCCACTTCCCAAACCGCTTCTTCCTGTGAGGGTCAGAGCCCAGCTCACCCTCCTCTTTCCTCTACCCTCCTCTTTCCTCTACCCTCTTTTCTTCTTGGTCTTGGCCTTTACTGTTAGCTTGGTCCAGATTTAGCCCATTCTTGTCACCTATTTCCTCCTCTGAGATAGAACACAGTCAACCAGGACCTGAAGGTCAAATGCCCATCACCTGTCTTATAAATAACTTTTATAGGAACACATACTGTCTATAGCTGCTTTCTCACTACTAAGGCAGAACTATAGCCCAAAGAGTCTGACCAGCCAGACCCTATAGCCCAGAGAGTCCCAAATATTTACCATCTGGCCACATAAAGGAAGGTATCCTTGAGTACAGGAGTGAATGCAAGTGTGACAGGGTTAGATAAACATCACTAGGTCAAGAGACCGATTCAGTGGTTGCTGCAAAGACGCTAATTAGAAATCCTTTAAATGACTGAAAGGAAATGTTCCGGCTAACTGTATTTTCTATTTAAGTCAGTGACAGCAATAACAATTAGCTTTTGTGTTTTAATGCACATTGATTTGGCAGATCCCCCCCGCCCCCCCCCCCCGCCTTTGTAGACAAGTTACACCATCTCTCTTCATAGTATAGCTTCAGCTATAACTGGGAAATAACATCCTTTGTCTTCCAGTTAAATGCTGGAAGCTATTGCTTTTGCTATACTGAAAGTATCATCTTATTTCCCCAGCATTCACTCGTAATTTTGCATTAGTTATAGCTCATTAAGTACTCAATAAGTACCTCTGGTATAAAAGCACCATGTAATGAACTTACTTTCATCGCCAAATGTATGCCTCATGATACCCTATACATTGTAGATACTGCTCCATCTTCATTTTACAGCAGAAATAAAAGTCCAGGTTTGGGAAGTTTAAGGAGCTTCTTCAATATCAAATGGCAAAGACACATTTGCATTTGCTAGCTCTTGTGTCTAAGATGTTATGACTCTCTGGGCCCTTCCCTCATTTTACCACAGGTATTTATCTGAAACCTCTCACCACTGACACACACCACTGTGTGTGTCAGTGGACCGGGAAGAGTATTAGGTGCAGTCCCTGAGGTCAAGGAGTTGATGTGCTAATGACAGACCAGAGGCCATGATGAGGATACAAAAGAACAAGGCAGGGTACTGAGGGAGGGGTTTCAAACCCAGCCTAGCAGTGAGAAAAGGCTCTCAGGAGGAAACAAGTCTAACCTGAAACATCCCAGATGAGTCAGTGACGCAGAGGCAGGAGGACTGAGGACTGAGGAAAGCAGAGAACATTTCGGAGAGCAGCACTAGAAGTCTGGGTGCGGAGTCTACTGCCCTGCATGGAACTGCTAACTCCATGGGCAGGTGCTTGAAGCTTGGGCACAAGAGGACAGTTCCCAGGGGTCCTGCAGGCCATGGGGGTGCATCTACACCTTCTAAAAGATCCAAACCAGAGGGATGAAATGGAATCATGTGTCTCAAGTTCAATGAGATTCATTTACTATAATATCCCCTTCTCAACCGAAGCTATTTTCTTGTGAAAATCAGGTGGCTTTTGATGGGGGCCCACCTCTCCCACCACCAAAAACTAAGCCCCGGTTGGACTCCATGATCATTTTAGCTCCTTGAAGGGCTAACAGCTAGTAGTAAGTCAAGCTCAATAAATGAGTGCCAAGTGAATGTGGTGGCTGTTGCACAAAGCAGTGCACCATCATCAAGCTAAAAGAATTCTCACCTGGAAGAAGTTAGCTACTGAGTTTTGGAGAGACAGAAGAGAGTGAAAAATGTGATCTTAACAGTGGCAGCCAAGCTCTTCTGAGAAGCTTCCTTTGTTTACAAAATACCTGAGATAGAACACTCCAGGGGTGGAAGACGGGGCTCTGGGAGTATGGTCTGGAAGGAGATAAGAAACTCCTCTGTATAAACCACTCTGGGTATGAGATGGGAGGTGGCAGATGGGAACAATTAACAACGTAGGAGGAAGCTGGGATCTTAAAAATAAAAGGTGGCTACTGAGAAACTCTCAAGGTCACAAAAGAAGGACTTGTAAGAACAGGAACATCCAACACTCAAACAAACCTAAGCTACTCGTGTTACAACACTCCAACTCCTCCAAGACCTTAAACTACCAGGGAAAATCTGCAATCCCCAAAGCCCGTGTTACTCAACAACAAAAGCCATTTTCTGGTAAGTGATGAATGTTGCTCACAGGACAGTAAGATGCCTGATCTACAAGTTCTAGCATTTCAGCAAACAGGAACTAGCAGCTAACAGTGGCAACCCCAAACTGCTCCTCCACTCCAACCAAACAAAATAATGCAATGCAAAACACTTCCAGAAAATCAGGGCTCCAGGTCTTCTTCTACTTGTGAGTTGGAAGCCATTTGAGTCGAACCCCTGTGGTAGGCTGGAGAACACCTACTGACTGACTCTGGGAGGAAAAAAAAATCCGATTCATCGTGTTTGTTGATTTCTGTGGTGTGAATACCCCTGCAATGGCAGATTTCAAGCCACTCACATGGCATCAATAGGCTTTTGATCCCTTTAATATGTTGTCATTGTCTCTCACAAGCTAGAACAAGTTAACTCAGGGTTTCCTGGCTCAGGAGGGTCTGACTTGTCTCTGGGTTAAAGACAGTTTCTGCGGATGAAGTGTGTGGAAAAGAAAGGATTTTAGCAGAGTTTAGTGGCTTGTGGTGAGGGATAAGGAAGGCAAGAGGCAGGAACAGCAGCAGCAGCAGGCCATCTCTGTGTACCAGTGCTCAAACGACAAGCTGGCATGATGCCCCTTCCAGACCAGGCGGAACCTGAGGCCCAGAGAACGTGCTCAGTGCCCGGCATCACTGCTGGAATTAGTAGCAGACCTGCAACTCGGTGCTGCCCTGCTGCCCTGAGCCTTGGCATCCTCCTCGCGGGAGAGCCAGGCAGGAGCTTGACTGGCAACCGAGCAGGGCACAGACAGGCAGCTCCAGCAAAGTGTTCACATTTTATTAGCTGATAATGTGGAGAGCTGTTGACTCTCTCTGCGGGGCGGGGAAGAGTGCTATCGGCGGCAGGGTGAGCTTGACAGCAGACAGCCAACACCTAGCTAACAGCAAGAGAAGACCCAACTGGGTGGCCAGCAGCAGTGGAGTGAGTGGACGGACTTCTCCAAGAATTTGCAGGGATGTGGGAGAAGCAGCGGGTGACGGGGTATTCCCGAGTGTGAAGGGATCTCCACTCCTGTGTGGATCAGCAGGAAAAAGGAAGGGCGGGAGAGCGAGGTCCTTGTATGTTCTCAAATCTCAAACACAAAAAAATACAAAATGTACCAGGCAACGCCTCCTTCTCATTGAAAAGATCAAATTAGACATTCGAAATGTTTTTCAAATGATTTCTGGCCTGCTTATGTTACCGAAAACAGGGCAGGGTGATTCAAACCTGCTGTCAATACAGAGTGAAGGGAAGAAAAATGCCTGCTATTCTGCAGCTGTTCGGCCGGAATCCCGGAGGAGATGCTTTTATGACATTCTGATGCACATCAACAAGCCTGTGTCCAGGGCAGGAGTTAAACCAAATAAACCTGACGGATATCAGAGTAGGAGCAGAGCTTTAAAGCAGCAGCCAGGAATGTGTTCCTTGGCGTGACTCAGATTACAGGCACTGCCCCTGCCTTCAGTAAAACTGTACTCTGAAAGTGTTGAATCTGGTTTCTCTTTGACTTGCCAATGTTTTCAACTCATGGAAGTAAATCAGGAAGCGGACATGGTGGGTGCACAAATATACAGAGAGCTGTTCCTAGAGCGGTGGTCAGGGTACAGGCTGGGTTCCCAGGAAATTCACTGCAGAGTCGGAAGAAGACACACCAGAGCGGGAAGGTTTCCAGAGACACTACAGTCTTCATAAGATGCACCTTTGAAATAGACTCGGGGGATGCAACCATTCAGGATGCGCATTCTGTGCCAGATTTGGGGGACACAAAAATCAGCAGTGCCCCATTTCATGGAGGAGATGAGCCCGAAATTCTCAACTATTACATTTAAACATATTTTTTTCTGTTTCATTTATTTAACTTTTTAACAACCAATAATAGAGCCACGAGAGGCCAAATGTGTTTAAGTGGAATATCAACATTTGCACAAAGCTATGGGGGTCTGAAAGCCAAGCAGCCTTTCTCGAGAGATTCAGAAACGCACGAGCATCACATTTTTTGTACTTTTTCTGTGAGTAAAGATGCAAACTTGTCCTAGCCCTCAGTTCTAAAATAATTTCCATTTTGTCTATTTCAAAAACATTGGATCCTAGTTCATCTTGCTTTTGACAATTCATTAACTTATATGAGAGTGAAAGGATCACTACCAAACATGGACATTTTGCTCAAAACGTCTGTTAGACATTAGAATGCAAACACCAGAGTGCTCCTGAGCTCTCACCCAGTAGGAGCTCGAAGATGAAGTCCCTGCCATTCACCATTGCACCCATGAGCATCCCTGCAGTGTTGTAGAAGTGATCACATGTGCTCACAAAGGCAGAGATGCCTTTTGCTAACTGACCTGGAACCTAACGGGGTTTAGCTGGCCAAGGACTTCACCACCATGGAGCTGTCAGGCTCAAGATGACCACAAATACCTGTCACTGCATCACTGCACAGAGCACCTCCCTTGCGCTGTAAACTTAAGTCAGCAAAGCTCCTAGGGCAGAAATTTGTGAGTCTCTGCCTCCCCTCCCCGCCCCAGTCTGTACCCATCTAGGGTAGAGAGTGGAGGTTCCCACGAGGTCCTCCTCAGGACTTGCTAGACTCATAGAATTCAGAAAACACTTTACTTACTAGCTCACTGGTTTATTATAAAAGGCTCAAGCCAGATGAAAGAGACACACGGGGCAAGGTATGAGAAAGGGGCCAATGGTGCCTGTGTCCACCACTCTCCCCACCTCTCCCTGTGCTGGCCAACCTGGGAGGTCTCAAGAGTCCATCCTTCCAAGTTTTTATGGAGGCTTCATTGCACAGACATGCTGGACAATGCCACTGGCTACTGGTGAACTCAACCTCTAGCCCTTCTCCCCTCCCGAGGGGTCAGGGCGTTTGGTGGGAATTTCCAACCCTCTAATCACACAATTGGCTCCACTGGTCACCAGCTCTCATCGTTGGGTCCAAAAGGCACTGCATTATCTTAAGGAGAATGCTCTTATCACTCAGGAATTTCCAAGAGTTCTGGGAACGCTGTGTCAGAAATGGGGCAAAGAAATGGGAACTCTGTCAGAAATGGGGCCACGTACACATTTCCTACTATATATCTCCATGGCACAGTTGTCCACTGTCCGAGGCCAGTGTGGAACCAACTGAGTTCTCAGAGTGAGGTGAGTAGGGAGAACACTAAGATTCAGGAAACCTAGGTTCTCATACCCTTTGGCCACCCTCCAGTCTTTCAACTGGATTTACTGAACGTGACTCTGTGACCGCATTAAACTTACAGTATAGCAATGACTTGCTGGGTAGAACTGATTGAGACAAACATCTTTCTTGCTTCAAACATGACACACACTCAAACTTCCATTTCTCAGGTCACAAGGTATTTGTCTCACCCCGAGTATGAGGGTGAGACGAAAACATCTTTTCCTTCTTTTATGCCGCGAACTCAGCACTTTTCTGACATTTGAGTCACACTTGCATCGCCTGTTGTTTGTACAGCTTGTGCATGGAACAAAAAAGGGACTCCAGGGGCCTCCCTGGTGGTGCAGCAGATTGAAGCACTGAACTAAAAGCTAAAGCCACTTCAGCATGAGTTTGATCCTCAGCCCCGGAGGTGACCCACATGGCGCGGCAGACCTCTCCTGACCTGCCTGCTGCTCCCCTCAGCAGTGCACTTCATCAGTCGGCCTGTTCTGCTCCCCACTCTGTCTCTGGTGAATCCTCTCACTGCCCCTGCACCTCTGGCCTGTACCCCAGTTCTGTATGCATAAATAAATAAATAAATCTTAAAAGAAAAAGGGGGGACTCCATAATTAGTGAATTTTATCAAAATGGTTAGACTGATAGCATGATGGTTCAAAATTTGCAAGCTGACCACAGATGAGAGACATACCACAGGGGAAAGAGAGAGAGGGGTCAAGTCAGGGGAGGGAAGAGCAGAGCACATGGCTCTGTGTTGAGGGATCACAGGTGCTATGGTGGTGGAAGAGCTACAGGGATCACACCTGCGGGGAAATCAAATACTGTCCAAAAACTAACAATAATGTAAGAAAATGAGTACATTTATATATCCAAAAAATTCACATTGTCAAATTTTAAAAAAGCAGCTTTGGAACCATACAGATCCTAGTTCAAATCTCAGCTCTGACCCTGATCAGCTAAATGCATGACCCAGGCAACTGGTTTAATCTCTCAGTTTTTGTGTCTGTCCTGTGAGAAGACACGGAAATGTCTTTGGAGTGGTGTGGTGAGACAGACCAGGCTGGCGAGGTAGCTAAAGCATGCCAGGCCCCCAAGACCACGACGGCATCTGCAGGCACCTTTACCTTCATTATTGCACAACAATTCCCCCTCAGTAGTCCCTCCCACTGCCTATATTAAAAGTGGGCCCTGAAGTTATTTATAAGGCAGGCATTTGTAACACCTGCCTGTTGACACACACGGAAAGCTCTGGAGTGTGATGAAGGGGAGGAGGAACTTGATAACAATTACTGCCTCTGATATCAATGATTTGCAACCCTTGACAGGCCTCTCCTCCCACCCCCACTCCCCGACACACACCCCAGCCCATATGAGTAGTGGGAGATGCAAAAGCCCAGCTCAGGTGAGCACTCCCCGGAGAAATTCCACAGGAGCCCTACCCACAAACCAAGGAAAACTGCAAGACTTTTACAACCAGGAATCGCCTCCTTGCCCCTGGGAATCTTGCTGCGGGTATGAAAAACTGTTTTTATGCATTAGATTAATTGGCAACTTGAAGTTACAATTTGTTTTTATCTGGATCAAAGGCAAAAAGAAATATATCTCAGCCATTACTTAAAATTCCTAGACAACAAAGCTCTCTGCACTGGGGCCAGAAGGAGTGGATGCAGCACGGCAATCTAGTCCAGCCTCACAGCTCTGTTTACTGCCTCAGGCCTTCTGGAAGTGGGGCATCTTCTGGCACTGGACCCCTAGAAAGAAGAGCCACTTTCTCAATCCCACACACTGAGCTGAAGGCAGGTGACACAAGGAAAGGAGAAAGTCTCCTCTTCACTACTCTGGTGGGAAGGGAAACTGAGGCCAGGGCCAGGGAGCACTTAATCACTAACAATACTGGCCAGGAGCAGAGCTGGGGTAAGGACACTTAGTAGAATATGGCATGAACAGGAAGACATCTTTTTGTAATTCACATACCATAAAATCTACTCATTGCTTTCCAGGAAATCCCCCATATTGTGCAACCATCACCACCATGTAATTTTAAAACATTTTATTACAGTAAAAAGAAATGTAGTCACTGGCATCACTCCTTATATCCTATCTATGCCCCCACCCTAGCACCTAGCCTCTGGCAACCGCAAATTTACTTTCTATCACTACAGATCTGCCTACATGAGACATTTCCTATGAATGGCCCCATACGGTATTTGAGCCTTGGTGACTAGGAAGCCATTTTTAAACGACAAGCTTCCTGGGAGGACCTTCTGGTTGCTTGAACTATGACCTCAAGATGAGTTCTCAAACACTGTAGTCACAGACAAGGTGAGGTCATTGAAATGAATTTGGCATTAATTACAAATCGCACACAATAAAAATTCAGTCCCTCAATCCCCCTAGCCACATTTCAAGTGCTTACCAGCCAGAGGTAGCTCAGCTCCCCTGGAAGCAGAGAGAGAATAGTCCTATCTCTGCAGAAACCCCACTGACGAACTACAGGCCTGCTCTCTGAGAAATGTCTGCTCCCCCTGGTGTGTTTGGCAGTTACCTTCGCAGATGAAAGATGAGAGCAAAGAGGAGCTCAAGGGAGGAAGGAGGGAAGGACAAAGGCAGGAAAGAGGCAGCCAAGAGCAGCCAGCCTCTGCCTCCCACCCACCCCACACCCACTCCAGACCTAAAAGACTCTGTTTAGTTAAGCTCATCCAAAAAGCATATATGCCAAAGACTTTGGAAACACTTCAAGGAATCCAGTCTCTACCTCTGCCTTTTGATGATTTCTCAAGCGTTTTGCCAGAAGGTGATCTGACACTCAACAGTTCTGGTGAGTTTCTGGTTAGCAGTGGCCACTTAAGTTCAGTTGCCAAGACATGACTGCTAAGGCTGACCAACACCCCAAGGCCACAGTCACGGCCCTTGACAGACAGGGAGAGCAGGGAGTTGTTCAAGAACCACAACCCCCCCACCCCTCACCCATGTGGATGCGCCATCCCTTTCCCCGGGCCGTTTCTTAGTTCTGCTCTAAGGCTTTCCTCTTATCGTCCAAAGATGTCCCAATCTTGGCTCCCAGGAGCAGGGTAGCAGGTTATTGCAAATTGTGGGTTTGGATGCAGAAAGAGAGCCCTGATGAACGATGATGTGCAAACAAAAGGAAAACTGGAATCCAGTTAGAAAAAAAAATTCTTTACTAATCAAAGAACCTTTTATTCTACAACACTGCAAAAATCACCATTATGACCTTTTAAAGTTGTTTTAGAAGAACATGGTTAAGTTGGGTCATAGTCTCTTGCTTAATACTCTGCTTAAAGACGTATCTCCTTTCTCTACTTTAGTGGCCAATTTATCATATGTAAGAAAAGCAAAATAAAGGACACCCTAGTAAATGCTTCTTCCATTATGTCTGCACATCCAAATAATACTTTTGCTGTTAATTCCCCCTTCCTCAATGAGTGCAAATAATACTTTTGCTGTTAATTCCCCCTTCCTCAATGAGTGCAAATAATACTTTTGCTGTTAATTCCCCCTTCCTCAGTGAAATGGGAGCATTTCAGAGAATCAACAGGTTTCCTTTCTCAGACACCATGGGCAAAAAATACCCAGGTGCATGGCTGACACACAACAGCAAGAGTTCATCTCCATGAAGCTGTTTCTTTAGTGAAGGTCTCTAACCTTCTTGGCCCTGGGTTTACCTCTGAGAGACATGGCTAAGCAAGAAGAGGTGGTTATGTGGGTGCCTTGATCTAAAGCAACAGGCAGTGTGGACAGCTGGTTTGACTTGCAGGCTGCTACGCTCACCCAGCCCCTCGCTGTCATGTCATGACCTCGTACTCACGAACTCACGCCTCCAGCAATCACATATACAACTCAGGTGTTTTCCCATGTTTCATCTCACCTATTCTTCATAATATCTCTAGGAGGTTGGCTTTATTCTCATTTCCATTTTAGAGCTAAGGAGCTAAAAGTTTTTTTTTTTTTAGTAGATTTATTTATTTATGCACACAGAACCGGGGTACAGGCCAGAGATGCAGGGACAGAGAGAGAATTCACCAGAGACAGAGTGGGGAGCAGAACAGGCAGATTGACGATGAAGCACACGGCTGAGGGGAACAGCGGGCAGGTCAGGAGAGGTCTGCCACGCCCATGTGGTCACCTCCGGGGCAGGCAGTTTTCGAATTCATGCTGAAGTGGCTCTAGCCTCTTAGTGCTGTGCTTTAACCGACTGCGCCACCAGGGAGGGCCAGGAGCTAGAAGTTTAGAGATGTTAAATAACCCATGAAGTTGGGACTGCTGGGACCACAGGGTAGGTGTCTGCAACCCAAGGTTGGCAGTCAGACTTTCATCACCTGACAAGAAATGCTGGTAAGAGCTGGAAAAGAAAGGATAATAGGGGCCCTCCCTGGTGGCACAATGAGTTAAAGCACAGCACTGTGAAGCTGGTCACAACCGTGTCAGCTCAAGTTCGATCCCTGCCCCGGAGGTGACCCACATGGTGTGGCAGACCTCTCCTGACCTGTCCACTGCTCCCCTCAGCAGTGTACTTGGTCAGTCAGCCTGTTCTGCTCCCCACTCTGTCTCTGGTGAAGCCTCTCACCGCCCTGCACCTCTGGCCTGTATCCCAGTTCTGTATGCATAAATAAATAAATCTTAAAAAAAAAAAAAAAGGACAATAGTGAAGCACAGGCCTATGAAGACAAATGATCCCAATGGCCTAAGATCAGGCTTGGGCAGGGCCAGAGCTATTCTGCCGGCTGCCACCTTCATAGGCAGCCCCTGTCTTGGCCAACAGAGCCTCATAAAGCAAGCAGGTTTATGTTCCCCTCACTGAACAGTGTCCAACTGCTTCTCAGAACCTCTGTGGGCTGAGGGTCACCATGCAGGCCTCTGCCACCCTTCCCACCTCAGCATTCTCAGAACTACATTCCCACACTTAGAGGGAACTACAAGTATATTTCAGCTCACCTTGTTTGAGCTCAGAGTATTCTCATTTTCATGAGATTATAGTGAAAGAAAGACCGTTAAAAAAGTGAAATCGATCCATTAATATACATATATAGTGTCCAACTTACTGATGATGGTAAACTGCACAAACAACCCAAGACTTTAGCCCTCTCCATACCATGTATGCTTTGCAATAGGTGGGATAAATCTCCCAGTCCCATGGATCTGGTTTTATGACCCGCTTTGGTCAACACAATGAAGCAGAAGAGAACTGATGTCTCTTTGCAGAACTTCCACCCTAAAAGGCATGGCGCGCTTTAAACCCTGTCTCAGAATTCATTCACCACCAAAAGAATGTTCGGGGTGACCTGCCTGCTGGAGGCTGACAGAGCAGAGAAAGCTGGGTTGTTTCAGCTGAGGCCAGCACAGATGGGTGAGCAGTCCATTAATGCCCTCAGACTCATGAGCAAGCTCACCTGAGCCTTGCTCACCTCAGCAGGGCTGCAGGCTTGTGAGAAACCATCAATAACTACGTGAAACTCTCACCAACATCACCACCACTGGAGGGTTTTAGTTAAATGAAGCTTGCATGAGTTCTACTGGTATTTACTATTTCCTAGGAAGCAACAGGTTCGAGAAAGCTCCTGGAGTGTGTATGTGCAGGGAAATCTTTCTGACTGAAGGGTCCAAGACTGAATCCTTTTGCTGACGGAGCAAAAGCTTGGAGCAGGTGAGCTAGGTTAGCGTCCTACCCTAGCTCAGTCTTTCGTGGGCAAGTCACTCTCCCTCACAGCTACTCTCTGGCGTTGACTCTGAACCACATGGATTTAATCTGAGGCAAAGTAACCCCCCAAATGGCTCATTTATATAAGGGCCAGAACGTTATTTACCTGTGAATACAAAGAACAAGAGTCTTCAGTGCACAAAAACTGTGAGAAAGAGGACCCAATTTCTTCCCTATATGGTCTCAGTAAGTTGCCTCTCCTGTGGGCGCCCCCTCCTGTTCCTTAAGGAATGCTGCCCCCTACAGCACATACGTGAAATCGATTTTTGAAAATCTGCATGCCATTAGCTGAAGATTACCTGACTCCTCAGGAGAAGGCAAAGTGGTGAGCGCAGGCATTATAAGGCTGGAGTCGCCCTTGAGTAACCCCAGAAGCCACAACTTCTGTGGGGCAGGGACCCCTGTGGCTACTTTGGAGCGTGAGTTTGACACAACAATTTGCCTGAAGTTAAGGAGAACTCATCCCCAGGAGTGGAAGTGAATGAAGAAACAAAGTCATCACAAAATGTACACAGGCCATCGTCATGCAACTTTTGTTCAACATAAAAATGCATCAAGAGTAAGTGCATTTTTGGAATGAATTCCTTGAAAGGAACAAATTTGGAGGTGGGCCTTTGGGGACGCTAATATGGGAAGTGTGTGTGTCATCACTTCCCCAAACCCACTAAAAATCATACAAACTCTGCCTTTGCCTGGAATAATCAAATTCTGCCTCTGTAAGGGATCTCAGAGAAGGCCTAATCTACCAGCTGACACAGGACTCCATCTCTAGTAACCCTAGGGATGAGCTCATCCTCTGCTCCTGTACTTCTGGGCTCAGGGGACTCTTACTGCCACGACAGCCTGTTCAGCTGTGAAAAGGCAAAGGTGATTAAAAAAAGAAAGCTATGTAAACAAAAAGCATGGAGGCAATGTTTGCCTCTCTGTCTTTTTTTAAAAATTCTGTTCTCTGTGACCAAAGAAAAAGTTGGCTTGGTATATAGATCTTCATTGCTAGAGGGAAACTGGTCTCTCTCCTTAAAAGTGTTTCCTAAAATAGGCCCTCCCTGGTGGCACAATGGATTAAAGCACTACACTATGAAGCTTTCTGCAGCCACAGCAGCATGAGTTCGATCCCAGGTCAGGGAAGTGACCTACATAACATGGCAGACCTCTCCTGACCCACCCGCTGCTCCCCTCAGCTATCAATCCCAGTTCATCTGCCTGTTCTGCTCCCTACTCTTGTCTCTGGTGAATCCTCTAACCCCCCACACCTCTGGCTTGTACCCCAATTCTGTAAGCTTACATAAATAAATCTTTAAAAAAAAAAAGAAGTGTTTCCTAAAACATCCTCTGTTTCTCACCAGTATACAGGAGAAGGGATGTATTCTGAGCAAAAATAGAGCCAGGTAAGCCTTATCTCTGCCTCCTTCGTTGATGATGTTCCACTTAGGCCACAGATTGAGGCTCATATTTCCTCTATTTGGTGCTTCCTCTTAGCACCCAACCTTCTTGGGTGCAGTTATCACAAAATGTATCCAGGTGACCTGAGCTTAGTTTACCACATCTCTGCCAACAGGCTGTAAAGTAGAGACCATTGCCTATTTTTTCACACAGACCAAGTGACCAGTATCACGTGTGAGACACAGAGGACTACCTGTGCTAAATAGATCAAAGGTTAAAGATGAATACCTAAGAAGGGAGAGACTCATTTACTTCATACTGTATAGTCTGCTTAGAGTTACCTGCCTCTTGAAAATAGGACCAAATCCAGCATAATGATTTTTGCCCCTCAAACCAAGCAGTACCGTCAAAGAAAGATCCTCATGATGCGAGTTAACTCATTCTTGAATGTACCAGCTGGAGACACCGAGGAGGGAGGGCATGAGTGGCCTGTGAAGACTAATTCTAACTCTGCCTGCTGCCCATCCCTCAACGTGCCACAGGAACCTGACCAGACCTACAATGTGGGCTCTCTTCTGCTCACACAGTCTCCCAAATTGAGGAAACAAATGTGGAGGTCCTGTCTGGAAAAAGTCGTTTAGACAGTGTGAAGTCATCAGCCCCCTAAAAGGAGTGCCCTGTGGATGCCAGGCAGGAAACCACGGATCCACTTTGAGAGGTTCCATATTGCAATATACAATACGGGCAGTAGGGGGCAGCAGAGACCCATGAGCCTGGCCTGCCCTAACCCAAACACAAAAAAATGTTTGCTTTGCCCAAGGTGAGTTGTTCCAGGCTCTGGGTTCCTTGCTCCATTTCACATTTCATAACAATTCTGATTCTCCCTTTTATAAAAAGGCAGAGGGAGCGTTACATGTTGAGAAGCCTTTTTCCTTTGCCCTTAGGAGAAGAGTCAGCCAGGCTGCCGATTTCTATGAGCACCTAGTATCTGTGAAACAGCTACAATGTTCAAGGAGCCTTGTCAAGCACATACATTGGCATGGCTGTCCCTAAGAGAATCACGGCAGAAGCTCCCAGGGCACTAAAAATGTGAACTGTCACCATGCCTGGGATTCCCCCACGCCAGGCCTGTAGGTGGCCTGGCTGTCACTTTGTCACAGTACAGATCTATGGTGAGATACATTCACAGAACGCTGGTGAATACTGCATTAGGAATATTCACCTCTAATGTCCTGTGATTATTCCTAATCCAACGGGGCATCAGAAGTCGGTTCCCTGGCATGTGGCTATGCACAGCATCCTAAGTAAAGGCACAAACTGATGGTCTTGTAACTGCATGCTGCCTCTGAGAAGCAAGTAGGAGCCCGAAAGGCGGATGCCACCTCCTTGGCAAAGAGAGACCCGTGCTGCATCTCAAGCTGGCAAGGCTCGCTGTTCAGGAGTTCTCCCAAGTTCTCACCTGCGCTGTGTTCCTGTGCTTTGTGTGTATGCATCTGATGTGCTCCTAGGAAAGTTAATTTCATTTACCCCTAAATATATTTATCATCTCTTGCTAATGAACACTGTCAAATACTGAACTTGGAGAAAAACACATCTTTTTCTTAAAAAGAACAGTTAAAGGAATGACTCAAATATGCACTAACTGCAGAAGATACCTGGTAACAATGACTTTTGAGCCCCCAGAAACGTAAATAATTTCCCTACCAACGATCCTTGAAATGAAATTGAATTCATGTACATGTAACACTCTGCACAGAGCAGATGGATGCAAAAGAAACGCCGACATTTATCACCACAAGATCAGATGAACACCAACTAGTCATACTCTCTTATGGACACAAGACTAGTCAAATAGGTATTTCATCTTCCTAAATGATTCATTTCTCTCTACTCATTCTTTCTGTTAGGAAAAGCCAGGTTTATTGGACTTTCAAGAAAGGCTAGATGGCAGAATCACAAGTTCACACACTGACTTTGAAACATATCCATATTTAGAGAAAAGCAAACACGGCCCTATCCTTCTCCTCCATGAAAAAGAATGGCTTTCACAGTCAAGGTTATGAGTTTCACACATTGAAGGGATGGATGAGTTTCCTCCTCGAAGGCTCTCCTCACTACTCAGTAGGTTGAGAATATGGTTCGCAGACGAGGCCAGAGAGACCATCCACAATTGATTACTTTCACCCTGACGTCTGAGTTTAACATGAGAGGTGAAGGACAAGGTAAGGACAGGGTTAGGGAAGTCACAGCACTCTGGGGCTCCCCTTCCTGTGAATAGGGGTGTGCTTCTGCACTCTTCAAGTGCCATGAAGCTCTGCAAGTGCCTCGTGAAGAAAGAGCCAGAAGATGACTCTCCAGTGAGGAGAAGGACAAGTTGACCCCCTCGGTGCAACCCCTAACTTGGTGTTCCTCCTGCTACCCTATCTGGGCCCAAACGGAAGCCCTCCTGTAATATTTCCAGCTGAAGAATGGGATCAAAATCCCCTTCCTTTCTGTTAGCTCAGCTGAGACAAGGTGGCTTTGAAAAAAACTTCCTCTTAGTTAAATTCTTCACAAGAGACTAGGGAGGCCATGGCACAAAAGCAAAAGAAGATACGCAGACCTTGCAAATGGCAAGTCTGCCAGTTTCGGTCAGGTGTTGGCTCTGGGAAGACACGTAACTATGTGCATGTAAATGGTTTCCCACTGGTTGAGCTCCTGTTAGGCCAGACATCGTGTGGGCATCGTGTACGCATTATTAACCTTTTCCCTCCCCAATTCATAACATTTTACAGAGAACTGGCTGAGAACTGATGGGCAAGAAGGCAGCAAGCAGGCCCCTTCCAAGGTGACCAAGCAGTTCTCCTGGGCAGGGGTCCTCAAACTTCAGTGCTACAAGACTTCTGAGGGTGTGATGTGCAGACTTCCTGGCTCAAACTCAGAATCTGAATTAGAAGGATTAAGTTCGTAGACTGGAGGCTTGTATTTTTAGCTATGACCTGGAGGGGTGCTGGAGTGGATGGTGCACAGCTTGAGAAACAAGAGTCTTGAGTTGACCAACTCACCAAGTCTCGGGCCTTGAACCATGTGTTCCGGACTCAACAACGAGCTGCCATGTTGGACTTTTCCCTCCATGACTATACTTGGGCAACTGGCATGTGCTACCCCTGAGTGGGAAAATGTTAGTGTTCGGGCATTTATGGAGACAGGTGCCATGTGTTCTGGAACTGTGCATCTACTCAATTAGACAATGTGAACTATTTGTTTAGAACAAAAAGGAAATATGATGTGAAATGAAAACAGGAAAAACGAAACCTGCCTTTCCCACAGGAGCAAAACCACTAGCTGCCCACTGGTCAAAGTGTCCACACACAGATGCAAACTCAGTGACTGGACAATATTCCAAAACACCAGAATTCGGCATTTTTTTCATGCCATGCAAATGAAACCCACAATGTCAATATATTCCATCTGTCGGAAACCACAGAAAGTCATCTCCTTCACAGAAATGTCTATAACAAATAGAAGTGACAAAACAGAAAACTGGTGCAAAAGAAAAAAAAGGAGAAATAAAGTTTCACATCAACTCTCCCCCACTCCCAGGCTGTAGCAGCAGTTTATCTGTTTATCTGTTGCCACTTCACAGATAAACTGAATTTCTAAGAGGCAAGGTGACTTGTTGGAAAAGGATAAATGAAACCTTTTCCCCTTCAGCATGAGAATCTGACCTTGGGTTAACCTCGAACTCTGTTTCCCTGGAAACCTGATAAAGATAGAATGTGAGCTCTGTTACTAAGCAACATTGCCCCTGGTAAAAGTGGACCTTGGTAGTTAAACCACATCTGGCCTAGGAAGAGCTGGAAATGAAGGATGAGTAACTCTTGGGGACACCATCATGGTGGGCTTCTCTGAGTGCGGTGATACTAATTGAACCAAATCCTCATGGGAACCCTAGAAATGGTGTCTTGGGAACGCTTACATGAGATAATGTCTCTCGTGAAGCATGTGACTGCCACGTCAGAGTGACTTGTGAACCTGCCCTACGTGGATCTCATTCCCTCTCACCTGAGGTGAGAGGAGGGCCAGCGGCACCTGGAGGGCAGCGTGGTCAGCTGTATACACAACTGTAAGGGTCACTCCTGTGAAGAGAAACAGCTGCACTGGCCTGCCAGCCACCTGCAATTCCTGACCATAACCGGAGTGGAATGGAGCCAAGTGTGGCCCGTGATGGGCTTGGAGGGGTGTTCCTGAGCGGAAGCCCCAGTGAGCACTGCATCTGCCCAAGTCACACTCCTGGAAGCAGCCAGAACTCCCACTGAGGCAGCGCAAATCCTCGTCTTCAATGGCAGGGCCCTAGACCTTTCCTCCTGAGATAACTATATTCTCACCCAAAAGGTTGGTTCAACTTCTCAAGCACTTGCCAGGCTATGTTTTCTTTCTCCTATGTCCTGTGAGCTCCTAAGGTCCATAACTTGTAATTCACCTTCTCTACTGGAACCCAGCTGGGCTCACAGTTAGAAGACATGTTTCTCCTGGTTCTATCCTCTCAGCAGGACTTCTATACCCTTAGGCAATTACGATTTCTGGCTGGAGGGTCATGTTGACATCATAGCTGGCTCCCAAACAGAGATTCTTATCACATGTACTCACAGGCACCCAAGCTCTCCAGGGCCAGGGGAGTAATGCTGGGAAGGGGGGGGTTCTCCAGGTGGCCCAGGGAAACCCACCACTGAAATGAGCTTGTAGAAGTTTCCCTCCACATAACCTGAGTTTATGAATTACCACAGGTTTAGAAGAAGAGGATGGTCATGCATTTAGGCCCTCCTCTTCCTTCTTCCTCAGCAAAAAACAGAGACAGAAACCGTTGCCAATGACACAGTGTTTCTGAAGTCCTCCTGGAAACTACTAAATTCATCCTTTTCCTCACAACTTTTTTTTTTTAAAGATTTATTTATTTATGTGTACAAAACTGGAGTACCTCTGCCAGAGGTGCTAAGGCAGTGAGAGGATTCACCAGAGACAGAGTGGGGAGCAGAACAGGCAGATCGACGAAGTACACTGCTGAGGGGAGCAGCGGGCGGGTCAAGAGAGGTCTGCCGTGCCATGTGGATCTCCTCCGGGGCAGGCGGGGATCGAACTTGTGTGGAAGTGGCTTAGCTTCTTAGCGCTGTGCTTTAACTGCTGTGCCACCAGGGAGGGCCTCCTCACAACTTTTTAAAGACATATGTTATAACACTAAGGGACACATGAACCCCTATGGAGTAGAGTCTGAGTGTCATTGCTCTCTCCTGACCACCACCCCAATGTAGACCGTGAATAGTGATAAAATGAATGAAACAACACAGAACAGGAGCACCTGATTCTAGTCCTTTCTGCGTGACAGGGACCACTGAGTTAATTCCTTGTGATCTGATGTCAGCATCCTGGTTAATAGCAGGACGCAGACAACTTCCTCACGGTTACATCTCCCAGTCACTAACTCAGATAAATAACTTGCTTCACTAACTGCAAAGTGACACATTTATAGTGATGCTAAATCACTGTTCCACTGTTCCTCAGACATGACACAGCACTAAAGGCTGTAAAACTTTGTCTCCAGCTATGTCTGGCTCTTTTCCTCTGTCCATGACAGGTGAGAGGGAACAAAAAGGAAGAAAATGACAAAGAAAGCAAAGATCGGAAGAAGGCACCTGCTGGAAGCGCAACTTGGGGGGCTAACATCAGACAAGGCCCAACGGCCAGTAAAAACTGCTGAACTCAGGCACACTGCACAGGCCTTGGGGGTGGAAGACTCAGACTGGCTTTACACAAGGGGAAACTGAGACCTGAAGTTCAGTGCGGTCACGGTAACTTAAGAGTTGGATCACGAGTCCAAGCACTTTCTGTACTATGCCAGGGTCTCTGGGGGAACCTCACAGCAGAGCGTTAGTAGAAAAGGCCAGTGTTTAGCAAATGTACTTATTATTTCAGCTTCTTTAAGTCACTTGTCTTATTCCAGAGACAGGATATTTTTTGCCCAAGAGAATGAGGATAAAAGTGATGTCAAGAGTAGGGAAACTGGTTCTCTCAAACACCACAGATGGGAGCACAGTACACACCCCTCCATCCATGAGGATACACTCTGAAACATTCCATGGATGCCCAAAAACACTGTACTGAACCTTTGTGTACATGATCTTGTTTTCTACATACATAACATACTTATGACAAAGTTTAGTTTACAAATTAGGCATGGTAAGAGATTAACGCCAAGAACTAATGATATAGGAAGACAATTAAAACAATATATTGTAACAATAGATAAGTGAACACTGTCTCTCTCTTTCAAAATATCTTACTGTTCATAACACTTTCAGATATGGTTGATCTTGGACCACAGAAAGGAAAAAAAACCTAGTGGGGAAGGGAGGACTGCCACATAAATTGGTGTAATCTTTTGGGAACAAAATTAGGCAATACTGAAAACACTGAAAATATGCATACACTTTCAAGCAACAGTTCCACTAAAATGATTGTTTTCGTGCAAAGAAGACAAACAAGAAAGTTCATCTCAGTACTGTTTATATTATCAAAAAACTGAAAGCAACTGAAAGAAATTTAATTTGGAAAACACATACAATGGCGCACCATGCAGCTATAATGAAGAATGCCCTATGAAAAGACTGTCTGTGACTTTATAAGCTCTGAAAAGTCATATACATGCATACATATGCATATAATTATTTAGCTTTTGTGGGAAATAAATTATTTCCAAAGCACACAGAATAGTAGCTGGCAAATAGAAACCATTAGGAAAAAATTATTAAATTATGAGAGTATAGGCATGAAGAAAATATAGAAAAACAACCCAAAAGGTCAACTGTGGCTTTATCTGGGAGGTGGAATTATGTATTTTCTCTTTTTATAAATTCATGTTGTCTAAATACTCTTACACGATGATATTTGTAGTGAAACTATTTTATAGAAAGTATAATCTTAGAACAAACCGCATTATTCAGAAAAGGACATCTTGCATCTGCATAGAATTCAATCCAGGAATACTAAGCAGCTCAAACTCATGAGGGACCCAATACTATAGAAAGGAAATTTTCTGGCAGTGTTAACCTATTCAGAGGATGTAAGTGAGGGGATAGAAGGAAGCGAAAGCAGATAATGTCATGCATGCTGAAAAAGAGCAATTTCCTCTCCTCTGAAAATCTGTGATGCTGGTCTGGAGGCCTGGAGCCACACAGAGCCAAGAGAGAAGTGGGGAGCGATGGACAGAACCGGTCCCACATCCCACAGGCCAGGCAAGGCTGGGCCAGACTCGTCACCTATGGGAGTGGGAAGCAGCAGCCAAAGGCAGATGAGCCATGACAGACAATGACAATCACAGCAAGGAGGTTTTCCTAAAGGCTAAGGACTGCAGAATCCACCCCCACCCTCACCCCGGCCTCACAGTGTCTGGGATCAGAATTATTTGGGAAATAATAGGTTATGTTGGGGCCCTCCCTGGGGGCACAGAGGGTTAAAGCACAGCACTAAGAAGCTAAAGTTACTTCTGCACGAGTTCGATCCCCACCCAGGTGTTGATCCACATGGCACAGCAGACCTCTCCTGACCCACCCGCTCCTCCCCTCAGCAGTGTACTTCGTTGATCTGCCTGTTCTGCTCCCCACTCTGTCTCTGGTGAATCCTCTCACCGTCCCTGCACCTCTGGCCTGTACCGCAGTTCTGTATGCATAAATAAATCTTTAAAAAAAAAAAAGAATAGGTTATATTGTGGAACAGAAACAGTTCTTTTCTTTCCTCTGGCATTTATATATCAACTGTTTCCTTGGTTACCTTATAGGATGAAAGTGAATAATGTGAGGATTTTCCTGGATATAAAGTATAAAGTATTTCTCCTTAGCATCTCGATTGATGATTCAGTGAGTGTAATCTGAACTAGATTTCAGTGATGAAGGCAAGATCTATACTTCTTTGACATGATTTCCAAAAGGAACCTTTATTTAAGTGTTTTCCCCAGAGTTTAAAGCATTCTGGGTAGAAAGGCAGGGGAGCTGAAAAGTTGCCTGGCACAATTTCCTTTCAAAACTCTTAATCCTTTTTAAAATTAGGACTAAATATTGCTATGTCTTTGTCATGATTGACAGACAATGAATTTCTCATCCCACTGACTGACATGATTAGATCTTGCATAAGTATGAAATTCTTAGGTCAGTGGGTCACAAAGAAAACCTATGATATGGTTGATCTGAGAGTAAAATGCTAGAAACAATGCAACCAAACAAAGCCTGACTCACAACAAAGCTTCAAGAAAAGTAAAGAGGTTGTGTCTCCAACTTTACCTTGTCCGAAAGCCCGCACCTCAAGCAAACAGCACGAGCACCTCGAACTGCAATTTATCTGTTTACAAGTGTGTCTCTCAGGGGGACTTCTCAGGGGGAAGGAAGGTATCTTCCTCACCCCAGTGCCTGCAGGTGGCTGCGTTATCTGTTCCCTCTCCACCTGCTAGTCCCAGCATGTAAGCCGGCTAGCCTGGAAGCTGTAATCAAGGTCAGAAGTGAGGGAGAAAGAAAGAAGGCAAATGTAGTTCCTGAAAGTAAAATCACACTGCCCCTTTACCTCAGGATGGTAGAAGAGAATTAGTATAAAAAAATACCCAGCGGGCTCAAGCCTGCTTCACCCCAGATCCTGAGAGAGCAGAGAAATGATAAGTGAACCCTCACACACATCTAGACATGCCTCAGTAGTTTTCATCATTCTGAATCCTTGAAGGATTTTGTGCAGCCAATGAGACATTTGCATGCCTATCATTTGATCCTCACTACAGACATCTCTCGGAAGCAGGGCAGGGCAGCCTGCAAATCCAGAAATAAGACCTAGAGAGGAATCCCTGTGCTCAGTAACCCAGGAGGGAAAGTCCCTGAATCTCAAGTGGCCTCTCTTCTTTATCTGTAAAATTGGGCTAAAAAGACACTCACCCATAGAATGTTTGTGAAGATCAAGTACGAGACAAACATCTGAAAGTTGCTAGCAAACAGTGTATATTCAGTAACAAAGAATGGCTTCCGACTCTCTGATGCAGTCTTTCTAATAGGCAATACATCTATAAGGATCACAGTCATATTCCTCAGACAACTTCATCGCTCTGTCTGCTTGATGCCCAGGACAGAGGCAACTTGGGGTCCCAGGCCTGGGTGGCCCAGCACTAGGGAGGGGCCCAGCACTGGGTGCTACCAGAGTGGCCCTGAGTCTCGGGTAAGCTCTGGGACACACTTCCAGGCACCACTGCCTCTCTCTGCATCTGCTTCATCCACAAGGACTTTTCTTTATTTTTGTCTTTGGGAGATGGGTCTCAGGCACACCCTTCAGACTTACAGTTTATGCTCGAAAAGCAAGCATGAGGCAAGGGTGGGTTGAGCCAACTGAAGACCCTGCATCGGGGTCCCCTACCTGTCCTCCCAAATCTCTGCTTGTCCAGCTGCATGTTTCTTAGTAGCCCTCAGCAGGCAAAGCTTCAAGCATTTCTGTTCCACTTCTGGGGAAAGCCCAGAACCAATGTACCTGGGTCAGTTCCAACTCCACCTCTCACTATTTCTGCTGTGGGTGGCCTTAACCTTTCTTTGCCTTTGTTTCACCCTTTGCACAATGAGGTTGACAACATAGCTTGCTTGGGGGTATTCAGTGTGGTACAGTAAGTATTCAATAAAATTTACCTCCTCTGTATATAAAAACAAAACCATTCTATATATTATGCATAGTTTTATAAGTGGATGCTCTAGAAAGGATATACATAGGCTGGTTTATATTGGAATCCTCCAGGGATTATGTCAAAGAGAACTTTTTATTTGCTATATACTTGTATCACTTTACAAGTAATTTAAACATACTTTTTAAAAGAATACACTTGGGGGCTCTCCCTGGTGGCCCAATGGGTTAAAGCACCTCATAGTGAAGCTCTGTAAAGCCACTACAACATGAGTTCAATCCCTGGCCACGGAGCTGACCCACATGGCATGGCAGATCTCTTTTGACCCATCCACTGCTACTCTCAGCAGTATACTTTTTCAATCTCTCTGTTCTGCTCCCCACTCTGTCTTTGGTGAATCCTCTCACCCACCACACCTCTGGCCTGTACCCCTGTTCTGCATGCATAAATAAATCTTAGTTTTTTAAATTTTTTAAAAAAAGATTTATTTATTTATTCATACAGAACTGGGGTACAGACCAGAGATATGGAGGGTGAGAGGATTCACCAGAGACTGAGTGGGGAACAGAACAGGCAGATCTACGAAATACACTGCTGAGGGGAGCAGCGGGTGGTCAGAAGAGGTCTGCCACGCCATGTGGTCACCTCCGGGGCAGGCTGGGATAGAACTCATGCGGAAGTAGTTTAAGCTTCTAGTGCTGTGCTTTTAACCTGCTGCGCCAGCAGGGAGGGCCCAATAAATAAATCTTAAAAAAAAATAACAAAAGGAAAAACCACCTGGGACTCCTGGTGGTGCAAAGGGTTAAGTCTTGGCACTGTGAAGCTATCAGGAGATATTCACATGGCGCAGCAGACCTCTCCTGTTGCATCCACTGCTCCCTCAGCAGTGTATTTCAATCAGTCTACCTGTTCTGCTCCTCACTGTCCCTGGTGAATCCTCTCATCGCCACCACCCCCAATCCTGTACCTCTGGCCTACAGAGCTCTTGTATGTGCAAATAAATAAATCTTTTTAAAAAATAAAAGAACACAATTGGGCTTGGTTGAAGAAAAAGAGGAGCGGGAAAAGAGGGAGGAAAAGAGAGCAGAAAAATGGTTACTGAGGCAGAATCTTGAAGCCTTGACTAGTTGTCTGGGTTTCAGCTTCAGGGCTAGCTACAGAGTCTCAAGGCTTTGCCAAGTAACCATCTGCCATTATAGATCTATCAGCCCTAAATTCATTTCCATCAGATTTTCTTCAGTATTCTTTATGGAGAGGAGAACCCAGCTCTATTGAACAAAGTCATCTTGGGGACTGTGAGGTTCTGATCTCATTCCCAATTGGGGGGAGGAATGCTTCAGGTTCCTGGAAGATGTAAGGAAGAGGGAGATGGT
Organism: Condylura cristata; assembly: GCF_000260355.1. Lineage (NCBI taxonomy): Eukaryota > Metazoa > Chordata > Mammalia > Eulipotyphla > Talpidae > Condylura > Condylura cristata. The sequence goes on from NW_004567116.1 coordinate 25,687,777, forward strand.
TCTCCTGGCCCTGAGAGAAGAGGGGCACACACAAGGCAGAGAATTAAGAGGTGCTCCCAAGTGACCTGGAAAGTCCAGGCCACTTTGCCCAGGAGGAAGAGAGGGGAGCCCTGAATTTTATTGAAAATTTTCTAAGCTGTCTTAAGTTCACTGTTTCTCCAATGTCTCATGAGATTTAGACTGAAACAAGCAAAGGTTTAATGCATTACCTCTGTGCAAGAACCTCCACAAAGTTTTTGCCCAAGTCCACAAAGTTCAGTACTGTGGATGTATCTCCTTTTTTGGGTAAAAGTTACATCATCAGAACATGAGAGCAATTCTGCCAAGATCTTTATTGAGCTGAACACATTTCTGACTTTTTCAAAAATTTGTAAAAATCCCTATTTCTAACTCACTTTTTTTTTTAAAGATTTATATATTTATGCATATAGAACTGGGGTATAGACCAGAGGTGCAGGGGTGGTGAGAGGACCCACCAGGACAGTGGGAAGCAGAACAGGCAGATGATGAAGTACACTGCTGAGGGGAGCAGCAGATGAGACTGGGGAGGTCTGCCGTGCCATGTGGATCACCTCTGGGGCTGGGATCAAATTTGCACCAAAATGACTGTGGCCAGCTTGCAGTGCTGCACTTTAACCCATTGTGCCACCAGAAAGGGCCTCTCACATCACATCTGATGGGTAAAAGGCTTATCAGCTCACACACCTCAAGAAGCTGTATTTCTAGAAAACTGCCTAAGGTATAGTGCATGCCCTATGAAAATTTATTATCAAGGTGTAAATATTATATTGCTTCTATCTTTAGCCAGGTGTCTTTTGAGTCCCACCTGCCCAAACAAATACACCTATCACTGCTATGACTGTAACAGTACTTGCTCCACTTTCTTAATGCCCCTGGTAACAAAGTTCCTACCAGCCAAGCATGTTCTTGTGACCCATTCCCATCACCTTATTTATAACCTCCCACTTCCATCCCTGCCAAGCTCACCTGAAGGAGCTATATCTGCCATAAAAGAAAATGCCCAAAGACCCCCAAAATATGACTCACCTTTCTCATGACTGCTTGGTGGCAGGGTCGGGGGTGGGGAGGTAACTGGTTTGGACTTGTCGTAGTTGTTAAAGCTCTGACTGCGTCGGTTGTTAGCAGTGGCTGACCCTCCGCGGGTTTTGGCTTCGCTGCCTGCAGCGGATACCCTTGCGGTAGGACCTGGAAGTCTAAAATGCAAAAGCAACAAAGTAATAGATTCAGTCTCAGGAGAACAGCAGTGTCCTCAGAAGAAGGAATTGGAACCATGCAGGACATGAAAGGGCCCATTCAAGACACTGGGTTTTTAGAGGCTTGCGAGTCAAAAGATTTAGTGGAACAAACATCTAGGCTATTAATGACCCCAGTAAAGTCCAACAGCAAAACATGAGCAGTTTTCCTTTGAGCAAAGAGGCATTTTGAGAGGAAAAAAAAAAAAAAAAGAATATGTTTGCTGATTAAAAACACAAAGCTCACCTTCCTTTTTCTTGAATGAGCATTTTTACTTTTTAGGAGGGTCACATGTTTTAACATCTCTAACTCTATTGAAAGTGTGGAACATAAAAGCCTGTGTATAAGACTGAATTGTGTATCTCTCTCATGGTCGGTACTAAAATAATCCAGGGATGTAAGTATCAAGAAAAAGACATTAACTTATAAAGCTCAGAAAGGGAACTGTGATAGCAGAACCCAGTACATATGCAATGAAAACTATGGCCAGGATGAAAATTCTTGTTTAGATATACATTTTTCTTTACACATGAAAACCTGTCTCCATAGGCATTACTTTGAGACAGAAGCCCAGCTGCTCCACACAGTAGATGGATAAAATCATATGTTCTTTCTGTAAAGTCAGCAGGAGTCTATTAGCCTAAAGACAAACACTTTCCCTTTAAATAAAACACCTCATTTTGGGTGGTTTGAGATATAAGTCAGCAGAATTTTTTGTAATATGTCTAAAGATATTATGGCTCATTCCCCTAACAGTTAAGGGTTAGACATCCCAAATCAGATTTTGGTTCAGGGACTAATAAGCACACTGTTTCCAATCATTAAACTTGAAAGATGAATAAATGATGAAACATTTAGTTATATCTTTCAGCTAAGACCCACTTAGCTGTGTTTAAAAGCCACTGGCACCTCAGTCGACTTAGCATTAGATCCAGCGATAAGTCTGAATTTTCAACCCATAAAGCCTTCAGCTTTCTTTCTCCATGTGAATCTGTAAGTACCAAAGAAGTCTGCAGTCTGGAAGCATTTTAGATATAAGCAGGCAATCACTTTAAACTTTTTCTTGTTGGCTGAGCAAGAAAGATGGCTATAGAGTAAACAGAGAACATGAGCTGGTGTGAGAGGATTGTAAAATTTATACACTTAAGAAGCAGCTGGCCCGATTCCCTGACTGGGATCTCGGAGGGAAGAAGGGGGTGAGGGCTGCCCCCTACAAGTGGCGATGGGAAGGCACTATTTCTCACACCACTAGGATTCATCCCTCTCTGCCCTATCTTGATTAGATAAGATATTCATCATTCCATGAAGACAGGCACAGAGTGGGTACATAGCCAATAGTGCCTGTATTAGGGGACCAGATGTGGTCACCACAACTGATCAAGGAAGTATAGCAATGGGGCCGTGGGGTGTCTTGCTTGCATCTTGCAAGCCCTCTATGTCATCTCACAGCCAGTGACAAAGCTTCTGCAGGTGCAGATGAGGCCCCTTTGAGCTGAACTCCTTACCCCAGCCATAGTCTGCAGGAGTCTTTATGCCCACAGATAGGTCTGGAAAGGAGGACAGGCTTGTTCCAAGATGATGTACGGAATGAAGAGATGCAGGGGAATAGGTCACAGCATTCTACTTCAGTAGGAGATTTGCAAAAGGCAGAGAAGAAGATAGCAAGGAAGAGGGCAGAGAGAGATTCCTCCTGCTAGACTTCCTCCACTTCCCTGACCCTGGGCCTGGACTCACAGATGGACCACAGGTTTTTAGGACTGCACAGGAAAAAGGCTTCGCTTGGATCCACCCACAAGGGAACTAAAACATCCTCTTGGATAGCGAGTCAAAACGCAAACTGAATTAATTCAGACGGAATTGCTATACTGGATTTCAGTTGTAAAATTTCAAAGCCAACTGTAATCTTGAGTCTGAGGTACCTGAGCAGGCATGAGGAGAACCCTGGATTTTCTAAAAACTGATGAAGTCTGCTGTGGGATGAATGTGCACCCCCCAAATTCGCATGTTGAAATCCGAGGGCCCAATGTCTTGGTATAAGAGGTCGGACTTTCAGGAGGTGTTTAGGGTACAGCCCTCATAAATGAAATTAGAGCCCTTACAAAAGGGGATCCAGAGGGCTGCCAGGCACCTTCTACTATGTGATTACATGCTGGAAAGACATTAGCCGACAGCCAGGAAGAGGAATTTCACCAGAAACTGACTCTGACTTTGGTCTTCCAGCTTCACAACCTTGAGCAAAATCTTATCTGTTATCAGCCCCCTTGGCAGCCCACAGGGACCCAGACAAGAGTTCTAGTTCAGTGTTATTTAGATCTGAAGGGGCTGCCTGACCTCAGCTCACAGCCGCATCATACATGTATTTATACAAGAATATGCAACGGTCAGAAGAACTTTAAAGAAAGAAAATGATATCCTCAGAGGTTGATGAGGTGGTCGGGCAAAGTTCAGATTAAACATCCCAGAGCCAGAAGCTGGCACCCAGTGTGGGAATGTGGGGAAGGGCAAGCAGGTAGGGAGAAGCGGGCTCATGCAGGGATGCCTAGAAATAGTGAAAGGAAAGACAGAGTGGTGCATGCAGGGGCTTGGGAGATGGAGTGAGACGTGAGCTGGAGAAGCAAGCCTGAAATTGTGACTCCTGAACTTTGTCCTGCTTTCTAGCAATGGTGCACCAGTTAGGGAGGCCAAGAGCAGAAAAGAGCTGAATAGCAGACTATTTTCCAATTCTAGAAACAAAAAAAAAGAAAGAAAGAAAGAAAGAAAGAAAGAAAAGAAAAACAGAGTCTATTCTGGTTACCAGTGGCCACACCCCAGGCTTCTGGTTAGCTAAGAGTGTTGATTACTGTCTACATCTTTGAGTATCACAGGGGCCTGGTATCAAGCCTCAGCCTGGAAGTGGCTGCCTCTTCCAGGAGAATCTCCCTGCGCTCCAGACCTGGGTCCTGAGGTGCCCCTCACAGAAGAACAGCAGTGGGAGGGGAGCATGGAAGTCACCCCCATGCTTCATACCCCGCATCATCTACAGCACCAGAAGGTTCCAGCGACTCCTTTGCCAGAGCCTCTTCACTCCTCAGATCACTCCATGTCCAAACATAGGTACAAAATGACAGCGGACACAGATGGGCTCTTTGAAACAAACAAGTTGCTTTTCTTTTTATAAAAACTAAGTGTAAGGGAAGGGGGGTACCAAGGAGACAGAAGAAATAGCTTACTGCTCTTGGAATCCTGGTCAATGACTCTAACATGTGCAAGGGGGATTCCTGCTCTCAAGCACATCCTGGCCCCCCAATCTGGATGTGAGGGCAGAAGAAAACCACTCTCCCCCAGAGATGCTCTTAGCCAGACCAGGTGATTAAATGCTAAATCCCTCATCTCTGTGGCATCTGCTTTTCAGCAGCTGGGCAGAAAGGTCCAAAGAGCGAGGTCCACTGCCTCTTCTCCCCCAGTGGGTCCTGTGGAGACTAACTCTGCGGCACTACTATCTGGTCCGGTAGCCTCACCTGGCCCAGGTGAACCCAAACACCAGCACTGACATACCTGCCAGGCCTGACACCCTGATCACGGCCAGGTTAAAGGACTGGAATTTTTTAATCCATGTGACACTGTGTGGGAGGGAGGCCTACTCTATTTTACTAGTAAGGAAACACGGGCTTGGAGAAATTAAATTCCCAGGTGGCACAGGAAGTGATGAAGATGGGTATTTCACTAAGGTTTGAGTCAGCTGAAGGAGCTACTTTGTCTCCTGCAGACAGAATAACCCAAGCACTTAAGGCTCATCAGGGATGCCAGGGGCAACAGCGGTCAAAGGCAGAAATTTCACAGAAATCTTTTATTGCTATCACAAACACCCTTCACAAGACCCTTCCCACATTCAAATTCCTGCTCAATATCTCTGGTGCCTCGTAAGGTGTTTGGTGCAGGCAGGTGTTCAAAGTTTGCACTGGACTAAGAGACCTATTTCCAGAGCTGTGGGAGAGGTATCTGACAGAGCCAGAGGGGTAGGGCTGTTTCTTTTGGCAACTGGACTCTACTGCTACACTCCAGTGGTGCTGGATCAGCTAAATGCTTATCAGGATTGTGCTCAAGTCTGGGGGTGGGGGAGTGGTGGGGAGAGAAAACAAGGAGGAGTATTAGGCAAATACCGAAACAAAGAACATCCCTTCACTAGCTTCATCAGAGACAAATGCAGCCCAAAGAAACTGCAGGTGAGGTGTATGACCTTGGAAGGAACACAGACCTTGGTTTGGGCCAGCTTGGAAGCCTGGAGTTCGCACACCCTTGGGGCATGAGCAGATAGACCCTCATCCTCAGTTCTTCCTCTCTTTCAATTGCCTCCCAACCGCTGCCTCCCCCTACCATCTGGGACTGATAACAAATCTTTCACACAGTGGGCATGTGCTTCCAATTAGATCTTTTCCCAGCTAGCTCCTGGTTTCTTTATCTTCCAGCACTGAGCACATCCTGGGAACAAATGCTAGATTCAGGTTCCCTCCAAGCTCACACTCTCCTTTCCTTTTTTCTGTATGGACATCTGCATGGCACGCAGAAACCAGAATGCCCAATCTGGGCCTCACTGTATTTGTCAGAGGAAGCATTCACTCCTTGCATGGGAGTGATCCCCGGAATTCATGTATTGTACCCCCACTCCCCAGCATGACAGTATACAGGGACGGTGCTTTGGGGAGGTAATTTGGTCATGAAGGTAGAGTCGTCATAATGGGACTGGGGGTGTGGAGCTCACTTTCCCTCCCACCACTGCCCCATCATGTGAGAAGATGGAAGAACACAGACTTCTGGAAAAGAGGAAGACAGTTCTCACCTCACCACGCTGGCACCCTGACCTTGGGCGTCCTGATCTCCAGAGCTTGCTAAATAAATTTCTGTTGTTTGAGTCACTCCAGCTAAGGTGACTTGTGCCGTAAGATCTGCGCTACAAGAAGCAGTGACAAATGCAGTCTCCCTCCTATCCCTCTAAACCAAGTAACAAGCTGAGGACACAGAGAAGTATATGCCCTGTGTGGCTTCTCTGCCCACCAGCCAGATCCTGATTTGGGTCTCCCCATGTGTAGCTTTCTAGAAAAGCAAATTCTAAATGATTAGCAAAGACACCGAGAGCCTAAGAGAGTGGGTCAGCAAGATGCTCAGTATGTATTTGTTACAAGAATACAGATGAAAATGCAGTGTGGGTATCCCTTTAGCTTTAAGGGACGTGCTCATGAAAAGTAAATACTAGTCATGTTGAAGAGGAGATCTGACCCCAGCACCCGCCTCCATTAGGTCCCATGAGGCTGTCACAAGGACAACCGAGGGATAGGTCCAGGGTAATGGTGGAATACCCTGCTTTAAAAAGCAGTCTCAGCAAACATATACACGCCAAAATTCAGAGGGGAGAAGAGGCACATGATCATTCAGTGAGAGGGAGGGTGAGTTATAGATGAGTTGGGCTCACCTCCTAGTTTTTTTTTCATTTTCTGTGTGATGTTGGGTAACTTACCAAATTGGGTAACTTCCTAAATGTTGGTTTCTTCACCTATAAAGTGGGGATAATAAAATGACCTACTGCAAAAAGTCTGATGTGTTAAATATGATAATGCATCAAAGTGAAACATAGCAAGTATTCAATAAATGGTAGCCTCAGATACCTTGCTGCTTTGTCTCATCTGGCCAGTTGGATTCACGCTTCAGATCTTTATAACTCAAGAGAACGTCAATCCTACATTAGTAATTTCAGGAACAAAAAGCACAACCACATAAACGAGGTGCAGGTGAGGAAGGATGGAGTCAGGCCAAGGCAGGGAGCCAAACTCACCATGAAACCACTAAAAAAAAAGCATCTAGAAACTCACCTCTCCTTAAATCAGAATGAATTCTGATGACTGAATAATCAAATTCAAAATCTCTCTCTCTCTCTCTCTCTCTCACACACACACACACACACAGAGAGAGTTTCAAAAATCCCACAGCCACTCTCAGAACTCCCCAACACTAGATCATTAGCCAAAGTGTGTATTTTCTCGAGCTGCAAACATGAAAGGGTGAGAGGGAACAAAAGGAAGCTTAGGTCGAGCAAAGGGAGCCACGCATCAGGTAGAAACCATGCTTTGCAGGACACAGACAAGGTCTAACCTAGAGATCTTTTTCTGACCCAGAGTGAAGCGGATGATTTTGCTTTGAGATGAATCCTTGAATGATGCACTGCATGATGGGAAAGAAAAAAGTGGGAAAGGTGAATGAGTAGGGGGAGAGGACATTAGACACAGCATATCACAGAAGTCTTATGACAAGAGAAGCCTGGTTTTCCCTCTGCCCAAACTTCCACCAAATGCAGCATGATTTTACATATTTGATCATTTCCAAATTGGTGAAACTGTTATTAAGATGAGCTTAGAGGCCTTCCAGTGGTGCAATGGGTTACAGCGCAGCACTGCAAAGTGAGCCACAGCTGCCTCAGCAAAAGTTCCATCCCCAGCCAGGGAGCTGACCCACAGGGTACAGCCGACCTCTCCGGTCTCTCCCACTGCTCCACTCATCAATGTATTTCAGTGGCTCCACCTGTTCTGCTCCCCACTCTGTCTCTGGTGAATCCACTCACTGCCCCTGCACCACTGGCCTGTATCCAAGCTCTGTATGCATACATAAATAAATCTTAAAAAAAAAAAAAAAAAGATGACCTTAAAATTTTCGAAGTTTTCTTTCTTTTCAGCTACCAGTCACTGTCTGGGTCTCTTCCACTAGGAGACATTGAAGCAGGGGCCTCTGACAAGGAAACATCCTATAGACCTCTCTAATTTTGTCAATGCTTTTATTGTTCATCACTGTTCTACCAAGATGCTTTTCAGATGTATGTGCCAAATATGCCATAAAGTGGACCCAAAACAACAGAATAAATGTCTCCAAGTGTTGCTGGTCTTTGGCCTTCTTGCTTTCAATGTTATAAAAATGGTCATTTAAAGTATTTTGAGCTTGGTAAGTTCTGGGCTTTGGAGCATAAATTTGTACATTTGAAGAATCTCGGTTGGCTTAGTTGAAGAAAAAATTAAATGTATTTACTGCCTTCTGAACGCAGTCTTTCCTGAAAGCAATCTTTTTCTTGTATCTGTACATCTTATACCATATTCAAAGAGGGATCTGAGAAATGCAACCCGGTGTCACTAGATTTAGCAAGTAAAAGAGGAAATGGGGGGAGGGGTTAATAAAGCAATTGATTTTCTTCATTTTTCCTAAACAGCAGAATATTGGTAACTGTAAGGTAGACCCTGATGAAGCAGGAAGCAAGTCCTGGTGACTGTGCTCATTCCCTGCACGCCAGACTAGTGAGGCAATTCACCAGGTGAAACATGGGTTGAGTTTATCACACAGACGAATGAGAAGCACTAAGGTGGAAAGGTCAGAATGTGCCTCCAATTAGCTGTCATGGAAGAGCTGCTGATATTTTATGTCAAAGTCTCAAATCTCCCTTGCCAGCTTCCACTCTCCTGGATTAACCAACATCATGGAAAAGTCACCAAGCTTCGTATTTGCAATGGTTTGAAGTACACACTATACAGGCATGTTTCTCTAACAGAAGATCAGAACAAAACTGGCAATGGAGGGCTGCATCAGTATTTGACAGTGATAGTCAAGGACTCAAACCATTACTCTTGGCAAAGACAGATTTGAGGGATAACAGTACAGGGGGACTGAGCCAGTGACAGAGTTTTAGTATTCTTAAATTAAAAGCCAGAGTGTTAGCTTAGGATAGCATATCCCTTGACCTTGAGAAGATGACCTCTGGAACAACGTATGGGAAGATACAATGGATGAAACCAGTCATTTTCAAAAGTAACCCAGTCTGGACCAGATAAAGGCTAAGTGAGGGCATAAAGCAACTCCGAATGCTGGTCCACACCCCTGCATTGTGGGGTGAGGGGGCCACAGGATAGAGCTGGAATAAATGAATATAAAACTTGGCATAGGTGAATTTGGCTTTTCTTTAGGTAAAGCATTTATTAACGACAGGATGTGTTTCTTACTGAGAGATGGGCGTCCTCACTGGAACATCTGGTTCTCTAAGAAAACATACGCCTACCAGAGAAATGGATGCCCCAGGGTACTCCAGCGCAGTGATGAGCCCAGCATTTCTCAACACAAGCTCTCTGGAACCCTCAGCAGCAGAATGCTCTATACAATAAGTCCTAAGGCCAAGTTTGAGGAGTGCCTTCTAAACCCCTTCTGAAGATTCACACTGTCCACGTGCTCCTCTCCCAGGCTTCCTCCTCTCAACACCACCCTCTACCTCACTACTCAAGAAAAACATCTTGGTTCTGTGATTCCTGTCTCCCTCTCTCCAGACTCAAACTACCTAGAGTCCCAATGGTTGAACCTCTGAAATTTCCTGAAACAGGTTCCTCTCTGCTCTGACCCCACCACCTTGATTCAAGCCAGTCTCATCCACAGGACCACAAACGCCTCGACTGGGCTTCCACTCTTCCTTCCACTCTTACTCCTCTAGTCTTAGTCTCCAGAGTGAAATAAAAGTGTAAATCAAGTCTCTCTCCTTCTCAAGGAAGCCTTCATTGGCTTCCTGTCACCTTCAGAACAGAAAGCAAACTTTCTCCAGCCTATCCAGTACTGTACTCTGTGACAGCCTCATGTCACAGCTCTGCACCATGCTAGAGGTCACCTGTCAGGGTTCACCAAACATGCTACCTCAGTGTAAATATTGGGAGCCACTTTGCTTACGGGTTACCTTACCATTTCGCATCTCCCCTCACTCACAGAGCTCCATCCCCACTAGACTTCGCTCTGCTCCTCCAACCTCCCAAGCATACCCCTACCACAGGGCCTTTGCACCAGCAGTTCCTTCTGTGCTCCATACTTGAGTTTTGCCTGGTTTGCTCCTTGTTATTTCTTTTTTTTTTAATTTAATTTTCAATTTTTTCAATTTTATATATTTTTTGCATTATTCTTCATTTTGTACATTTTTTCCATCTCAGTTGTAACCCCTGTGAACTTCCTACCACCACTTCACCCATGTGCCATCATGCTATTTGTGGCAACCTGGATGAAACTGGCAAAGATCATGCTTACTGAAATAAGCCAGAAATAAAAAGAAAAATACTGGATGGTTTCACTACTTGTCGTTTCTATCTCCACTTTGGTGCCCTGTTCTCAGAGAAAACTTCCTATCAGACTAATTTCTCTGACTACTATTATCCTATTATAATTTTACTATCTTCTATTTTTCTTCCTGTTTATTTGCCTGCCACCTCCAGTATATTATAGAAAGAATGGTTCAGTCAGCCTAGAACAGGGCCTAGCATGCAGAAGACATTCAAACATCAATAAATAAATGAGGGTCTATTGTCTGATCAAAGGATCTGAAAAGGATCTGAGTAGACCTGCAATAAAACAACTTATGCCAAATTATTTCCCTTTTTTTTTCTGCAAAAACCCTTCCCCTCAAGGCACGGTCTGCACTCTGCAGACAGCAGTTTGGGAAATGATGTCCTGACCATTCAATCACCCAGATGACTTTGATCAGGAAACAGCCCCCTACTCAGGTGTGCTTCAGGGCAGTGTCTGGCTGCTTACTGCTAGTTTAGGCTCTGCAATCCCCAATTTCCATAATGTGACTTGGATATAATCAAGCCATTAGAGGATCTAATTTACATTACCTCACTGCTGCTCTTAACACCCTCACAGTCAGGAAATAGCACACCCCCTAGACAAAAAGCTGAAACCATTGATAAGGCAGATGCTGTTTAACATCCTCAATGCTATGACCAACTAATAAGGGTTGAAGGTTCATGAGAAGCCTGAAGATTATGAACACCAGCACAACTTCAGTGAAATCAAGTAGTCCACTTGACCAGTGACATTCAGGTTTGACAGCTAAAGGTTTATAGATTATTCAAAAAACAAAAACACTGAACTGTTCTCCAGAACTTTGTTACAAGTCAAAAACATTCTTGTTCCAAATTTTCTTTCCTCTCCCCACCCCATATTAAAATGAACAGTTTACAAAGTGATCTCTCCTAGAGCTCTTTAATGCGAGCCTTCCCACTATAAAATGTCTGTTTGTTGGTCACTCTATGGTTCCTTGGTAAATCCCAAAAGCAAGCATCACCTCTCTGGAAACACCAACCAGTTCCAGGCTCTAATTCTCCAAAGCAGAGAACCCCAGCTGACTCTACTACCCACTCTAAGGTCAGTAAGACCCAGCAGCAGCTAAACTAACTGCTCTCCTCAGGGGGCACTGCCCTCAGGGAACATGGCCTCCTATTTCTCTGCTAAGAACCACCTGCCACCTTTGGGTATTCTAGACTTCTCTAACAGAAAGGAAGGCATTTCTCGAGCTTCCACTAAGTGAGATTACCCTCAGGTATTAACACAGAACAGGCAAGAGAAGTGTGAAGTCTATTTTAGGGTTTGTTTATTGCATATGTGTGTCTGTGTCACAGGCTAGAATTAGGGCAGGCACAGCTCATTAGCTGTGGCTGCTGGTGATTCTGACCTGGGAGAGCACATATCCCTGCCAGGCACGGAGAGGGGCCTCCTGCACATGCTCCTCCCCCACTGATTCCCCACCCTTCTCAACACTGAAGAAGCTCAAGGATAGGCATGTTCAGTATAGGCTAGAATTCGGTCGGTGGCCAACGGAGGCCTGAGCAAGAGAATTCTCAATTGGCAAGGAACCACACCTGGACTGCATTTCAACTTGTGCTTTTGACTGCTGATGAGGCGCTGGCTGGTGAGGCTGGCACGGTGCTTGGGGAGTGGCTGGCACCTGTTGCTGAAGAGTGCCAGGCTGGCACTGGGAGGGGGCCCCGGCCGCCTGGGACACAGCAGGCTGCAGCGGTGAGGAGAGATGCTGCTTTGGGGGCTGTTGCTGCTGCTGTTTGTACCGGGAGAGGCTGAAGAAGAGGCCTAGAATGGCCTTGAGGTTTCCATTCCTGATTTCTGCAAGACAAAAAAAAAATTCTTGTCAGATAGGATGGCTTTTCTTGAGCACTGCCTCCTACTCCCCTCCAATGGGCTGTCTCAGCCCTCACATGAGTTTAATTCCTGTAGGATATGACAGATTTCCTGAACACTTAATTGGTATCACAGTCAATTAAAATCAGGCCTAAACCACAAAGAAATTAGCTTATCCTCCCCGCTGGGAGAAACGAGGATACACGAGACAAGTAGCAACTGGATGGATGTCTGGCAAGTGCCAGGAGGAAATTGGGAGTTAAGGGCACAGAGAAAAAGTCAGAGTCCCGAGCAAGACAGAGCTTGCTCGAGAGGCAAAGGCAGTGATCTGGGGACCAGGGCGCGTCTGGCACCAGGGGAGACGCGGGTCTTCAGGGGCTCTGCCAAGTCCCTGTTCTATGCTTCAAGTCGCCCAGCTGTGCCAAGTCAGAAATCCTCGCACTGTGTTCCCTGGTCATCCTTCTCTCCTCTCTCATCCGCCGGAGAAATAACTCTTACTTTGGGCTGGGTGTGGGGATTGCTTGTAGAACTTGCTTCCATAAAGAACTCACAGAACTTCTCGGATATTAAAAGAAATTAGAGCACAGTGGGGACAAGAACAGTTTTATTCCAGATGGAGTTTTTAGATGTTAAAATGCATTTGCCTCAAGGCATGCATGAAGAGGTACAGAGAAGGAATAAAACATTTATTCACAGGCAAAGCCAATAGATCTCAGGGGTGTTTCTCCTGGGCAATCCCTCCCTGTATGCAGTTCTTTTAATACCAGATGTGACGGCCAGGGTATAAACTGACCCAGGGGGTGAAGGAAAGGGCCACCCAGCCGGAGCGCCCCTCTCCCCAGAAGGAAGAACCCTGGGGATCCTTCTTTCTTTGCTCTGACTGGAGGATAATTTTCTTTTTCCAAACTGGCCAAGGAGATTATAGGGAGTAGGGTCCAAGAAAGGACAACCTCCCGGTGTGGGTAATGCACACCTCCAGGATGACCCTGGGCTGGAAAGAGGCTGCTGATATGGGAACACAAGTTTCCGGCAAAGACCTGTTGAGAGGCAGAAGGTTTGAATGGGGTTCTTTCAGAAACAAGCCCCATTCTGGGAGGGAGGAGAGGCAGCCTGCCAGCTCCAGGACTGTGATCTGATTAGGCCAGGCTGGATTACTTCCTGTCGCTGCAGCGTCTCTCTCCAGGCTCTGTAGCAACTGACAACACAAACTAGAAGTCAACCTTAAATGCTACTTTTGGAACTAGTAGATTCCGATCCCGGGAAAAGACTGACAGGAAACCCAAGTCGTGAGTTCCAGTCTTTACCACTTAGTCGCTGTGCAACCTTGGGCATGTCACTGAATTGTCTGGCACAACTTGCCTCATCACAAAGTTGGTTTGCAGAGCAAATGAGAGCAGGTATGTGAAAGCACGATGTAAACACTGAAGTCCTTCTCTGCTTGTTGTTTTATGAGGACCGAGTCCCCAGACTCCTGTATGAGATTCCCAAACAGCTCCAAGCGCCATCCTGCCAAAATGGTTTTTGCTATGATGAACTTATAATTTATCATGCAAGCCAGGATTCTTTTCAAAATGCAAAGGAGGAGCTTTTAATTACATCAGGAAGCCAGGGTTGACCTGGACAAATGAAGATGTTTATTAGCCACTGTGTGAAATGCAGGCAGCAGAGAAACTGTCCAGCTTCTTTGGGCAGTTTAGCTTTAATCCTTCAGCTCTGCTTCCTTCTCGATCCTAAGGAAACCACAGGGGAAGCATACATCTATCTCTGTTTCTTTTAGGCTTCCAAATGTTCTCGGGGGTGCATTAGGACGCAGAATATGAGGCTTGGAGAAATGATTTAGTTGGCTCCTCATTTTACCATTGAGGAAATGGAGAGAGTGACACATCTGTGGTCACCCAGGTAGTTGGTTAGTGTTGAGTGTTAGGGATGCAATCAACAGGTAATGCTGGTGACCACCTGCTTAGAAACTTGGGGAAAAAGTTTCCCCACAAGAATCAAATGTACAGGAGGGGAGAAGAAGAGCTAATCACAGGAAAAGATGAAATATATATAAGGTTCATTTTTAGTGTCTTTTACAGGTGTCATCAGGTTATATAGCTTATAATAACAAGAACTACGACTAATTAGTATGTATACAATTCAGGTCTCTGATGTACAATATCCCTGAATTCCTCTCTTACAGAAAGAGGCCCAGAGTTTGTCTTCTCCAAGGTAGTAAATGCTAGAGTTGGGATTTGAATCTAGGTTTTTCTGACTCAAACCCAGACTTTTGCTTATGAGTATGAGCTTTCTTAAAAGCACACCAGATAATCTTGTACTTATTCAACTAGCTGGGGCATATAGAAATATTCTTTATTCTTTTATTATGGAATGTGTGAAATATTCCTTGACACACACACACAAATACATAGATAGATATTGATTAATATTTATCAAGGAATATTATATATATATGTTTATATACATAATGTGCATATATATTATATATAATCACACAAGCAGAACAAAGAAGGGAAGACTTGTAATTCCATAGACATATACCCAGAAGCCCAATAATTGTCCACTGCAAAAAATAAGGCGGCAGCCAAAGTCGGATGCAGACTAGCAGAGCCAGATTTGTCAGACTCTCTAATTACTTAATCATTAAACAACTGTTTGTAACTACTCATTTCATCGTTTCCTAAAACACTGCTAAATGCACTTTCTCTAAAGTGGTAGCATTTTTATTATAAATGGCATTGTTTTTGGAGCCAAGAAGACCTGGGTTGAATCACTATAGTTCATCTATGGTGGAGGGTAAGTGAATTGCTCAGGCTTTACGCATGCCATTGGCCTTTGTGGCTATCACCTAGGGCCTTATATGCAGGAGGCGCTTGAGACCCTGGGCATGGGGCACGCACGCCTGATGGCGGATGCCTGCAGTGTGGTGTGAGCATGCGCAGTGCGCGCAACTGTGCCTGGAGGCTGAGGCTAAGAGGTCGGTGACTCACAGAATGGTTAGGGTGGAATCAACAGCAGGATGAGTGACTGGAGAGACAGGACAATGCGACGGCACCAGAGAAAGCCCAGAGGAAGAAATGAGTAAAGACTTCACTGGGGCTGGGGGGCCTGACCCACACAATGGTGTAGAAAGAACATTAAAGCCTGAAAATTCCACTGATGGTTCCGGGTCTCTCCTTCATCCATCTGCCCAAACTACTGGAGAAACTGCCCTGTGCCTTGCTGGCACAACAATAGACTTTGAATGTCTACAGGATTCAAATCCCCTGAGCCTCAGCCTCGTTTTAAAATATGGGTACTCCCTGCTACACCTTTCCCGCAGGGCTGCCATGAGAATTAAGTGCCAATTCAATGAGAAGATGAGTGCAAAGCACCTAGGACATCGCCTCATTCTGTTCTACTTTTGGGTCAGAAAATGTGGCCATTTAATTTGCAGCCTCCTCAGAACTCACTACTGGGCTCTCACCTACGGGGAGACTTTGACGGTACCCACTCCCCCTTCTCATGTCCTCTCTAACACGGTCACAGGCACCAAGCCATCAATTCTGCATCTCATTTTGGGCTTTGTTTCTTTAAGCAACTTTATTGTCTTGTAATTTACATCCATAAAATTCACTGATTTTTAAATAAATTCTGGTAGTGGAATATTTCTGTTAGCTTTGAAAGGATTTCTTGCATTCATCCAGTCACTTCCCAAACCTGCTCTGAGTCAACCTCTAATCTACCTGTTGTTTCTATAGATTTGCCTACCCCAGACATGTCATATAAATGGAATCATGCAATGCAAAGTCTTTGCATCTGGCTTCTTCAAAGTTCATCCATGTCAGGGCATCTCTCATTAGTTTGCTTCTATGTATTACTCAGGTATTGGAGTAAGACTCCATTCCCATGGATATAGCATATTTTGTTTATCCACTTGCCAGTCCCATTTTCTTTTCAGCACACAAGAATTCAGGAGTGGTGGATGCTCTTTTCAGAGTTGGAAGCCACACAGTTTATGCCACGGGTGGTCTCTAGTCGAGTTTCAAAAATAGATACAATTGTGTGCTTTCCATATTTCCAAATGGCATTTGTCTGGTGTGTGCCATGAGACCTGGTAGACACACTCCCCAGGCAGTCTAAAACAAAATCCACAGCCCACAGAAATGTTTCCCTCATGAAAAAGCAAAGGTTTTCAAAAAAAATCATTTCAGATCTGGATCCAAGATCCTCACCCTCTTGATTTCCAGAGAAGGGGAGAAAACAGACCTAGAAAGAAACAACTACACCAAGGAGATACCAAGCACGAGGACCCTGTTCTCCCTTCGCCTGTGGACACTTCTGTGCAAGCTGAAGTACAAGCTACACGCCATGTTTCAGTTTCCATTAGAATCACGATTGCCTGGCCTCTTTGTTTTGGGGATTCTTCTTGAACTCTCTGTTCCCATTGACTGGTAAAAGCTAGTCAATGATACTGTAGAAAATGTCAGACAGGAAGGCTAAATTTTCTTTCAACATTATTAAAGAGAAACCTTAAACGTGGCTTACGAAGGCATGAGCATCAAAATAATCTAATACAAAGAAAACTTTCTGTAGCAAAGAAGGGATTCAGCGCCAAAGGGCAGGCTGCCTCAGACCACAGAGTTGCAGAATTCCTTCTCGACTCCCTACCCCACGGCGGTGTGAGGCTCACCGGCTGACTGTGGGTTCTGCTGCATTACTCGTCCAGACGAGCCGGCTGCATGACCCATATTCAGCACACAGCTCCCCACCCTCTCCTCAGCCCTATGGGGCTGCTCACATGCTTGTCAATGACTCCTCCCAGAACAAGAAACTGCAGGTCCTTCTGGTGAAGGACAGGAACTCCAACCACTGCGGAACTCTGGTGGGATGGGTAGAAGGAAATGGAAACAGTCCACCTGCTGCTTTTACCCTCATACTCCAGAAAGACCTCCTGCATACAGCTCGGGATGAAAGGAGGCGCAAGGTCAGCATGGGGGTCTTTGGCCAGATGAGTAGCAAACTGGGTCTAGGTCTAAGGTAATAAATCAGCAACTGATTCCCTTCCAGAGATAGCTAGAAGGCTCTTCCTGCGCCTCTGTCTCTCTGATCCGCAAGACTGGCAAGAGGTATTTCTTTGCCCTCATCATATTACTTATGTCTCATCTTCTGTCTAGATTTCCCTTCATTTCCTTTTTTGTCAGGTGAATGCCTACTCATCCCATAAAACCCAGGGGAAATATCACCTCTGTGAAACCGTCCCCCTGACTTCCCCAGGCAGAGCTGATCAGTTGCCTTTCCTTGGGCACCATTGGATTCTTGATAAACCGCAAACATGGTTCTCCTGTTAATTGAGATTAAGGCTAGTGTGTACAAATGAGATTCACTATGTATCCCAGTCTATCGCACCAGGCCTGGCATATAGGCTGTGCCCCGCAAATATTTGCTGAGCTAAATAAGATACTCCCAGAACTCCACTTCTCCATTATGGGAAGATGGGCTCAGGGCCAGGTAGGACAAACTCCAGGTGTTCTCAAAAACTCCCAGGGGTCGAGGCCTTCCTCCCTCCTAGGGACAAGTTTACAGATGATTGTGACAGGTGGAGAGTGTCAGGGAGGGGTAGGAGGGATCTTGAAAAGCACTCACGGCCAGGTGAGGCCCCAGCTCACAGGACTCTGGCAAGTCTCCAAGAGCAAAAGGATGGGCCCAGCCTTCGGGCACAGAGACGGGGTGGGAGGCCTAGTCCAGAGAAACTGCCCCACACCACAGCCTCCCCCTGGAGTTCCCCGGGGTCTGCAGACCTCACTGCCTGTGTGCAGGAACACAAGCTCCTGCAGCGCTCTGGGAGGCAGGTCAGGGCAGCGCCTGGGCTGCTCGAGCTTCAAGGACAGGTGCACGAAGTCCCGCATTTAGTCACTGGGAAAGGGTGGGGCTGAAGCTATGGGGCTTTCCACCGCTGATGTTTTCATCAGAGGAGGAGCCTCGGGGCACTCAGTCATCTTCAAAAGGAAAACAAAAAGCATTAAAACGACATTATTTTTCCATACACTCTAATGCTTTTCTGGTAGTTATGCCACTGGTTAACAGTGTGGGTAGGAGGTGGTGCTGTGAGAGGTCGGAAATACCAGGCTTTCGAATCAGCAGATGTGAACAGCTTAGCCACTCACCTGATGGGCTTCTCTTTTCCCATGTGAAATTTAACCTTTGGGGGCCTCAGTTTACTCTTTGTATGAGAGGGCAAATGTGAATACTCATCTCAAGAGCTTGCTGGGGAAATCAAATAAGACAGAAATGTGCACAGACAGCACTTAGCAAAGTTGGCTGTCACAAAATGGTTTCTCTTCTTTTAACCTAATAGTGAGGTACATTCCTTGTAACCCTGCGAGTAGGGTCCAGCTGAGGAGGTGAGTGCCCTTGTTTACATAGGTTCATTTTGCTGGCAAAGGCTGGGGCCAGTCGCTTTCCAACAAGACAGTACCAGTTCAGAGTCTTGTCACCAAACACCATCATCGCCACCATCCCCTACTTCCCAAAGCCAGTGTGAGAAGATTTAGGTAGGAATGTCATGCAGATAAGAATGATCACAAAGACAGCCTACTTCCTCCCCTCGCCAAGCGGCAAGGAAGTGGGGACTCCAACATAGTAGGTCAGGGCAGTGGAAGCTCCACGCGCATTACTGCAGGCAGGGTGCTGGCAGCCTAGCCCCAAACTGGACATCTGCCAGGGGGACTTGAAGATGTGCTTTCTGGTCACCTGAAAGTGGGGAAAGAGCTGGAGAGAGATGCTGGGGTCAGGGATTTCCAGGTGACAGGGGGCCTGTTCTACCAGCTACAAGGACAAGAGGGAGCCCCCACATTCCTGCTGGTTCTATGGCAGGGGTTGGAGGGACCATGAGACTGAATTTTAGTCTTACCTGGACCACCTTAGTGGGGGAGGGGGACTAGCAAGGGCCTGAATCAGGGGGATGAGACATGCACGCTACCAGTTGGGGTAAGCTGAGAGAGTTTCACCACACACTCCCATGGGACCGAGAGCCCCATCCACCGATAGGAGGATGGCAACGTTTCAGCCAGCAAAATTCTGCCTTTTCTAAATCACCTCAACTCTGGAGGTCCAGGAACAAGGGAAGAGAAGGGAAGGAAGTCAGTGGGCATGCCCCTGTCTTTCCTCAATCTTCTGCTACTTCCATGTGGGGGGGAAAGAGCTTTCAGTAGAGTTTCTGGATGAATTTTAAAACAACACTGACTCCTAAGTATTGACATAAAACTGTCCTCATCACTGAGCATGACTGAAGAGCTACGGGTTGTAGCATAGTAACAGTGAGAGAGTGTCGATCCAGCAGAAAAGACTGGCAGTGGAGGAGGGGCATGAGCCCCTTCATCGCTGCACCCTAAGAGTTGACACCTCAACCCCTGGTTACAAACACTCTTATATGCTTGGAGACCCACAAAGGCCACTTCCCAACACTGGCAGGAACTGACTGGCTCTTTGCAGGATATGCCGTCCTGGGCAGCTATGCCTTCTGAGCCAACATTCCAGGCAACAAATTGTTCAAGGTCTTTTCTGACTGCCTGGATGTGGCATGCCTAGATTTTGCCCATCTGCTTCCCCCAAAACACCATGAATACGAGTTCTCAAGTCATATGCCAAGTTTGAAATCCTGGCTCTGCCACTCGCTAGCTACAGATCTTGGAGATGTCAAGCATTCTCTCTTTATTATTTTTTTTCCTTTTATTCTTACTGAAGGAGCTTTGGCTGACAGCATGGTATGTAACTCAGAGGCACAGGGTCACACCCTTCAGCTGTATGTTACCACACCACAGTCACCACTGAGGCACAGAAAGTTCTCCGCCACAGCCCACCGTGCCCCTTTCCCAGTTTGCTCTCCTCCCTCTTCCCCTGCAGTGGCCGCAAATCTACAGTCAGGTTTCTAGGGTTTATTATTAGTTTGGTTTTACCCGACTTCGTTTCTTTACTCCATATTCTACATATAAGTGCCACCACCTGGTATTTGTCTTTCTGTCTTATTTCTCTCTGCATAACCTCTCCATCCACAACCTCTTTAAGCCAGCGTCTCCTCATGTATAAACCCAGGATACTATAAATCCAACTTCAGGGCCCTCCCTGGTAGCGCAGCAGGTTAAAGCACAACACTAAGAAGCTTAAGCTGATTCTGCATGAGTTCGATCCCCGCCTGTCCCGGAGGAGATCCACATGGCGCAGCAGACCTCTCCTGACCCGCCCGCTGCTCCCCTCAGCAGTGTACTTCATTGATCTGCCTATTCTGCTCCCCACTCTGTCTCTGGTGAATCCTCTCACCCTCCGCATCTCTGGCCTGTACCCCAATTCTGCATGAATAAATAAATAAATCTTTAAAAAAAAATTCCAACTTCAATCATGAGAGCTGGAGCTGATACACATAAAAGCCTTAAAAGCACAGTTGGCTTGATTCACGCAACAAGTGTTTATTGAGAAGATGCTCTATATCTGAAGGTATAGAGAGGAAGAGATGGAGATGTGGATAATAAACGAGGTGGAAAGCAGGACAACGGGAAGATGGCCAGGAGTCAGCTCAGGCCACAGGGGATGAAGCTAACCTCCAGAGTCTACATCCCCTTGAGCCCTTTCTGCTAAACATGACTCTGTAAAACATTCCTGCTGACTCTCTGCCAGAGGCACAGTTCTGAGGGCTCCAATCACTCCCCGAGACTAGAAGGAGCATGTGCCAGCCACCTGCCAGCCAGCACAAGAACTCTCCAGGGGAAGAAATAAGCTGTTTCTCACAATGGGAACTGGCATCTCTCTACCTGTCCATGGAAACAACCTTCCCCACCCTCCCTCCTACACTGCAATGTACATGCCACATGTCATTCAGCCCGGATTTCAACCCCATGAAGGACTCACACCCCGAAGCAAGGCACCCCAACAATTGCCTTCTTCTCAGAGCTGGAATTAGAGCTGGTCCCTGGAAAGCTGCTTCTGAAAACTCTGGAAACAGTGCCATGGCGCCTGACCTGGGACAGGCCTAGCACCTTCAAGGTCCCACTTGGGGAAGCCAATAGTCCCACCCAGAGACAACATGCTCCCAGGCACCAGCAGGGGCCACCTGCCCCAGTACTGGAAGAAACGACAGTTCAGCCACAGAGCCAGGGAAACCCAGTAATGAGACCACAGCAGAACAAAGGCAGCGAACAGGTACTGACAGGAACCCATCGATGTGTAGATTTACCTGTTCGTGGGGCTGCTTCCTTCCTCACTGCTTCCCCTCCCTTCCACCCTGACCACAGCTGTCAATGCCAAAGGGCATGTTTTTAAAAAGCGACCCTGCAAGGGAGAGGTGGTGCCATCTGAAGCCAAAACTACTTTACCTGTTCTGGGAAAGCTGGAGGCAGGTGCTGGCTAATGAGTTTGGGAGGATGCGGGGCAGAACGGCTGCTTGTATTTAGGGACAGGAGAGTGAGACTTTCCAGGGCGAGAGGTTGCCTGAGGAGGCTGAGAATTCAAACCAGTCACCTTTAGACCAATACCTAATTGAATAGCAAATGCTCACTTGCTAACGAGACACAAATTTGAGCTAATTAAGACCTCCTCGTTGGCATCTTGTAAAGTAGCCTCTCTACTAAAACACGCATTTTTTTTTTTTAAAGCTGGGAAAAGGGTTTCTTGTTCTAATAAAAATAACAGAAAAGAATTAAGCATTTTCCCTGGAAGCGTATGATTTCAGTATGTTCTGTGGCTCTCTCTCCCTCGCGTTAGGCCTGGCTCAGCACTGCTAATCAGGGGAATCAAATCAGTGTTGTTGGATCAAGCCCTTCTCAGAAAGGAGTCTCAGTGGCTTATAGACATGGCTGGCAGGGTTTCATCTGCATCCTGGAAGTGATTCCGCTGTCAAGAAGTTGGCCCTCTTCAGTTCAGACAAGCAATAGGCCATCTCACAACCAGAAGGACGACACCGGAAGTGCCCACCAGCACGCCCCTCCTCTCCATCTTAACTGTGTCACAGGTAACAGGTGAGCATTTCTGCTGATGAAAAAGCAGCTCCATGAGGAGCGCTCTGACTCACCTTCGGCAGACAGCCCCTGGATGTTTATCCCCTTAGCTGCCAGGAAATTCAAGCAGGCGTCTATGTTTTCAATCTAGGGAGAGAGAAAAAAAAAAATTTACTCAGTAAATGTTCCGCCATCTCTTCTTAGAAACAAAGGACCGTGTCAGGGAAGGTTCACTGTGCATTCGCTAAGGTTCTCAATGAGGAAAAACAAGGACATGGACCTGCCGGATGAATAAGTGGCCGTAGGTCAGGCCTTTCTTTTGTCTGTACTTGCACAGGAAAAGGTTACCTAATACCCCAACCACACAGTACCAAAAGTCAAGGTCTTGGATTGCTCATGGCTGCCAAAAATAACCAGGGTAGAATCGTTTGTTAATCGCTGGCCCAGTGCAATCCTGAAAATTTGAGCAGCTGCCAGAAAAATGGAAGCGGGGACAAGGTTGGTAGACCCACCCACCTCCCAGCAGCTGGGAGGAATTCCCAGCCACCAAAGAGGCAGGCCGTCCAATGCAAAACAGTGAATGGAAGTGCGACAGGAATCTGGGCAGTGTTTACTCACAAAATTCTCAGGATAGCGGGCACTGCAGATGACCAGGGAGGACTGTGACCCTGTCAAGACACTGCCCTTTGTGTCCTCGGTGACAAGAAAGCCCCACCAGCTATAGCCTGGGAGGTCTCTAGGTTTGCCAGGGCTGATGTCACAGCCAGGGGGCGGATGATGTCCAGCCCTCAAGGAAAACCAACTCAGTCATTCCCAAGAGTCTGATTTGACTTCACTTCTCAGACTACTTATTTATTATTTATTTTTTTTGTCTACGGGAACATGTTTGTGCTTGATGAATGTCAATGGTGGCCATACGTAAAAGAAATTACTTTTCAATTGGTACAGGAATCTGGAATTTCACATAACTTGTGTTTTACAAAGAAGATTCCCCCCCACCCAGCCCCAACTCATCTCCATCACCCCTCTTCGCCACGTGACTTCTCAGGCTCCATCAACATCACTATGAAGTCGAACCAGTCTTGAACCAGCATTTATCATGAGTCAGAACAGGTACCTGTGTTCTTTCTCTCTTTCCTTGCCCAAGCAAAATCCTAATGCCTCCTTCATAGCCAGCAAGAGAGCAACTATCTGCACTTTAAGGGCTCTAACTTGAGGAGAGTCTGGCTCCATCCAAGACAGTCTTCCCGAAGTTCATGTCTACCCCACTCCCTGAAATCTGACATTTCCTTTCAACTTCCCAACTTCACATGTTCCAAATGCTTCAAATTAAGCCATGGGACCTGAATAAATCTGTGTTCATGTTAGAAGAATCCACTCAACCTTGAGCTTGAGGGATTACTCTGTTGCCACAGGAAGTTCTTGCTGTTTGCGGTAGGAACAGGATGAGAGACACAGCAGCCGTGGAGCAGGTTTGCAAGACTCTGCTGTTCAAGCAGAAGTTCTCGTGCCATTTACTGAATTCATACAGCATAGTAAAAGCCAATTATGTGACAATGGTATGAGGAATAGGGTTCAGAGGGTGGGATAGGAATGGGGGACAAAGTTTACAGGGGAAAGGGAAGAGGACATTGTGACTACATGTATGATGTTATCACTGAGAGAGTTATCCCAAGACTGCTCTGGGGATGGCCACGAAATCAGGTCAATAGCAACCGAGGCGTCCCTGGGCCTATCTCACGATATGGGCTATATGCCGTAGGTAGTCAAGGAATGTTCTGTTGTGATTTGCTGATAGCAAATAGGTCACAGTTGTCCATGAGTGGCCAGCTCATAGGTCCCCACCTTACTCCATCCCATCCTTGCAATTTCTCTAGCATAAGCTCCCATCTCTTTCTGAGCTGTAGGCTCGCCTTTAAGGGTGCTTATTGGGGAAACACTCTCTCATTTCTAGGGAAAGGGGAGAATGCAATTTCCTGCAAATAAAATAAAGCTAATGCTCTGCATTATGCCCATCACCATCACAGAAAGTCACTTCTTATCAAGTGGGAGTAAAAATGAGATTTATTTTGAGACTCTGCTTCTTTCCCGCTCCAGGATGATGGACCGTGACAACCAGGTGCTATCACCTTGGAAGGAAAAGAGGGATGGGAAAGGAAGAAGGAAAATGTCTAGGAGAATCTGCTTTCATTGGTAGGAATAATAACAACAATAAAATCTATCTCCAAATTCCAAAGTCCTTTTTCAGTAAGATGTTAAATCCATCCTCATTTCTTCCCTTGTACACAACAGCAATATACCAGTACTACTCAAAAGGACTTGTTACCTCCACAAAGAGCACTAGTATGCAAATCATAAAAATCTTCTGCCACCTTTTGTCTCTTTCTATAATCCTATCCCACTTCTTCAAAATAAAATTGTGTGCTTGGCTGATATGCAAGGCTTTGGTAATTATGTTCCCATGGAAAAGAGAAAAAATAAAAACCAACCATCCTTAAATTTGCTAATGCAAAATCAAAAATGGTACTTTTGATATCTATCCTGGGAAAGGTCATAAGGGTCAGCTGACATGAATAAGTTATTTCTGAGATAGTGAAGCAGGGAAATACTAAATGTGTAAAACAATGCCCAACCAACAAATTCAAGAAAAGCACTGCTTTACTACAATACTGTAATTCTATAGAATTTTCCTTCCAAGGAACATATAGTACATTTACTTGTCACATGCATGGAGCAATCAATGTACACAGCCTCACGTAAAGTGCCTGACGATTTCTTCTTGGAAGGCTAGTCAGGCTTGGTGTATTTCAATTGCCATTCACTGGGCTTTCTTTCCATGTTAAATTCTATTAAAGAGATGAGTAACTAGAATTAGTTTCCTAGAATAATTCTTCCTCCTGTTACTGATTGTTTAAAGCCATATCATCCTTGCAATGGATTTCAAAATTTAGCTCAGCAGTTCCCCACTGAACAAAGAGTGGCAGAAAGGGAGGAAAGATGTTTGCCTCTCAGGGGACATTGTGGGAAATATCTTCGAACACTGGGTTGGAAGGAGTGGGAAGAAGGGCTCCCGAGAGTGGGTAGAAGTCGAGAATGCTGCAATGTGCAGGGCACATGCCATGACATAGTATCCAATTCCAAATGTCAACAGTGTAGAGGTTAAGAAATCTGAATTATGAGCCTTTTACTCATCCATTCAATCGACACATCCTGTGGTGTCTGCTATGTGCCAGGCACTAATGCCTGGGTCTGGAGTCCTTCTCCCTGTCCAGCTGCCCACATCCACACAGCCCTTCTCACTAGAGACCACAGAGCCATCCATTTTGGAGAAACAGATCATTTAAACGAGGAAAGCATCAGAATCTTTTTCCATTAGGTGAAGAGAGAAAGCCTCAGGGCACCACGAGTGGTTTTTCCTAAAGAGGAGATGAAACAGAGCAATCTCTGGATTGCACTCCCAGAAAATGCTAAAACTAAGAACTTGGGTCATTATTTAAAAGATGATTCATAAGCATCTTGAAATTTTCCCCTCTACTATGAATTCTCTGCTCGTAGAAAGAGTTCAAAAAACATTCCTCAAGTCTCAAATCCACTCTTTAATAATGTTCCATTTTGGTTAAAAATCACTCCTGACAAGGAGGCCGAGACCCAAGCTCTTTTCATCTGCACCCCAGGAACAGAGCGGAGCTGGAAAGCAGAAGAGGGTCAGATGTGGATTCCAACCTCCCGGCTTCACTTGGAATGAGATCAGAAGGGGAGAATGTTTCTTTGATCCAGGCTTTCTTGTGATTAAAATTCACCTTAAGGTTTCCTTCTAAATACTGTACAGGTAAACAATTCATCTTCATGCACCATTAAAACTGCCAGCACTCACCCCCTCCCACAAGGGGGTGGCTGGATGGCTGGATGGCAAGACCCTGGGCACTTGTCACTGCACAATGTCACCCTTGTCCCAACTTTGAAGACAGGCTCATGGCTTGTGTGTGATCCGGCACATAGTGGGAGATAGGAGATGAGGATAATGCTTGAAGCTGGGAGGCAGAGTGAAGGAAAAAGACTCAACCAGCAAAGTATGTAAACACAACCAAAGTTGTTCATTAACACATAGGGCCAACATAAACTACTTTCCAAAATTAGCTGAAAAGTATCTGTGCGAAGTCTGACATTCCAGCGCTGCTGATGGGGGCAGGGAGCTACGCTGTGGGTGAGAAAGCTTTTGTAGTTGTTGCCATAGAAATGGGTCTTAGAGCCTGGGAGTTCGCAGGAGTTGGCAGCAACAGAGGGGACAGAGGTATGGCGTGCAGAAGAGGACCCACAATGTGGCTTGGAGACTGCGAGTAGGAAGGTGCTGGATGATGGAGAAGCAGAGGAAGAGGACAGACCAAGATCAAGGTGCACTTCCCCAGACTTCCTTTTGTTGGAGGCCACATGTGGCTTCTGCCCTATGATGTCCACAAATATGCCAGAAAGACTACAATGGAACCTTCCTCCCAGTCATAGCAGGGATCTCCATCCCAAAGCTGTTTCTCAGCAGTGACTTGCAGGGCTAATTCCACAGGCTGTACATTGGAGCCTTTGCCTCTCTATCCAGATATCTCCCTCCACTCAGGACAGTCAGAGATGGAGGAGCAAGGTCAAAACACATGCCAACAACTGGAAAGAGAAGGAGGGAGGGGGGGAGGGAGAGAGGAGGCAAATGGAAAACTTTATATTTCAATCATGATTAAGGCTGGACTGGGTCTCACGATAACGTAAAATATGCAACCTCAGAAGCCCTGTTGTCTATCTCCTTGGTAGCTTGGAGACTGATCAAATACCATCTGTTGTGGCAGTTGTCATGGGAGCATTTTTCTCTGAATACCAGCGTAGCAGAGTGCAAAGTGCATGAAAATGATTAATGCAAACGAAGACCATCCCTACAGGCTGCCAAACCCAAGAGGAAGAGGGGGCTTGGGGCATAGTGAATAAATGGAGTGCTACTTCTTATGCAGTTAAGAACTTCTCACCATGCAACAGGTTGGTATTGGAGGTTGGTATTGGGGGTTCTGGGGTGCCCCTCTCCTAGTCCTGTAACAACCAGACCCCTGGAGCTCTCCATCTTGACAGGAGAAAAGGCAAACTGTTGCAACATTAATTTCAGGCTTGGTCAGAGTCAGTTTTCTTAAGTCATAACATGCCAAGAGCTTAGGCAATGGGATGCCCAGGTCAAGGCAAAGCTGAGTGAGAACCTGCAAGCGCTAGAGGCTTTAAAATTAGTGTAGCTGCTTCATGACAGTCAAACATCCAGCTTACGCAACTTCTTTTCAGAAGTACATGTGATCCTCATATCTGATATTGCTACTTGCCATCAGGAATAATCATCATTCATCTGTTTATTCATCCATTCCTTCACCCACACTGCTGGGTGGCTGGCAATATGCTGGTACAGCAATGAATAATAATCCCTGGCTTCACAGGCCCCACAGACTAAGGCAGGGAAATGACATTAAATAAACGATGCTCACACAGATACTTGACCACATCTGTCATGTACCAGAAGCCCTGACCACTCCCAGGAGTTCAGAGAAGAATTTCTTAGGGAAAAATAGCATGTACGTCCATAGAGACAGGGCTTTTTTGCCTGTTTTGGTCACTGATATAGCCTCAGATTTGCTGAATGATGGGAAATTTGAGCTGAGACCTAAGGAGCTAGCTGGGCACCCTGAGTGGGGAGAAGGGAACTCAAAGCTTAAACACTTCCTTGCAGGATGCAACACACACATGCACACACACACACACACACACACGGCAATCTGGGACTAAGACAGCCATTATGGCTAGAGGCCCGTGGGTAAGGCAGAAAAGCAGTGAGAGAGACTGCAGGAAGAAAGGGCTGGCCACAGGGGCCACATTGGCCACATTCACCAGCCAACATGGGGAAGAAAAGGGCCCTTCCTGTTCTTAAGGAAGCCTTGACACACCTGCACCCCCAATAACAATGACAGCAGCCATGCCAAGCCCCTCCAGCCTGAAAGCTCTGTTTTGAGTCCCATGGCTAAAGCAGTGTCTTGGGTAGGGATCCAGAGCCAGGGGCTGGCCACAGAGATGGGGAGGGGAGTGACAGGAAGGGAATGTTAGCATCTGAGGCTACACGTGTTAGGAATGTCTGTTTCCTCACAGGCCTCATGCCCTTCTGACATTCCTTCCTCTCCCCTTTTCAAAAATAAAAATAGAAGAGAGAGAAACAAATCCAACCATGAAACCAAAGAATGAAACACTTTGGGGAAATGCTCTCCTAAATGCCTGTTCAGTCAGCATTGTCTCTTTCTTCTGTATTCCTAGCGGTCATTATGGGATGCATGATTTGCCTAGTTTCTTGGGTTTTGTCTACCTGTTGTCAGGAGTGGATGCATCACTGATCATGTGGGTCACAGTGTGGTCCTGGAGATACAAGGCCTCACAACAGGACTGTTGGGGCAGGAAACTGGAGCTTGAGGGAAACAGATGATGGAGCTTCACATTCTGTGGGAAAATAATCAGGAGTTTCTCTCCTTCTAAGTCCCCCAGACTGCCCCATAAGACCATCTCTGTCCAGTTGCACAAGGCATGCAAGTTTTCAGTGAGTCAGCTCTAACTCTTCTGGAGACTGTAAAGCAGAAAGCTTAAGAATGTGGGAATCAGGGTGGATGGGGCCTGAGTCCCTTTGTCCATCTGTTTCTTTTGCTGCTTGTTTCTTGTAATGCCTTACCCGGCAATCTCCTTTCATTTGGCAATGTAATCTGCCTTATCTTTTATAGTATTTATCACTTTAGCTTTCCAAGATGTTGTCAAGAATTCCTTTAAGAAAAAAAAAACTTTTTAGGAGTCTCTCTGCTGTTGTAGCAA
Source organism: Condylura cristata (assembly GCF_000260355.1). Lineage (NCBI taxonomy): Eukaryota > Metazoa > Chordata > Mammalia > Eulipotyphla > Talpidae > Condylura > Condylura cristata. Next base: position 25,716,816 of record NW_004567116.1, read on the forward strand.
ATGGCTAATCTAAATCCATATGGATAGAAAAATCCTCTCTGGAAAAGAGAAAAATTTAAAACAAGTATCTCAAATTCTTCCAATGGCTATCTTTTTCCGCTTGTTTCCTACAACCTAAAATATTTCTTTTCCCTATTCTATCAGGCATTGCCATTTTCCCCTGGAAACAAGAAGAAGCCCAGGTGGGGAGCTGCAGCTAACATTCTAGAACATTCTAGAAGTGACATCTTATCCTGGAGGTGTGAGTAATAAACACAGGTGAGCTCTTCAAAGAATCCCCAGTTGGAGGTGGCAGCTCACCACACGGGAAACGACATTGGGATCAGGATGTCAGAGAGTCCAAAAGCTGCCCCACGCACATTCATTCAGTACCCACCCAAATATCAATTCTCCTACGACAAGGTGACAGCCCCAGCTTCCTGGCACTTCAAAAAGGGACTGTTCCAAGTCAGAGCTTCCAGGTTAGGGGAAAGACACAAATGCTAAAGGGAACTAAGAAGTGATTTTCAGAGGACGTAGCATGGGTTTTGGGTTCAGACAAATCTGGATGAAGTTCTGATTCTGCCACTGACTGAATTAAGATCTCCAGCAGTTGTATCAAGTGGCCTGATCCTGTAATACTGCCACAAGGGTGGTGGCTGTCATATGGGTAGGGCTCAGTTCCCAGTGACTGTACTACAGCTTCTGTTGGTATGTTGTCATTTTTGACATAAATGTCCCTGGTCAATTGTTTTAAGATGATGATAGAGCTGAAGTTCTATCAAAATAGAGAATTAGACCCAGGTTATCTGGACTGCCTTCCACTTCCTCCTCCAAGACTTTTCCTCTCCAGCCCAGCTGTTCTGGGAGCCTGACTCTCTATCACCTGATGATGTTTTTTCTGCTTCTCAAAAACCCCTCTCCTGAAAACATGCTGATAAGTTTGTTCACACCAAAGCAAAAGGGACTGCTGTTGGCTTTCCTCATGCTACGTCTCCCAGAGGGGTTCCATCACAGTTATTAGGCAACAGTGTCTGTTGAGAAAATATAGACCTAGAAACACATGCATAATCCTGCTTCCTTTACAAATTACTGAAAGCCTATGAAAATGGGCTGCTTCTAGCCTTCGGTTCATCATCTCAAACACAGGCACATTGATGACTTTCTCATAGGGTTACTGAGGAACACAGACAGGGTATCAACCATCAAGCGAGGATGACACCTTTCAAACAAGGGTCTGGCCCTCTCCAGAGAGCTCCACACAATAGCATGTGGCAGAATATGTAATATTCTGACACCCAAACACTAAAGATCAGTTTGAAGTTGTGGGAGATTGTTTGACCTGCTAAATTATACACATTAGTACAGCTTCTCTGAATGGGTTCCTGGCAGACAGAATTTATTTTGACCATATCAGAATAAGTACTTTGTCCAAAAAGCTTTCTGGTCAAAGTCTCCTTAACTAAGTTACATGGAAACCTTATGACCTTAGCCAAATTGTTTTAAGAGTGAAATTTTTCTTGTAGAGAACTCTGGCTTTACCTACTGAGAAGGATACAAGCTCAGACTCTTATTAAGAAAGTCCTGACTTCTGGCCCTCAAGCACATTGCTACCTAGTGACCAGCAGGGAAGAACAGTACTTGTTGGACAATGTCACCAGGGATCTAGCTGGAACCTGGTGTCCTCATTTGTTGAAGAAGAATGACAGAGAACTTGGTCTTGGTGGTCTCTACTTTACAAGAAAGGAACACAGGCGGCAAGACAGTGTGGTCCTTCCCTCAGGGAACAGACAACATCTTGAATAGAGCAGAATTTAAGTAAATATTATCCCACCACACATAGTTCAGAAACTTAATAAGGACTAACTTACATCTATCAACTCAAGAGCTTGACTCAAGAGCTTTACATGCCATCCACTTAGAAACTGTGAATTAGGGGGTCTCCCTGGTGGTCTAGGTGTTAAGTATCAGCACTATCACCACTGCTTCATAAGTTCCATCTCCAGCCAGGGAGCTAACCCACATGGTGCAGCAGTGGCTCCCCTCAGCAGTGTGTTTCAGTCAATCTGCCTGTTTTGCTCTCCACTCTGTTTCTGGAAACCGTCTCATTCCCTGCACTTCTGGCCTACCCCTCAATTCTTGTATGCCTAAATAAATAAATAAATGTTTTTTAAAAAGAGAAATGATGAGGTTTTAAAAAAATTAAGAATACTATAATAAAAATAATTCTCACCTACATACTGCCATAGTCAGAATGTCAGAACATGGTCAAAGTGCACTGAGAGAGGACAACAAATGGAACCAGGAAAGTCTCTATTACAGGATATCCTCCAACTGTCCAGGGCTATGAGAAATCTGATGCACTGTGAAGAAATAGTGACAATTTTTAACTGGTCATATAATACCAGTCTCTGTTACTATTTCCATCATTGTCAAGTATACAGCTAATCCAGATTAAGTAGCCATTTTTACAGTTAAGAAATGATTAAATATTGACCAGTTCATATGGTTCTACACACTATTAATGTATTAGAAACACGGGTCCCTCCAAAAACAAAGAGGAGACTGCTGGGTGACCATAGAAATAGAGCACTTTATAGTCATGTATTTAGAATGCATAGTAAATTCTGAAACTCCAAATCAAATGTCTACAAGCTCACTCTCTACATAGACTCACAAGACTGAAGCAATAGAGAAGAAATGATGAAGTCAGAAAAAATAGCCAATCCACAGGCTGATATTAAAAGACCATTTGCTTCTTTTGCAGCATCCACCGAGAGAAGTGAAGGAGGTGGAGGAAAATTTTAATCCTACATTCATTCCCTTCAAAATCTCCTGTCAAAAGTAGGCACAAGTTATACTTCATAACAGTGAAGGGAGGCCTAGACCACACACTCCTCTCTCACCTTCCTGTTGCCTCAGGCGACAGTATGAAAAAGATGAGATCTGGTCTGGTTCTGCCACCCTAATCTACCTCTTCATGGTGGTTACCACGTTCACACCATATGGAGCCCTCTCCCCTGTCAGACAGCTCCCTAGGAAAAGCCAGTTCATGTCAAAATGTTGTCAGCTGCATCAAGACTGAAGCTATCACTAAAAAGGAGCTGTAATGAAGGAGAGGGAATTGAAGGATTTCACAGGACCAGTGGTGAAAATTTAGGAAACTGAATTTCTTGGACTTCTTGGCTACATTTGAGCAGGTACGTTATCTCCCTGAGTTTCAGTTTTTCCTTTCAATACAGTGGGGATAATTATCCTTTTCTCAAAAGTCATATAGAGGTTTCCCAATAAACAAATATTTGAATCCTCAGAAAACACCGAGCACTGGGTTATAGTCTTTCCTGACATCATTCTATCAGGTAAATTTCATCACTAGATAAAGGAGACATTACCATCAATTTTCAGTTGGGGAAATGGAGGCAGAGAGTAAGTAAGTGCCTTCCTAAAATCAGTTACTAGATGGCAGAGCTGGAATTTGAACACTTTGTAGGTGTTCTGTGAGCTGTGACACCTGCACACATGACCTATCAACAACCAAAGGGCAAGGGCGTACCATGTTTTGTTATTTTCCTGGCCTTCAGCAGTATAACAAAGCAAGTCACCAGTCCATCACACAAAGCCCAATCTTTCTATTAAAGGGACAAAGGATACTTCACAGAGGAAGGAGGGACTTCAACACCCTTTGGGGCATGTTTTGTGGAAAATCTGTTTTCTTATTTCATTTTATTGTGGAAAATCTGTTTTCTTATTTCATTTTATTATTTTTAGAGTGAGAATTATTCAAACCAATACAAGAGGTCTTCATAGGCATGATTTTTGAAGTCAAAATGATCCCCCCAACGGGGGATGCCCCCAGCATGCCAGTGCTTAGCATTCCTGAGGAAGTACTTCCATGCTGTTTATAAGAATACAGTAGTTTAGGGATTAAACATCTTAAAAGGTGTGTAACTCAAAAGTGAGTAATTGGGCTGGATACTGGACAGTCAGGAATGCTGGTGTGACTAATGCAGCCCACATGTGCTTACATGAGGCCATGGCTACCTAGCTTTACAATGTTTGCCTGAGCAGTCTTCTTTAAAAAGCTGGAAGATTATTTTTTATGAAGTATATCGATTTCCATCCACTGTTGTGTTCAGTTAGTTTCAAAAGACCTTCTAGAACCTGAACTGAGCTTGTGGGGCACCATCCCCTGCTCTTTGCTTAAGTGACACACCAGCATTCATCTACTGACCACTTTCCAACATCCAGAAGTCACAGACCAGCCATATCTTCACAAAGTGCAAACAAGAATTCCTTGCTAAGTGGCATTTCATGGAAAAGAAAAAAATCAAACAAAATACCAAGCACTCATACAAAAAACACCCCTTTGATGCCAGGCTGCAACTTAAAAACACCATGAAGACATGTGCAGGGAGATGGATCCAAGCACAAGGTCCAGATGGCTTTTATATAAACCACAATCCACATGGTTATAAATCCCCATTCAATTTCTCTTTCTGTTCAAGAAGACCCACAGCTACTATCCCTGCACCCCAGCCTCACACTGCTAAGCTCTTCAGCCTCACGGGGCACCATGTGGTCATTCCTAACCCTCAGTTCCAAAGTAGGTGTGATGGGAATTTCTTCAGCAAATATTCACTGATTACCCATCAGGTGCCAAGCTGTGGGGGCAGATGCAAAAATGCGACCGCACCCTCAGAGAAGTTACTGTTTAGTGGGATAAAGGCAGTTAAGTACAATGTGCTAGAGGATTAGCACCTCAGTTTTGAGTGGAGGAAAGCAAGGATCACAGGGGTTAAGTGAACTGTGAGGGGGAGAGACGACACTTGCAAACTCCAAGACCCTAGCCACTGCACAATTAAGATCTCATCAACTAGACTTTACTACAATACTCAGAGGATGTTGAAGGTGTGCTAATCTTTCCAAAACAGCAAACTGATTGACTCATCTTAAGACTTACTGTGGTGATCATTTCATAATACATACAAATGACTCCTATTGTTATACCTAAAACTAATAGATCAATTATATCCCAGTAAGTGTTCCTTAAAAAATTGAATTTTAATAAACCAGTTAGAGATGTTAACTTAAAAAATTTTAATTCTGTAAACTCATATATATTTATATAGATATATAAATGTAGGTTTGCACAGCTATAGTCCAGAAGAGTCTTTTTACTTGGCTCTAACACAAGGTTGGCAGAGAAAGGTCCCCAGACCAGTAACAACAGCATCACTCAAAGGCTTGTTAAAAATGCAAATTCTCCCTCTCCTCCCCAGACGTACAAAGCCAGAAACTTGGGGGGATGGGGTGGGGAGGGGCCAAGAAGTCTGTTTTAACAAGCCCCCAGGTGATTCTCACACAACACTAAATCAGGGGCAGTGCTGCAGTAGGAGGCTTTGCCAAGTCAAACACTGCTCCCCTTATTAATGAAAATGATCTGTTATCTTGGTGTCATTTCCATACCCCTTTATAATTAAGTTAAAACATAACATTGTAAGAGACTGGTTTGAGAGAATATCTTGGCTTAGGATGACTCAAGTTCCTTTATAACACGAGAAAGTGCAGCATGTCGTTGACATATTAAAATTGGATGCATAACATTGCACCCACTCTCTAGAAGCTTCTGGATAGTTGGACTATTAATTGTTTAGCTTGTTCCTCTCAGAAACATTAGCTGGGCACTACCAAACCACCTAGCGCACGCCTCGTGCTCGGAATATATGGAAATTTCTATTTAACTAAAAGATGAAGAACATGCTGTATGTACTGCAAAGCTTTGGTGTTGTTAAATAGTATATAAAGTATGATAAATGATAAAATACAATAAATCTCACAAGATCTGATTAAAGTCATATTAATTACCAGACACAGTTTCGCTGGTACCTGTTTGTGAGTTTATATCAAATGGGCAAAGTATGCTCTGTATGCACTTCTAATTACTACATGAAATGTCATTTGTCACTCCCAAGACAGCTCAGTACCTGGGGTGGTCAACAATATTGAGGCTTTTGTGCTCCCACACTTTCTCACCAAGACCTGCTTTGAATGTACAGATGTGGGAAACTCCATTCTGTGGTATCTAACAATAGAGGCAATTTCCAATCAACTCAGAAACACCAGGGGCTTGAAGAAGCAAAATGAGCCTGAGCTATAAACTAAACAGCCTACTGTTATAAAGAAACAAAGATCCCAAATGGAGTCCTTCAAGAGAAGTCCCACCAAAACTTAATACCTAACTTAACTGAGGTTTCAGCCCCTCCCAAAAGTGGAATTTAAAACCAATCAATCTGGAAATTCCTGGCCTGCTCCAGTGAGGTTAACTGTATGATAAGAGCCCTGTGTCTCCCCTAAGAAGAGGAGGAGGTTTTTTTCTGAAATGATCTTTTTCTTCTGCTAACAACCTTGTCCCACACTCTTTCTATTTTGTACAATTTGAAACACCTTTTTTACTTAGTGGGGGGAGGGGGTACTGTCCAACCCATGAAATCTTTTAATAAAGCCAATTTGATCTCTAAATTTATTCAGATGGGTTTTATTTTTTGACACAGTTTAATACAGCAAGTTACTTTTAGTTTCCTCTTGCTGCTATAATTACTACAAACTTAGAGGCTTCAATGAACATAAATTTATTATCTTATAGCGCTGGAGATCAGAAGTCTAAAATCAGTCTCACTGGGCTAAAACCAATTGAGTTGGCAGGCTACATTCATTCAAGAGGTCCGAGGACAGAATCAATTTCCTTTTTTTCTTTTTTTTTTCCCTAGTTTCAAGAGGCTAGCTGCATTCCTTGGTCCATGGCCACTCCCTTTCATCTTCACAGCCAGCAGAATTGCATCTTCCAGTCTCTCTCCTCCCCTGAGTGTCTCTCACTCTTAGAGTGAGACTTGAGAATATTCACACAGGGCCAGATAATCCGGGATAATATACTCCTCTCAAAATTCCTAATTACATTTGCAAAATTCCTTTTGTCCTGTGAAATAAGATACCAATCAGATCAGAAGTGGACACCTTTTGGAGTCTACTGTTCAGTCCACCACACTGGATACTTACTTCTGTACCTTTTAATGGACAAGTCAACAACTATAAAGTAAATGACTTGTAAGAGGGGAAGGGAAGGACCATCTCATGCACATTCATTGTGAGTTAGGGCAATGTCTGGTGCTTTAGTACCCTCGCGCATTCATTCCTCACAACAATCCTGGGGGCCAATTTCCATCAGACCCACTCACAGATGAGAACTGGAGACTCTGTGATATGCTCATCACAGGTCTAGTGCTAGACACCCAGGGTCCATGCTTACCCTTCATCCCAAATAGAAATGTCCCTCTTCCCACAATGGAATGCCCCATCCTGAGGTTCTGCCCACACCTACATGAGGGGCTAGCATCACAAAGGTAATTTTTGTATCTCCCTCCTGTAAATCTTACCTTCTTCAATTTCCTTATATATGAAAGAGCATAATGGTTAAGAAGATAGACTTGAGAACCAGCCTTCCTAGGTCTGAACCCTAGCTTGCCAAATTTTAATTATGTGTTCACAGACCTGTTACTCAACCTCTTTCTGCCTCAGTTTCACCCATCAAATGGAAATAATAACTCTCTGCTTCCAGCATTTTTTGCGGATAACATCAGTTAATTCAGACAAAATGTGCATTCACAGAGTTAATGTAATAGCACACAGCTCATGGCAGAGATACATTTATGCTGTGTTTTGCTGTTACTATATAAAAACACTGACAGGGTCAGAGACAAAATCAATGTCCTACAATGACAGGCGAGAATGGGAGGTTCTTTATCATGACTCACAGTGGGCCAGAGGGTACATCAAATGGCATGAGGAACTCAGTTGTCCATTTTCAAAATGAAAATACATTTTTCATTCCTTAAGATATGAGATTAAAAAAAAGCTAAAATATGCAAAGTACTTGAAACAATGCCTACCATTAATTTTATGGCAGTTAATAACCTCTGGTAGTTGTGAGGAAGCCTCAATATGCTTACCGCAACCAACATGAAAGAACTTAAACTAAAAGTTAACTGAAAGTCCCAAGAATTATTAAAATTTCCTGTTTGGACCTTCTAGACAAATCACAAAGAAAAGAATTAAGAGAAGAAACACACTTGTAGAATAGGGCTCCATATCCATTTCTAAAATATAATAAATAACTTTTAAGTAATACCCAGTGTCAAATCCCTGCTTGACAATAAAACAAAGGTGATATTTTACAGTCCTCCAGCAGTGTGGACCCATTTCGGCCAGTTTCCCCTTTGATCTTCTGTCTGTTCATCTGTCCTTTTATCATTTACTAAACACGTAAATGATATTTACGATATCAAATGATATTTGCCAGTCATCTAAGGAACAGGTGCGTACCCTACTCAAGTGAAAGAAGGCCTCTCCTTCAAGTTGATAAGTCAACACACAATCACAAGAGAAAAGGGCAGGTCTACGGTGTCAGGGGAGGTCCCATGCATGCTCCCCGCACCCACATACATGCAGCTGCCTTCGACTAGCACCTGGGACCCAGGGGTAGAGATGAGTGGCCAGGTGAAGCGACATGACACAGAAGGCAGGTGGGCTAAAAACGGGCTCTTGCTCCTCCAACTGACTTGCACCCAAGGACTTGGGGTGACTTGGAGGAGTGACATCCAGAGACATGTGAAGGACACAGGGGTGAGAGACTTGTGGGAAGTCTGATGATGGCTGTTGTTATCTTATATTTTGTTTTTGTTCCTTTTGTCTCAGACTGGCCTGGCCACTTTCACCCCTTTCTTAACTGTTTCCAGCAGAACATACAATAGACTTATGGAAATTTGGTGGGGGTGGAGGGGTCAGTGGCCCCACTTCAAGACAAACCTGTTTGGCTGGGCATTTGCCCACAAGAGGATGGGATATTGGCGTGTTTTATTGGAAAACTGTTACTAGTAATAGTTTTCTCCTTGTTTATGCAGATTAACTTGATTAACAGCTATCACACTAGTAGTCTGCTTTGTCTTGATGTGCATGGATTCCCTTTAGAGCATGCAAGTTTGGGGGTCCCTAGTGTCCTCTTGGTCACATGCGAACAGGGATACCCAGGGACACAAAATATTATAGCCCCCTAATTATCTCAAATACTTGAAATAGCAATTGACCTGCATATTAAAGATCACATCACTCAGGTGGCCTTTCCAAGAGATTGGAAAGTATTAAGGAATGAGAGACCCCAGTCTTCATGGAGCACCCCAAATTCCAGCATGGCTGGCATATAGAATTTGATGGCCAGGTGGCAGGACATGATGGTAACTTGATCATGAAGGGCCTTCTACTGTGCACTCAAGAGTATGAAGAGGGGGCCCTCCCTGGTAATACAATGGGTTAAAGCACAGCACTATGAAGCTATCTGCAGTTACTGCAGCATGAGTTCAATCCCCAGCCAGGGAGGTGACCCACATGGCACAGCAGACCTCTCCAGACCCCTCCACCCACTGCTCCCATCAGCAGTGTACTTCAGTAGATCCGCCTGTTCTGCTCCCCACTCTGTCTCTGGTGAATCCTCCGCACCTCTGGCCTGTTCCCCAGTTCTTATATGCATAAATAAATCAATCTCTCTTTTTTTTTAAAAGGTGTATGAAAAGGGAAATAGGGAGCCCTTTTAGAAGAAAGTATGACCCAAGTGGCAGAGATGGATAAAGAGCACAAGCAGAGCCAGAAGATGTGCTGCCCTGAATAGGAAGTAGCGGCTCCTTCCTGATGAGCTTGGCTCTGGCTCTTTTCTCACTTTGCTTTAAAATCTAAGTGGCCAGTGGATTTTTCTTCATTCCTTCTTGGTTCTGTAACATGTGTGCCCTTGGGGCTATATAAAAATAGATGTGGGGGCCCAGAAAAGAGGCAACTCAGCTGCCTGAGGATCTTAGACACTCCCCAGGCATGTGGCAGGCTTCTGGCAGCTGTCGGGAGGGCTCAAGGTCACTGGGCCTGGAACCTGATCCCACCGCACGCAGTGCCTTCCTCAGGCCCAGGAAGCTCTGTGGAGAGCAGAGCTCAGGCTCCACACAGAAATATTCAATCTTTTCCCTTATCACAACCTGATCAACCCAGATGGTTCTGTGGTACACAGGAATGAGCAACAAAGATCAGGGACTGATGAGGTGAACACTATTTATTACCCCCCTGCTCTGTCACAGAGGTGACCGCAGGCTCTCAAGCTATATACACCTAGGTTGGAGCTCTGTCAGTGACTCCTCCTCAGAGAGAAATCTGGGACAAGTCACAGCAATAATAAACACTCAAAGCCTTAATTTCCATGTGTAAAATCGGCCATTTTGAAGAATAACTGTATTATTTAGGTGAAGTTCTTAATGCAGTCGGGTGCACTAGAAGCTCACAGTCAATGGAAATGTTCTCACTGAAACCTCTCTGTAGCCCTGTGAGGTGTTATCCCAACATTCTCTGGGGGCAAAAGTGGAAGGCTAAAGGTGAAGGGCATTATCCAAGGTCACAATGTCATCTAACAAATACTCCTCCAAAGGTGGAGTTAGTCATTCCTAGGGCATGTCTATTTCTTTAAAAATGCCCAGGTTCCCGGAAAACCGGTACTAGTAAGGAGCTCACATTCAGGGAGAGCTCTCTGGGCCCAGCACTGGTAAGCAATTCAAGGAGACCAACTCTGGAAAGCTGCCCTGCTACAGAAACTGACCCTGGACACCTAAGGGACCTGGGTCACCAGCGTCCAGACTTCAGAGGCTGCTCTGAGCACCCAGAGTCACAGGTGAAATGGAGACTGTGTCTGACATTTCATGGAGGAACTCTGGGACCACTAGACCCCTTCTGCTGAGAGGAAGGGCCCAGCAAAAAAACTGGAAGCTGATGCTGGCTCTAGTTCTAGGATTCACACACCGTGTTTTTTCAGAGCTGGCCTCTGAGAGGGGACTTGCAGGGCCTCTGTGACAGTGGGGAGTGAGAGAGGCAGGGGCCAGCAAGAGTCCGAGATTAACATGGCCCTGCCTGGGCATCTGTTCCTATTGGGAGCAGAAATTTGTTTTTATCACTTTAATAAATGGGGTTTTGCAATTTCCTGGGGGGCAGGGGGAGAGGTTCTGCTCATGGAATAGAAATTTGGAAGTTACCCACTTTCCTTCTCTAAGCCTAAGTACAATATCCCATTGTCCTGGGTTCCCAGATGCTGGTGTTTTCCACATGATCCCTAAAAGAACAAAGGAATGAGAGTCCCCAGCCTTCATGGAGCACCCCAAGTTCCAGCATGGCTGGGATATAGATTTAATGGCCTGGTGGCAGGATATGATGGTAGCTTAATCATGAAGTGCCTTCTGCTGTGCAAAAGTCTGAAGAGGGAGCAGAACTGTATCCTAAACTAAATTTGAAGTGTATGCAGCAGGGGCATGTGGGCCAGCCTCAGGATCTGTGTGTGCAATCCGGGGAGGAGAGGACCAGTTTGTCTCCCATGGCCAGGGCACCATGTCCCCAAACAGATGAAAGACTCCAAAGCAAATCATCATCGCAACTGCCACGCATGAAGTGCTGATCACCTGACAGGAGCAAGGGGATAATAAAGGTGACCTGCCTGAAGGTGAACAAAGAATATTTATTTGTAAAGCACTCAGAGGCAAATACTCTACAGGCATTAGTTATATGTTATTGTTGTAATCATTACTATTAGCCCTTAGTCATTAGTGATCACAAAAACATGAGGTCTGTGTTATTATCAATCCTCTTTATAGAACAGGAAAGAATAGCTTCAACAGGTTACATAATCAACTCAAGGCCACAGAGTAACAGAGAAGGAGCGCCTGCTTGAAATGTCTGGGGCCTAAGCCCAACCTGGACTTCCAGTCTTGAAACTCTAAGAGAAGATGGCAGGAGGAAGCTGGGAGGTCCCAGAGGACCCCAGGCCTGAGATCAGCCAGGGGAGGAAAATACAGGACATTCTGCTGAAAAGGCAGGCCTTGCTAACTTTGTACCTCCCCTAATTAACAACAGAAAGTCAAACTGCTTAAAATAAGAATGATTTAAAAAGAAAACCACCCCCTGTGGTGGCCATTGCGAGGCTCCAGAGTGAGCCAGTGTCTTGGAGTACAGTGAGTTCAAGTTCAAGGAGCAAAGCAGTGGCTGTCTCAGTGCCTCCTGGCTGGGCTCCAAGCTTTCAAACGAACACATAACTCTGCTGAACATACCATTGGAAAGCCAGAAAGATGCCCCTAGGTTGCTATGGCAATGCTAAACAGACAAAACATTTTAACCAGCTCTGACGCACACACACAATCTTATTTAAGGGGAGAAGGGTCGAGAGCAGGGCGTATTGTTTCTACAGCTCATCTCCATGGATCTGGCCCCAAAAGCATCTGGATGAGACCGAAACAGGGCAGATTCCTTAAACCAGAGCAGAGGGTGGGCTTGCTGGGGGACAGAGAAGGGACCACCAACATCTCTGCTTTTGGCCAAAGTCACACTGTCTTTCCAAAGGCCAAGCAAAGATTAAAACGTCTTCTCCCTGGAGTCAGCCCTCCACCATCCAACACCTGGTTGTGGGAGTGTCACGCTGGTCCACAGCAGAATTGAGGGTGACATGCACTCTGGGTGTTGACGCGCCTGTAAAGCTTACAAGATTGTGCTGGCGCATTTAGTGCTGATAGTAAAAATATTGACCACTGTAACCCAACAGCTTCCACATCCCATGGTTGAACTTGAGTCCACAGAGCTGACGAGCATGAGTAAGTATTTTCCTTCAGTAAACTTTGCTCAATGCTCCCCGATGGGCATTGCTCCCTGGTCAGTGACGATAAATGAAGATTTGTCCCTGCTCTGAAACCACTGAGCATATTGACTCTTCTGACTCTGTGCTCATCCCTACCTCACTCTTCATCTCAGACATACAGAACAAAGGGTTGTAGCTGCGGAGAGGCTAGAAGAGTCTCACCAGACCCAGCTATGACACTTCAGTGCATGCAATAAACAAATGCTGTAAAACCCTCCTCTGCAGGATTTAAGAGAACGGCAGGTAAACTAAATTTCCAGTGATGGGACTCTTCCACCTGTCTTTCCCTTGGGGTGAACCTCTTGTTTTTCAAGACTCACCCCTTGCACAGTCTTCTTAAATTTCCCCTCACCCCCAGGATGAAAGGGATCCCTAAGTGAGCAGATGTCTGTTGAAAAAGAGGCACAACTTTATTATTCTGACTGTGCCCTGGTCTCCTTCAGTCCAATCATCAGGGGGTTCCTTGAGACACAGGGAACACACATTGTTCACCTGGATTCACCTGGCCTACCATAGTGCCTGGTATTCACTGGCACTCTGAATGTTTGCTCATTGACAGACTAAAGTGATGCAATGCTTTGCCCTCATTTGTGCCTGATGTCCATGGAAGTCTCCAGTCTTTATTCTCCAGGTATATGTTTTCACTTCCCCATCTGTAGGGAGAGAAAGTGGGGGAGGGAGCAGGACTTGAAGCCCAGCTGGAAGTTGGGGGTTAGAGTGGAGAATGGAGCTGCCCAGCAACCTAGTGGACCAGAAGGAGAGTAAGTGCGGGGTGAAGGCAAGAGGTGTGCTCTCTCCCATGGCACATCTCTCCTCCTGCCTACAGCAGCAAAACCCACTTTTTCTACCCACTCCTTAGATGACAAAATAAATTTGCCCCTTGAAAACTGAAAAAGTAGGCCCCCTTGGTGGTGCAAGGAGTTAATTCTCAGTACTATGAAGCTATGGGCAGCCACTGCAGCATGAGCTGGAGCCCTGGCCCTGGAGGTGACCCACATGGTGCAGCAGACCTCTCCTGTGTCATCTGCTGCTCCCCTCATCAGTGTCTTTCTGTCTATCTGCCTGTTCTGCTCCCCACTCTGTCTCTGGTGAATCTTCTCACTTGCCCTGTTAATCCCCCACCCCATACCTCTGGCCTACATCCCAGCTCTTGTATGCACAAATAAATAAATCTTAAAAAATAATTTTAAAAAGAAAACTGAAAAAGCACCCATTCCACTCCTGCCCTGAGACAAAATTGATTTTCTTTGACACCATTAAAGACCCAGGAAGATGCTGTTTCCTCAGGGAATGAGCATGCTAACTCTGTCCTGATTATTTTTAATGGAATCACAGATACCCTCCCATCATGTACATATCCCAAGTTCTCATCTCCTTGTATGCCATCTTCCTTGGCCACTGATACTTTTTATACCTTCTTTCCCTCTCATACTTAAATAAGAAAGGATTAGCAAACAATAACACCAGATCTTCATCACTGTCCACCTTAACAGAAGCCTACTTGGGAGGTTAACCTTCTAGAATTCTATCAAGGGTGGTTCACCTGCTATACCATAGTCTCAAATTACACTTCCCATAAGTAAAAAAGCTTTGCCATTTGTATCCTACAAGTATATACTAGTGTCTCAGTTAGTCATACCACCACCCATGCTTGGCTGGCATAAGCGCTTTCTGGATGGGTGCCCCGGAGCATCCTATCCTGTCAGAGGGATGTGTCATTGTTTTATGATGTACGGGAAGGGACAATGGATGACTATGGTGGAGATTCTCACATTGTCCTGGACTCACAGCCTGTGTGCTGAACTGTTCTCTGCTGTGTTTACCACAAGATCATGTCTGCCTCTACCCCCAGTCTGGAATTAATTATCACAGACAGAGAATTTTATGTTCCTGTTTTCCAAGAACAACAACAAAAAATAAAAGTCATGAAAAAAAAAAAAAAGAGGACTTCCGTAATTGAGTTATGGTTAGACCACAAAACTGCATTGGGGCTACAGTAGTATTTATAAATAAATTTGCACATAGAAGTAAATTTACACAGAAAAAAAAATCATGGTAGTGGCATTCTATGTTTGAAAGTGGACTTCAACAATACATAACATCTCCAAAAGAAGGAGCAGAAAAGACAAATGCACTGACTAAAATACAGAGTTCACTACCTTTCAAAGTCTTTTCTACACATGCATTATAATGAACTGGGACAAATACCTGGACAGCTATGCCAGCAGGCAAAACTCCATCGCTTTCATGTGAAGATATGACTGCATGTGTAAAATGCTTGCACTAAAATTAAGTCTTCTATCTTCCAAATTTTCTCAATTATTAATACACTAGACAGCTGCTGTAGCCTTAGCAAAAAATAGCAGCCAAGCTTTCCAGCCTGGAAATGTCTGCGTGGGGCTTTCCTATGTAAGAAGCAGTTCTCTCTAGATCAAATAGAAAGAAACCAAATCTCCAGGGAACAACAAAAAAGGAGAAATCAGTCTTAGAATCTAAACCGAAACTGTTTCTCTCCCAGCGCACACATGTACACACATCTCTTGTTATCATAAAAAACACTTTTTATCCAATGGAAAAAATTTAACTGATAAATTCATTCGGATCACAAGCAATTCAGACAATTAAATAGTAAACCCAAGGAATTCCAATCACTTTGACATATTCTGAGTGAGACTGTCAAATCATGCCTATGCAAAGGCTGTGCAATGGGGTTAGAAAAACAAATTACATCTTTCTTTAGTGTTCTAGAAGCAAATTAATGTCCAGCAAAAACTGCTGGTCTTGAGTTTCCACCTTCATGTTTTAAACAGTGTCATTTTAACAAGCTGCTCATATACATTCCTTGGTAAATATTCATGTTTGAAAAGCATGTTGAAGGGAAAAATTAAGAACTCAGAGAAAGAGCACACCAACTTCACGGTTTCTGAATTAGTAGTGATCAAGAATTTGAATTCAAAGATTATGTGCCAGATATTCAAGAACAGACTTTAGAAGATTAAGTTGGTTTCTTTTTTAAAGAAGGGGTCATAACAGAGCATCAGCACATCACATCAGAGAAAGTATTACTCATCCAGGTTAAACTAATAATGGTCCGGTGTCGTGGCACGCGCGACATCTTTGGTCATAGTTCTGATTTCACACCATTGCAACCATTCAGGCAGCCAGACCACAGGTCCGATTTCTGACGCACTGTGAGTCTCTGAGGAAGCCAAGCAAGTCATAACAATCCAAGTTCTAAACAAGCATATGTTTATACCAGTTCTGCAAAATTTGTTTCTAAAAGCAAGGGTCATACTTCACTTTTGCTGTCTACAATCTATGTAAAAATCACAGCCATTTTTCTGTAAATGCCAACAAATGTCAGAGAAGCAGAACAACAGCTACTTAGAAATGGCTGTTAGTTTATTAATATAATCCCCTAGAGGAAGCCTCTGGTGTGAATGTTTTCATGATGGTCAAAATCATTTAGGGGCAGTACTTACTAACAAAACCCACGCACCACTTACCATTTGTGATCTGTTCTTTGGACAGCCATTGATGTCTTCAATCTTTTCATTTGCTGAAAAAGGAAACACAAATCAGAAAAATAATCACCACAAACACTTTGAAAAGCCATGTACAGGCCCCTTGAAGCCACCCAAGTCCTGAGATCCGTACTTGGTTATGTCCAACCAAAGCAGGCATGTGAAATTCTGAGCCGCATCTAGCAAGCTTCAGCATTTACTCATCGAGCGTCCTCCTGGGACAGCTGGGACAAGGTCACTGTCATCTAAAGTAGAGACAACTGCATGACACAGTGCTGGAGTGATGAGGCAGCGTGGAAATGTCTGGAGACTGGGAAACAGGCTGAGCCGTAATTACGCCTTGGACTCTTGGGAAGGCCAAGCACAGCCTCCCCACACGTGTGGGGCTGACAGTTCAAGGTGGGCCAACCCAGCTACTGCTTGCTCAGGACAAAGCCACAGATGATATCATCCCACTGCATCTTCAGGCAGAACAACTAGTATCACTTTTGTTTGTCCTAATCAATTCCCCGAGTGGTGGCAAGTGGGTACACTAGAAGGATCAGACTGAAAAGTGGTTTGTAGGCTGCACAGTAATCCTATTAAAATGTGGAGCATAAGTTCCGAGTCATCGTAGCTACTTCAGAGAAATGGAGACAGAGATAGAAAGAGGTTGTAATGAATTAATTGGGACTCAAGCAACCAATACACAAAGGAACAAAGAGCCAGCTTCTCATGGCAAATGCATTTCTTCCTAAGGGTGGAGGAATCCATGCAAGACACAGACCAGGATGTCAACAGAGGGGCCAAGCTTGCCACTGAAGCAGCACAAGAAAGGCAGTATGTGTAATGACTTGCCATTTGCTTTGAAGGCAAAAATAACCCAGTTGGAATGCCAACTCAACAGCTTCTGAGCTGTGTGATCATAACCATATCGCTCAACCTCTCTGGCCATGCTTCCTTAGCTCTATGTGGAGCAAACGTTACCTATGTAGCACTGGCAAGGCACAGGCAGGTGGTCTATGACCTGGGCAGACAGGTAAAGGAAGTCCTGGAGCTCTTGGTGGCTTTTTCAGGGTTTTCACGATCTCGCTACACCATTTTTAGAGGCAGGTGCAGGGCAGGCAGAGGGCCTGGGGGGCTGGCAGGACTCCTAGCCCCTAACCCCCGTGAATCATTATTCTTTCTGGGCTCTCCGATAGTCTCTGGTGGGTTCTCTGCTGGTGTCGCCAGATCTCTGCCTCATGGATCTCTGCCCTTATAGGCTCAGCCTCCAGGCTCATGTGTGCCCAATCACACACACCCCACCATACTCCGGGTGCCCCCAACAGGCCCACGTGTAAGACCACAGGTGTCGATCATTGACATTAATGCAGCAAGACATGAAAATCCCGATCACCTCCAATTACCCTACAACCTACTTCACTGGAAGAGTAGTGAGACTAGAGTATATCTTCCAGTAAAATGTTTATTCATTCAGTGCCCAAAATACAGTGAGTATCCTAAAAATGGTAATAAACATTATTAGTCCAATAGTATATATCATCACCTATATTACATATACTAATAAAAACTTTTGCTATGTCCATTTGAGTTAATCCCAGAAACTAGGACTCCACAGAAAAAAATTAAGGATTTGCCTCCTCCGCTAAGTCTTTGTTTATTGTTATTAAAGATTTATCTTATTTATTATGCATTGAAGAGCTGGGATGTAGTCCAGAGGTATGTGTGTGGTGGGGGGAGGAGAGATGAGAGGATCTATCAGAAATAGATTGAGGAGCAGAACAGGAGGATTGACGGCAACATACTGCAGAGGGGAGCAGCGGGTGAGACAGGAGAGGTCTGCTGCACCATGTGGGTCACCTCCCTGGCCGGGGATCGACTTGTGCCACCGTGGCTGCGGGCAACCCATTAGTGCTGTAACTTAACCCTTAGTGCCACCAGAGAGACTCACCTCTGCTAAGTCTTAATAAGTTTTCCCCCACAAATTCAAGCCCCTAGCCCCACACCTCACCCCTAAAAGGATAAGGCCTTTGTTTCCTCAGCACCCTGAACCTTTCTCCAGTTTGCTCATAATCACCTAATGTCTGATTCCTTTTCTTGACTTCCCCGGAAGTACTATGAGAGTTAGGCATGCTTGGAGATTTTGATTTCTACATTTGTATCCACAGGGGTTAGTGAGAGGCTTCAAAACTGAATTCCAAATATATGTATGTATGTGTGTGAGTATATACATCACATTATATGAGTGTGTGTGTGTGTGTGTGTGTGTATCACATAAAATCACACCAGATTTTAATGACTCTGATGGTTCCATGAAAAGACATTTAAAACTTCCTGAAATGAAAAACAGAATAAAAACGCCTCAGGTCTCTAAAATTTAAGAACACCTGAACCCTAAATATAGCTTACTATTCCCTCACTGGGCTAAGTTTTTCTCCAATGATTCTACCTTGAGAGAGAAGCGAATAATAAGAAAGGTAGCTAGTGGCAGGAAATTGTTTTAACAGTATCTTTACTGTGAGACAGCCTGGTTAGTATACATCAGCCTATTCTACATCTTTAGAATTTGCCAAAAGTAACAGAAATTCAGACTTACGGCCCACCTGGGAAGATGAGAGATCAAATTGAGTTTTCTAGGCTCTTAACACTGAGAAAGGTATTTCAAGGAAGTGTCTTCCACCTGCTTTCCCTAGTCCTAAAAGAGGTGCCATAAAGCATTTAAAACATATATAAAAGACAGATGTCTCATTCCTTGGACATTTGTTCTGAGGTTCACCAGAAAATGCCATTAGCCAGAGTGTATGACCAGCATGTAAACTCCTTAAGAACAAGTAGTTTTATCTCCCTTCTTTCCTACTCTTATGCCAGAAATGTAGGACAGTGCCTGACACATACTAGTCACTCGATGAATGTTTGTTGAGTGGAGCTCAGAAATGAGAATCTTGATCATTTGAATGAATCAGGGTTTTACTGCCTATTTGAGGGAGCTACCCTTTCACTTGTAAATAGAGATGTGCCTGCCTAAATTGAGGGAAAAAACAAATCCTTAACAAATGTTACTTTTTCATACATGTAAAATTAAGGCAGGCATGCACTCTGACCTTCGATTTTAATATGCAATACTGGAAAATAAGTATATTACCTTTGAAAATTAAGGTCACTCAAGGGGGCCTCCCTGGTGGCATAGGCACTAAAGTCTCAGCACTATCAAGCTATCACCAGTCATCGCTGTATGAGTTCGATCCCCGGCCCCAGAAGTAACCCACATGGCACAGCAGACCTCTCCTGACCCTCCTGCTGCTCCCCTCAGCAATATATTTCAGTCAGTCTACCTGTTCTGCCATCTGCTCTGTCTCTGGTGAGTCTCTCACCTCCTGCACCTCTGGCCTGCACCCCAGTGGTTCTTGTGTGCATAAATAAATATTTTTTTAAAAAAGAGAAAACCAAGATCACTCAAGATGTCTTCCAACTGGATACGCATGATGGCCAATGTCATAAGTCACTGGATTCTGATGAACACCCAGTTCAGTATTAGGTCACTAGTGCTCATTAAAATGAAGGATGGATCACTGTGATCCTAAGAAATCATTTAATTTGATTAATTTGATTTCATTCTTTATATACTATCTGGCTAAACAAAACCAAAGGGCTTGTTCTAATTACTCCTCTAATTCCTTTCAAGGTCTACACCTAAAACACAGTTAGGTGCTCCTTGAGTTCAGTTATCACAGCTCCGATAGTCCCAATGCTGACAATTCTTAACATTCAAAATAAATCAGTGGGATGGCATCTAGAATATAGGGGAAAGAGATACATCAAGTGATTAAGCCCAAACTCAAAGTACATACTTGATAAAAATGCAAACCAAGTTTTGGATCTTCTATTCTTCAATTTTATGTAAGTTAAATGTTTTGCCTTCGCTTAAATCCTCAAGAATTTCATGGCTGTCATAAATACTTAGAGTAACAATAGCAGCTATGATTCTGCTGGTAAAAAGGAAGAACTTGGCTTTCAGAGCTGAATTTATTAACTTGGGGTAAGGGAGTCTTTGGCTACAGCCCCAAAGCAGATAACCAAAGATGCAAAGGCACTTGTCCCCCAAGTCCTCAACTCTGATTAAAATTGGCATTAGCAAGTGCCAATGATAAATTATTTATTCTACATATTCTTAGCTCACAAATGCAGTAACACACGGTGACAAGTTAGTAATTGGAAAGCATCAGTGTACTTTTTTTAAATCAGAAGAGTGGCATCAAGCTCATTACTTTTAAAACACCTCCTCTAAAGGCTTCGGAGTATTTCAACAGCTTCCTACCTTTGTAGGGACTCTGTACCTGTGAATAAGGCAGCAGCAATTCAGCCAATGGGAAGAGAGAGAAGCAGGCTGCCTAGAAATGCAATGATGGACCCAAGGTCATGAAAAGGTAATGGTCATCAAGGAAAAAAGGTAGTTGTGTTCAGAGGTAGCTGAACTGGTGGTTTAAATACACACACACACACACACACACACACACACTAAGTAGAAGGGCAAAGGACAGGGTCTAAGTAGCCTACGCTGACATGATTCAGGAAAAAAAATAGGTTCCTATGTACAGAGAAAGGGGAGGGAGAGAGTCAGAAGGACAGTGAAATGGGTGAAGATCTGTAGGGACTCTGAAGTATTCCTGTAAGTTTGACTTTTCTGCAAGTTTGAAGTTTTTCAAAATAAGATGTTCAAAAGAAAAGAGCACGCCTAATGAAGACCTATCAAGATTGGCAGGTGAGAAGCTTGCTCTTTTGAAGGGGAAACTTCTTTCTAGACAGGAAGGACTGCAGTGAGATCCAGCCCAACATAGTTGGTGAGATTTTTGTGGGGGGTGCGAAGGTGGGGATCAGGGAAAGATTCTGCAAAGAATATACTTAGAAGCAGAAGTTTCAGATTTGGAACTAGCTAGGTGGAAAGGGTATTCCTGGTCAAGAAAATACTGTGCAGAGGGGTCAGAGGGTCTAGAGCTAGAGGGTCAGTGAGGCAAAATCAGGCAGTGTGACCAGGTATTGGGCAGTGAACTCAAAGTTTTATCCTCAGTCAAAGGCCAGTGGTTGCGGAGTTGATTTTCAGGATGGGGAGTGACAGACCTGATGAGAAGTATGGCTGGAAGGGAAACACTAATACTGCTTGTGAGTCTTCTATATACGGGCCCTCCCTGATGGCACAGAGGGTTAAAGCACAGCACTAAGAAGCTAAAGCCACTTCCGCATGAGTTTGATCCCCGCCTGCCCCAGAGGTGACCCACATGGCACAGCAGACCTCTCCTGATCCTCCCGCTGCTCCCCTCAGCAGTGTACTTCATCAGTTGGCCTGTTCTGCTCCCCACTCTGTCTCTGGTAAAGCCTCTCACTGCTCCTGCACCTCTGGCCTGTACCCCAGTTTTGTATGCATAAATAAATAAATCTTTAAAAAATTAGCTGCTATCAACTCTTTTCACCTTTAACTGGGAATATTTTCCTCATGTTCACCAATCTTTTGTTCATCCTGTTTCCCTCCTCCTCACTCTCCTCTACCCGCCCTTCACTTCCTATCTCTCCTTCCCTCACTCCAACCCTCTGGCATCTCCCCTGAGTGACAGCCATGCAAGCAGGAAGGGGGAGGCCTGTCTTTCTCTCTTGATTCATGCTGCGTATTCTGGCCTCATAAACCTTTCTAAATAACTCATGGAGATGGCACTGTGGTGAACTGGAAAGTGACTGTTAGCTTTGGGCTGCTCATGACTCAAGAAGATAATCACACGAATAAGAGGTTGAGCACACAGGCGCAAACCCCAACCCCTAGACGCAGGACCATGAAAGGCAGCAAAAGAGTCATTTTCTGTTTAGGGGGCAGAAAGGAAACTTGGAAAAGGAGGATCCCCAAATTAAACCACTGTCTAGGAAGGCTAGCGTGCAGGACAGCTAAATTCAGTGGATCCTAGGAGGCCCAGGACATCCTAGGATCCACTAGAAGACTCACAAGCAGTATTAATGTTTCCCTTCCAGCCATACTTCTCATCAGGTCTGTCACTCCCCATCCTGAAAATCAACTCCGCAACCACTGGCCTTTGACTGAGGATAAAACTTTGAGTTCACTGCCCAATACCTGGTCACACTGCCTGATTTTGCCTCACTGACCCTCTAGCTCTAGACCCTCTGACCCCTCTGCACAGTATTTTCTTGACCAGGAATACCCTTTCCACCTAGCTAGTTCCAAATCTGAAACCTCTGCTTCTAAGTATATTCTTTGCGGAATCTTTCCCTGATCCCCACCTTCGCACCCCCCACAAAAATCTCACCAACTATGTTGGGCTGGATCTCACTGCAGTCCTTCCTGTCTAGAAAGAAGTTTCCCCTTCAAAAGAGCAAGCTTCTCACCTGCCAATCTTGATAGGTCTTCATTAGGCGTGCTCTTTTCTTTTGAACATCTTATTTTGAAAAACTTCAAACTTACAGAAAAGTCAAACTTACAGGAATACTTCAGAGTCCCCACAGATCTTCACCCATTTCACTGTCCTTCTGACTCTCCCTCCCCTTTCTCTGTACATAGGAACCTGTTTTTTTCCCTGAATCATGTCAGCGTAGGCTACTTAGACGCTGTCCTTTGCCCTTCTACTTAGTGTGTCTAGCCAAAGAACAAAGAAATTATGGGATGGCATAATAGTAAAATTCAGAAAATTTAACACTGACATAGTCCCAAAATCTCAAGTTGTCAACTGACTCAGAAGTGTCTTTTTTTATTTCCCCAAATGGGACCTACTCAGGATCATGCAGTGCAGTTACTGGTCATGTCTCCTTTATTCTAGATTACATCTCCCAATTTAATCTTTCATGGCTCTGGCACTTTTGAATATAGCTCAGTTATTTCTTTCCCCAACAAAACAGCCCATCATTTTGGTTTATTTAGGATTCCTCATTAGTTTTGGTTTTTCATCCCTGCCTGGGATCCTAGATGATACTATGTTTTTAGGGATATCACATCAAGGATCTGGCTTCTCTCCCACAGAGCTGTTATATGTTCCCCTTGCAACTAACAAGCAGTGGAGAGACATTCTAAGGCTGTGCAAGCAGCCTATTTCTTATCAAACTTTTTCCTCTGGATTTAGCATCTGTTGCTGGTTCTTGCCTTTACTAATCTCTACAACAATGGTGACAAGTCTCTCCATGTTGATGAGTCAAGAGTCTCCTATCTAGCTGTTTTCTCTTCTCTTCCCATTGATTTATCGTTCAGTGTAGACTGCAGAGCCCTATTTATTCCATGGTTATCATCTACAGCCACTGGCAATTATTTTGATACTCTCCTCTCAAATTAGATTATTCTTTGCAGCCCTAGAGGGCAGAACTTGCAATTATAGGGACAAACTCCCAAGAGGAACAGATTTCAACCTAATGGAAGAAAAGCTGCAAAAAGATACCATTCTCAGCCTTCCCTGGTGGTGCAGCGGGTTAAGCACAGCACTAAGAAGCTAAAGCCGCTTCAACATGAGTTCAATCCCCACCCCAGAGCTGACCCACATGGCATGGCAGACCTCTCTTATCTGCCCACTGCTCCCCTTGACAATGTGCTTTGTCGATCTGCCTGTTCTGCTCCCTACTCTGTCTCTGGTGAATCCTCTCACCACTCCTGCACCTCTAGCCTGTACCCCAGTTCTGTATGCATAAATAAATAAATCTTTTTTAAAAAGGATGCAATTCGGCCCTCCCTGGTGGCGCAGCGGGTTAAAGCATTGCACTAAGAAGCTAAAGCCACTTCTGCATGAAGTTCGATTCCCGTCTGCCCTGGAGGTGACCACATGGCGTGGCAGACCTCTCCTGACCTGCCCGCTGCTCCCCTCAGCAGTGTACTTCGTTGATCTGCCTGTTCTGCTCACCACTCTGTCTCTGGTGAAGCCTCTCGCAGCCCCTGAGCCTCTGGCCGGTACCCCAGTTCTGTATGCACAAATAAATAAATCTAAAAAAAAAACAAAAAAAAAAAAAAAAAAACAGATGCAATTCTTGATAATTAAGACTCTACTTCAGTCAGTAGGGAACTGTCCATCATGGGAAGTATTTACTAGTCCTTTAACCACTTGTCAGAGAAGCAACTCATGCCTCAGCTTGGGGCTATCAAAAGCCCCTTACAAATCTTAGAGTTGAGACCTGCAGCAGAATCCTGGAAAGGGGGAGGGAGTGCTGCACAGTTTAGAGGAATGTTCAGAAGAAAACTAAACTCTGAGAAGAGGAAACATGCAGGCCACCTGTTGGGAACCATCCAACCCAGGCCTGCAGAAGCAGGAGCTGCACTGAATAAAATTCTTAATCCTAATCCTCTTAAATTTCTTGAGCATCACTGCATGCCAAAAACCATGCAAAATCCTATGAGCCAAAAAAAGAATATGAATCAGACCCAGGCCTAGAAAAGCCCCAGACTCATGAGATCATCCTGTAAGTTGATAGAGGAGGGTCTCCCAGCTATCTGGAGGATTAGAAAAAGTGTCAGAGAAAGAAACTGACTTCTCAAGAATGAGTGGCAGCTCACCAATCAGACAACAACCACTAGAATTCTGTCCAGCAGAAGAGAGAATCACCAAGTCCACAATTCTGTGAATACACACACACACACACACACGTACACACAGTATATTTATAGATTAATTATATGCAGAGAGAAAGATATACACATGTATATTAAATGCATGTATACTGACAAATATACTTTCTATACTTACAAATAGACTTTGTATGTGTTTTTCTAATGGGTGCATGTGTGGGCAGAAGCAAGGACACTGAATGTAAAGAACACAGTGGGTGAGTATTTTAGAATCCTGGTCAGAATATGCTGCTCCTCGTCCCTTACCAACAGATCTGTGTTCACAAGAAGTTGTAAGAAAAAATGCTCTGAACTGGCTGTAAGTCACGCAGGAGACTCCTACATCTAGCTGCCTTCTCAGCTCCTCATCTTCTGGATCTTCACCCTCCAGACCCTGAGCTGAGGGTACACAGCATCATAGCCAGAGACAGAGGCCCATGTGCTGACACTGGGCATTACTTAGGTGTCCTGGCCAGAGCAATTCTCTCTTGGATGGCTGAAGGGACATCTGGTTACTGGTACTCACTGGAGCCTCTGAAGTCAGTCCAGTAGTGCAGGCCCAGAGAGGTCACTGACTAGGGAGATTTAATTCATTTGAAGAGATGAATCATTCTTCTGAACAATGATAAAAAACTGCCGGCTTGTATCTCCTGTACTATGCTGAGTGAATCCATGAACACATGCTATATTACTCACCTATTCTGAGGCTGTGTCAGACATAATTAATCTACCCACAGTGCTCTCTAACACTGACACCAAAGCGTCATCGTCCCCAGACTGGTTTCTAGGCAGACTTCTTCTAGGCAGTGGTTACCAAGTGCTGTGAAGGGCCACCTCACAGTTTCTAAACATAGTTCATATTTGATTCTCACCTTACATTTTGCATTTCTTAAGACTGTCATAAGATCAGACAAAACAGGTGTGGTCCTACCAATGTTAAAGAAGGGGCAAGAGAGCCAGGGGTTGAAGGTTCTTCTAAGGTCCCACAGTTGGAAGGGGATGGTGCTGAGATGATGGGAAGACCTCACTACCGTCCTTTCCCACTTTCGCTTTTGCTCCCTGTGTTGAAAGCTGAGGAGATACCTGGTCAAAACATTCTGTCTGTCACAAGAGTCAACCAGAGTTGGTGAGTGATGAGATGCAACTGATGATATGGAGCTCAAAACCCAGCTCAAGTGCAAGTCACCCCTTTCAGGAAGACCTTATCAAAAGCTACTCCTTCTTCCAAGGTTATGAGTTTTGCACATTTATCTCTTTATTTCTAATAAGGAGCACGATGTTGTCATACGTAAAATGTTCAATAAATGGTTACTGAATTGAAGGGAGGCAGATTTCTGGGTGTACAGTGAGTGTATGGTACAGTAGCAAGGCGAAAAAATAGATTCATCCAGGTTTTATTCCCTTGTATGATCCTAGGATGCTGAGACACAACAGACCTCAATTTCCACATCCATAAAATGGGGAGAATACCATCTGTTTCATGAGGATATTAATTAAATTAAATGAGACAAAATTTAAAAGTTTGTAAGAGTTTCATGCCTTTTGCACCAACATGGATGGAGTTGGAAGGGATCATGCTTAGTGAGATAAGCCAGAAAGAAAAGAAAATACTGGATGGTTTCACTCATAGCGGGAGTATAAAGGAACAGGGGGAAAAATAATAATATGAACAACTATATTCCAGAGACATTTGACGGGGGTGGAGTGGGGAATGAGATAAAAAAAATGGTGGGGGAGGGGAGAGTGCACCCATCACAGGTGAACTGGTGATGGGAAGTCTACGGGGATTACAACTGAGATGGAAAATGTACAAAATGATGTAAAAATTTTAAAAAGTCTGTAAGAGTTTGGTATGAGTGATGAAGAGAGGAAGAAGAGAAATGTGGCAGAGAAACTTCAAGGTGACTTCCAATTATCTTCCCACTTAAGTTCAAGCCCTTATACAGTCACTACCCCATACATCCCCCACCCCCAGAGTGAGTGAGGCAGGAGCTGATAGAATATGGCAAAGGTAGTGAGATGTCACTCCCATGGTAATGTCACTCCCGTGGTAATGTCACAATATAAAATACCATCTCACTATCAGACCTGCTCCAGCTTTCTCCCTTGACAACACTGAAGCAATCAACTACAGCTTCTACAATGGGAGACTCACATAGCAAAGAGCTACAGGAAGCCTCAGATCAATACCAAGAAATCGGGACTCACATTCTTTGAGCTGCAAAAAATCACTGAACTTGACCCCATCCCAGTCAAATCTTCAGAAGAGAACTCAACCCGGGTGAACACCTTGACTACAGCTTTGCCCCTGAGTAAGCTGTGCCTTGACTCCTAAGGCACATACACTATGAGAAGATATCTGTGTATTGCTTTAAGTCTCGATGTTTGTGACAATTCTTAATATGACAGCATAAAAACAAACACAGAGGGAAAGAAAACATTCATAAACCAGTCTTAGGAAAGCAAGGAAACATCTTTCTCGCTCAGTGGCAGGACAGTCCTAGTTTCAGCTGAGGTCAACTTGGCCATTTTCAGGTACAACCTCCAATGGTGGGAAGAGGTAAAGCAACTTCTCCCCCCTTGAAGGATAAGACACTTTTCCTCAGTAACACATGCCTGAGGGCTGCTCGCCTTCCCTAGGGCTCTTTCTTGGCCGGGAAGAGTCTGCCTCAAAGGCTGCCAGCAATAATAATCAGCCTAATGCCGTCTAATTGACCTCCCATCTTCTCAGTCTGCTCTGGGCTCTCAGGCAGAACCACTGAGATGCTTAAAACCCGAGGCAGAGTGGCACAGACCTCCAGCCACGTGCCTCCCCAGGTGAACCTTCTCCCACTTTGCAGCCAAGACATTAAAAATCCCCCCACAGCTGCTTCCCTCCCCCTCCTATTAAAACCAGAACCAAGCCTCTGTGGAGTGATCCTTTGATTTTTCAGACCCAATTAGAGTTGGCAGGATAAACCAGCCCCACGTTGTGAGTTTTTTTTTCTTCTTTTTTTTCTGAAATACTTCCAGAATAATTCACCGAAAAAGTACCATCAGAGGGAGGAAAGGAGAGCACCAGAACGACAGTCAGAGGCAAGAAAGGAGTTAGAGGGCCCCTCCCGGACCACCAGCATTTCCCTCCAGTCTTTCTTCATACAAAATCAAGATGAGATTGCTGTGTGGGTGACTTAATAGAAAAATCAGGCTGGCACCCACACTTCCTGAGCACAAAACAGTCAAATAAATTATAAACACGTGTGACAGGAACGCCACATTTTTCTTTTTAGAGATTTCAGTGTTCCCTCCTCCTTGTCTGACTGAATCCTTTGCTGGCTTCCTTTGTGGAAACCACTGCGGCAGGGGGTGGAGGGGGGCCCACACAAAATCTGCACTTACCCACGACCTGGATAATCTGGGCCAGGAGGACACCGTCCGTCACATCTTGCTGGAGATCCTTGATGAGACGTTTGTGGCCCGATTTGGCTAGATAATGATTGGCCCAGTCCGTGTAGATCTGCAAAAAAGAAAAGAGACAACTTTAGGAAGCCAGTCAGATCCCACCTCAGAAATCTGAGACAGCTGCTTGGGTCTGGGCAACAGCCAGTGTCCCACCGGGGAGCAGTCAGTCGGCAGGGGGGCGGCCAGTGTCATTAGCATGCAGAACACTGTGCCCAAGAGGCATTCAGCTCATCTGAGCTGGGCTTCCCCCTATTGAGAGATATGCCGCCAAGGCTCGGAAAAGCTAAAGAAAGCATCCAAACACCAGGGGCCTGAATGGGACAGGGGACACGGAACTAAACAGTCTGCCCCAAGGCTTTGAGAGGCTGCAGCTCTAAATGCAACAGCAGTCTCCCCGACCCCACTGCCACCACCCCCACCCCTTCCTATCTTTTCCTCTTTATTGAGAAAACGTATGGGGAGGTTACCACCCAACAGACATCTTC
Source organism: Condylura cristata (assembly GCF_000260355.1). Classification (NCBI taxonomy): domain Eukaryota; kingdom Metazoa; phylum Chordata; class Mammalia; order Eulipotyphla; family Talpidae; genus Condylura; species Condylura cristata. Next base: position 25,745,559 of record NW_004567116.1, read on the forward strand.
TAATGGGCCATTTCAGGGTAGGGAGGGCTATTGAGGCTGCCCAGTTCTCAGGAGCCAGGGTCCCTTGTATAGAAGCCAAGTGGGGAAACACAGAGCCCTTCAATTATACTTGTGTGAAGCAGTTTTTGATGGTCTCACCATCATCTCAAATTTAATTTAAAAACCCAGCATCATTTTCACTGTTGGGATTCTGTGAACTAAATCCCTGGCAAATGCAACACCTTTAAATACAGAATATGTGTGCACAGCACCCGGAAAGGTGGAGAATGGGTCACCCACACTCGGGAAAGCAGAGCCCCTGGGGACATGAGGGAGTCACTCAATCACCAGTTCGGAAGAATATCTAATTGCAACCAGGTCGACAAGCACAAGATAATTCACCTAAAAACTTCTTAACTGACATATGCCAATAAAAAATTATTTTTACTTCCTATCAATCTAGAGTTCTAAGTTCCTAGATGTATCAGTGCTTTTGTGGGGGGAACCAGGTAGGTCTGTGTAATTAGCTCTTTTTCTGCTAAAATGATATAAATGATTGTTCAAAAAATGCATGAATCCAAACATTTGCAGAAGTTTGAGCTTATAATGCCCTGAAAAGATACAAAGAGGAAGCCCCTGACCTGACCTTCAGCAGAACTTGGGAAGGGAGGTAAAGAGGTGGCAGAAAAGGAGCCTTCCTTTGGTGTCCACAGACAGACTTGCCTTAAATCGCAGCTGTCATGCTGCCAACTCTCCTCTGCCCTTTGACCTGGGTGTCCTCATTTACAAAGTAGGGATAATAATACTATGTCATCTGGCTATTATGAAGATGAAACACACTCCTGTACATGAAGGTCAGTGAAGCTGGCACTTGTAGGTGCTTGGTAAATAAAAATAATAATTAGAAATTTTACAACTGGCACTATTGAGTAAATCGTAACAAAACCAGCCACAGGCTCTACCCCGAATCTCCAGAACACGAAAGACTCTGGGACTCCCTTTCTCCTGTCCATGGCACAATTTCAAGAGTCTTAGAGCATTCCCCCTTCTGGGATTACAAAGTGAAGTTGTGTAACAAGGTGGTGCCCAGGAAAGGGGGAGTTTCCAGGTTCCCTGCCCCACGGAAAGGAAAGTGGAGCTGAGCAGCGAAGAAAAGAAGCTGGAGACAGACTGGAGAAAGAAGGAGGCAGGATGGAGAGCCAGAGGACAACTGCAGGAGCAGAGACACACAGAGAAACAGCACTTGCTTTTTGGCCCTGGGCTGGTTGAAACAGATGTGGATGAGAGACCAGAGGGGAGGTGAATAGTGACAGCTTTTATCTTGATTTTGATGTTGCTCTTTTCCTCCCAGACTTGTCTGGCCATTTCTGACTCTTTCCTATGGGTCCCAGCCAGTGCCTTTTGGGTAGACTTTTACCCACGAAGGGATGGGTGACTTGGGTGCTCAATTTAGAAACTACATTCTTTGCCTTTTCTGTATTACACACTAATCATATTAAAGTTTCTTTACACTACAAGTCTATAGTTTTGTCTTGATGCAGTGGATGGCAGAATCTGTTTCAGCAGGCAGGTTTCGGGGTTCTGGGGTGCCCCTCGGCCTGCCCTGTCACAGTAGATTGTAAAAGAACAGCAAGCCAGAAACCAGTCAGGCTGGTCAGTGAGTGAGGGCTTGCCTCCCTAACTAGGAGACACCCACAATGCTCTCTCAAACCCGGAGGGACCTTGTTGGCCCTGCTTCACGGACTGTGAAAACATGACAATGCTTACTATCACCTGCCTCAAGAACTAAGATGAGAAGGGGCCATGGACAAGGAATTCTGAGTGGAGGTGGTGGTGGTGTCGTCTCTGTCCCCTTTCTAAATGACAAAGGGAACGCTGAACAAGATGCATGGTCTCTAGAAACCAGCTTTCTAAGTGCATGATCCAGCAGGGACCAAGGCAAATCAAACTCTGTTTAAGGAGTGTAGACACACACACACACACACACACACACACACACACACACACTGTGGAGTTGCAGCGAGGCCATGTGTATATCTGATATTCCAGGGAGAACTTGTCAAGTTCTACAGTGTTCAGGATGACTCTGCCAAACAAGCAGCCCTGTCTACCCCAAGCTGCTTAAACAAGACTTCGTCTCGCAATTTTGATCAGCCTATCTGACACAGCCATTAACCTTCCCAGAACACAACTCCAAAATCACTGTTCCCCACTTTCCATGGAATGGAAGGCACACAAAAGCAACTGCAGGCAGTCTTACACTCTTTGCACTGGTACATAGAAAGTGCCAACTCTCACAAAGCAATTGCAGGCAGTCTTACACTCTTGCACTGGTACATAGAAAGTGCCAACTCTTTTGTAGAGACAGTGGTATGAATGAACCTTAGAGCAGGGTCTTGGGATCTGACCAAATCAAGTTGCCATTGACCTGTGCAAGTGAATTTCCATTAATTTTTCTGTAACTCAACTTTGTACTGCATAAAAAGGAAATTAAACCTTTGAACGTCTTACAAGGCAGAGGTTGGTAACCTGAGACCCAACCCCAACCCAGCTGACCCCTGTTTTTAATGCACAAATTTCTACTGAACATGGGCTCATCCATGTATTGTCTACGGGGCTCCCATCCAACCATGGCAGAGTTGAGTCGTTGTGAACGACACACACCTCCACTATTTACTATCCAGCTCTTTACAGCTCTTTAATCTGGCCAGTCTGTGATACAGAAACTGAATGAGATGTTGTGCCCATATATAGCAAGTCAGCAGTAGTAATAGTTACAAGTACTTTTAGAACTGGGCATGCCTCTCTTCCCTATCTCTCAATTTGTGAGATCCCATCTGCCTGAATCTTCCTCCACTGGGTGACCATTCAAGGATCACATTCAATGCCCACCTCCATCAAATCCACTTCCTAAATGCCTCCTGAGGGATTTGCTTTGGCTCCATAAGATGCTGATGCATGGACTGTAGAGCTCTTTTATATTAGTACCATCTTCTCATCCTCACTACCAGATTCTAGCAGAATCCATGTGTCACCTATTTCTGCAGCCAACTAGTGCCTTGCAGGGAGAGGACATACAGTAGGAGGTCAGCAAGTGGTAGCTGGGTTCAGGTGAACAGAGAGAAAAGGGGTAAATCCTTGGGGAACTGATTAGCCTTGAGACTTAAACAATCTAAGCTCTCAGTGAAGCTGTCAGCCGGAATCTTGAATTTCTTTATTGACTGAAAAACAGAAAGAGCAGGAATGACAAATCACTCCATAGCCCAAGCTCATTAATTAGGGCCCATCCAATAAGAATCTTAATTATTTATAGTTTCACCTCTCCTCTTCCATCCTAGGTCCCCAAATTCTTGAAAAGAACCATGGGAAGACAGCTAGATTTATTTTGAAAACAGTTTTCAAAGGTCATGCTAAGCACTGACAGTTTAGTCCCATCACCATCACTTCTTGCGGTAGCTCCTGCCAGGAAACCATTCTTCCAAGGGACGCCTTTGGAAAATGAGCTCACTATCAATCAAGGACTAACGTATGCTGGACGCCCTGTCTGTTTCCAGAATCCAGAAGGAATTTTGCCGAGCGTCTCCTGTCCTGAAGTTCTGACTGCTCTGCTGTCACCCTGGAGCCTACTAACCCTTGATCTGAGAACTTTCAACAGAAAAGGATAAGACAAAGGGAACCACCTTCTAGGAAAGAATAAAACATTCTACCTAGCCCCAACTCCAAATCACCAAGCCACTCTAGAGAATAAAACTCTAGGAAAAGGTTCTGGAATTGTTTCACACGAGTATTTAAGAAGGAATCTTTCTCACTCTGCTGAGTTTACCTCTCTCTCTACCCCCTCTAACCCAGTCTCCATGCTCCAGAGCGCTCTGTGCTGTCAAAGGCTTGAAGAGATAAAAGGGGAAGGAGGCAGCGACAGCTGAAATGTGAAGTCATTTTGATTCACTTTATTACCCCTGACAGAATTTCAAGGAGAGTGTCATTTGTTTGCTTATAACTCCACATCATTCCACATCATACCAGCTGAAATCAAAGAGGAAAAATTTTGACAGATCCATTGAAGTAAAAAAAAAAAAAAACACCTGATTATTAGTTGTAATAAGAAAACTGGTAATAATTGCATTGTGTTAAACCAACAGAGATAATAATGTTGTTGATACTGCACTTAGCACTCAAATGAAGCACTCAAAAAAAAAATAATAATCCAAACAGATGAAGGGATAAGCACACTTTGTGAGGAATCCAAGAACAATTCCATAAAACAATTGCAGTTAAACACAATTTTATGAAAATCAAAATGCATCATCTGTTAGGAAGGGCAAAGCCTGCAGAACACATCTGAATCCCCAGCATCTCACTGGGAACATGATCCCTCCCCCACAGAACACACACATTCTTATAACCCTCCACATAGCTCTTTAACTACTTGGGGTTAGGGTAAGAGAGGTCAGAATTGGCAGGGGGCTTCTCCCTCCCCCCACCCCCACTTGCACCTCTCTATCAGAGCACAATAGAACCTCTCTCATTACAGACCTCCCATGGTTAAGTCTGCGGCCTTGTCATATTCAAGTGAGTGAAATGGTACCCCAGTCCTCTATCTTGGAGAAAGAGGTAGAGCACAGAGAAGTCAATCTTTCAGCTCAGCACCATACAGCACAGCAGGGTATGCCCAAACACTGGCCCTGCTCTGATTTCTCAGGGGAAAAGGCCAATTTTGTCTAGAGTCCTCCAAGCTCATCAGAGCCCACCCTAGAGATGATGACTCTTCTTCCATCCCCATCTTCACAGGCCCCCAATGTGCTGCACAGATCAACACAGGTACAGGCGTAGATCTGGGTCAAAATCTGACCCTGCCTCCGACCACCCAAGTGGCCCTTGGCAAGTCATGTCCCTGAAAGCCTCTGTGTCCCTTACCTACACAGCTGTGACATATACAGTGTTATACTTTACAGGCTAAACAGAACATGTATGTCAGTGGTTAACACAGGGTCTGGCACATAGTATTAAATCAATGGTTGTCAGTAACATTCAAGTTCATAAACATCTGCTGTCTGTTTGGAGAAAGTAAGCTATTCTAGATTGCTGAGTCTACATTTCTGAGAACCGCATGTTATTACATAGTTGGGAATGATTCCCAAATAGATTTTCATGATCTTTAAGTTTTAAATTAACCAAATTTGTTTTTTCTTGATGACCCATGACACCACTATGAAAAACAATGTTTTGACCTGTTACTAGGATGCCCTTAGACCTACTGAGTTGCTAGACAGTCCTTAAGTGACTCTGGAGTACTTTAAATTTGGGTGTAAAGAGGAAGTACTGTTCCAACATGGATCTTTTCTTTTTTAGGTTTATTTTATTTATACATACAAGATCTAGGCTACAGGCCAGCAGTGCAATGGGTGAAAGGATTCACCAGAGACTGAGCGGGGAGCAGAGTAGGCAGATTGACTGAAATACACTGCTGAGGGGAGCAGTGGATGAGACAAGAGAGGCCTGCTGCACCTGCTCCTTGGCCAGGGATTGAACTCATGCTAAAGTGTCTGGCCACAGCTTGACAGCGCTGAGACTTAACCCCTGCACCATCAGGGAAGTCCTCCAGCGTGCATCTTGATGGGCTTCTTCAGTTAATGAAAATATGTAAGTTGCTCCAAGGTTCTGTAGGGAAGGCCTTGGTCTCAAGCAGAGAAGGCTGCTGGAAAAGTGAGCTCCTGCAGCACTGAGATGTAGTGGGTTCTCAATCCCACCTGAGTGCATTTCAAATGGTCTATAGCCCTGGCTTTCTGTGTACCTTTCGTCACATGGTTCACGTGCATTTATTTATACCATGGAGTGCAAGTCCCTGTGCGGACCCAGAAGACAGCAGCAGGGAAGGGGAAGAAACCACTGCTGGCCTCTTTCTCTTAAATCTGTAGAAACCTACTTGCTTGTACAACCGCCAAAGATACACCCTGACACCTGCACACGTGTATGTCTTTGTTTCAAAGGCGAACACACTCGTACACACACACACAGCAAGCGACTTAGAGATACATCATCAGACTTATCCTTAATCTGGGTTTCCATCTTACTCCACATCCTGGCACCATCCTTATGCCTCACTGAATATCAAGTTTTTAAGTTGCTTAGAGCCACGTGATGCCTCAGTGCATCACACACCATAGCCTGGGCTGGGTTTCACAACTGGTGCCGTCTTGTGTGGGATCATTACTACCACGGCCAAACATCTATGATGAGCTGAGGAAAAAAACACCTTCTGGAGTCCAAGCCCTTAGCCACTTCTTCATGAAGTTCTCCTGAGCAAGGTATGTCTACTCTCTGAGCCTGTTCCCTCACCTGGTAAGTGGATTCACTCCTATTCAGATGACTGTGGGACAGTGGTTATCATGACCATCCAGATGATTGACAACATGCAATCTAACACACAAAAGATTCCTCTAGTTCCCAACTCACCTGTACAGAAGGAGGTATGCGCCCCCATTTTACAAATGGGAACAGAGAGTCTGCAAGGTGTAACAGCTCTCCCTTGTCACAGCACCAGTATGCAGGCTTTGAAAGCAGCAACTGTGATTCCTAATGGCTGTGAAAGGTGTATACGAGACCTCCCCAGCCACAGAAGGTCAAAAGCCATGCAGTGTGGGAAACACAGAGATGGCACAAGGCTCATTGCGTAACAGCCACCGTGTGTCACCCTTGCCTGCCCTGGGAACAGAGCGGCCGCTCATCACTCAGCTCCAGCTAACAGATCCAAGAGGGGAGTTGACACTTTCCCATGTCACCGAAGCACAAAGCAAACACAATTTCACAACAGTGTCATTACAGCAAAAATACAAATGCCATTATAATGTGAGTTGCAATGCAGTGTCGGGTCTGAGTGAGGAACGCTCAGAAGTCAAGTCTCCTGGTTACTCCAGTCTGAAGTGAGGTAAGGCCAGTCTGGGCCCCTTGCAGAGGATGCTGGGCCGTGCCTGGGAACGGCTGCACAGCACACAATGGTGGCATTGTTGTGAGGAGCACCAGAAACTGGAGGTGGGTGTGCACTGCAGCTCCAGAGGTTTGGAAACTGCCTTTGGAAAAAAACACCTGGCTGGGGAAGGTGCTGGGAGGGGCTGGGCTACCTTAAGGATGAGCGGGGGTGCCTCCTAACTCCACATCTTGGGCTAACCCACTTTTAAAGCTTAGGATCCCCCTTTCTGGCCACTCTGTTCTTGTGGGACAGACCATGCTTTGCACCACATTTATGGGATGAGAGTACATTCCCCCCACTTCCTCACTGGGTCACCGCCACCTCTGTACCAATTTCTGTGGGTAGTTCTGAGTGTGGAGTGCTTTATACCTATGGTCTCCTAGAGAATCTGTCCCTACTGCCATGTCAAGCCAGGAAGACAGGGATGCTTACCTGCTCTGCTCAGTGAATTTTTCTAAATTTTCTAAACATCTGGCCAGTGCCTGGCATAGTAGGGTGCATTCTCTACCCCACCGCCAGGCATATACCAGTATATGTTGAATCAATGATCATCCCATTTTACATACCTTTCAGGCTCTACAAGGTTAAGAAATGTGCTCACAGCTACTAAAGAGGACAATGCATCGGACACAGGAAGCAAGCAGCCTTGTCGTGCAGTTACTCACAAGAGCAAAGTGTGTATCCAGGTCTTTCTAGGGTCTCCCCAGAAAATCAAATAGGACCAGTCTTATTTGAGCAAGGGTGAAGACTGGAATTATTACTGGTTGTTCCAGCATAAGTGGGTTCCCCCACCCCCAATAGAGGTACTACTTCTCCCCCTCTCCAACCTGAGAACTGAGATCTGAGCATCTCTCAATCATGGTGTCTAGGACACGAAATGTCAGAAGCCACTTGGAATTTCTCAAGTATTTTCTCTCCTTCCCGTGTTCATTAGTAATGACTAATTAGACATGTTCTCCTTCCAAGTGCTTCCTCTGTGGATGTGCCGGGAATCAGGCCCTTCCCAGAGGCCAGGGGGCAGCTGTTGAGCACTCTTTTTGACAGTAAACATTCCCCTAAGCGACAAGAGCTTTTGAGCTGCTGGGCAAGGTGGCCCCACCTCAGAAGCTGGTGACAGCCTGGGCAGTAACACAGGCCTTATCCAGTCTGATCATAGTCCGAGCTGTTATGTATCCATCATTAGCTGGGCCCCCAAACCTACACGGGACCCTCATCTGCAAACTGCAAGGAAGGAGATGCCAGCAATTGTACCTCTCAGTTGCCCGAGCCCAAATGCCTGCACTTAGTCAAGACTTCTGAATCCTCTGGAACTCCTGCGAGGTTGCTAAGCCTTCCTGAGTGTCAGTTCCCTCTTCACAGGGCTTTTGGGTGGAGAGAGTGAGATATTAGACCTAAAAGACAAGGCTCAGGTTTGGGTACAGAATATGCAGTCTTTGGGACCCAGGAAAAGCTACATATCTGTGAAATGGAATAACCTACGATGCACTATAAGGACTAAAAAAGAACGTGTGTGTTGTGCCTGGCGCATCGGTAGCTCTTTAAATGCGTGTTTCCTTTCCTGCTCCATCTCCATATCCCAACCCACCATCCCCTTAGTCCACCACGCACATGTGGCATCCGGCCATGTTAACCTTCAAACCCTGCGGGGGCAACTGCTGCCTGGTGTGTCCCCCACATGCCCTCCACTTCGCAGCTGTTTCCTTCTGGAAACCCACCCTGCCTGCCAGATTTCGCTCCTTCCTCTGAAAGCCTAGGGTACTGGCAATTAATAAGCGGCTCCCCAGACCCTGCGCCTCTGTGCACGCTGTCTTCTGCCAGCAGCGCCTTCTCTACCCACCCCCAGGCAAAGCCCTGTTTGGTATCTTAAAACCCAGACCAAATGTCAAGTCCTATGAAGCCATTCCCCACACACTTTCTCACATCCGGCATGGATCGAGACTTGTCCCTTTTTGGCTGCAAAAGCACTCCGCATCTGCCTCAAGCATGGCTAGAGTCACTATCACTCACATCTCTCTCTGGTAGGAGCTTCTTCAGAGTAGAGAACAAATTCTATCCATTTTGAATGCCTGGCTCACAGTGGCTCAGTAATAAGCACTTACTGACTTGCTGGAGGGTAGGTGGATGGAAGGAGGGATGCAAGGAAGGAGAATGGGGACAGATGGAGAAGGGGCGGGAGGGGCAGACTGAATGATCAGATGGATGGACGTATGGATGGGAACACGCAAGAAAAGATAGATGAACGATTAAATGGGGGGATGGGCAGACAGACAGATGGACGACTGCATGGGATGAATGAATGGATCTTCCCCCTTTTACTCCTGAGATCACAAAAGCCAAGAAATCATAACACTATTTCATGTATGTTTTAGACTAATTGTGGCCCACAGAGCAGGGCAGGCACCATTAGGTAACACTTTGCTGCGAGGCCATTTCCAGAGTCAGGACCCAGAGAGTCAGAGTCTGACAGTAGAATTAAAGGTGCTATGGTGAAACATGCAGACACAGGCATAGTGGTAGTGTAACAGGTACAGGTTTCATGGACTCTGCCCCCATTCCAGATACTGGAACTACTAATCCCATCAATACCAAGGAGAAGCACGCTGGGACTTGAGGGTGGAGCTGAGCGGCCAGGTTACGATAAAACCAGCCATGTGGGCTCTGGGGGTCTCTTGGCCTGGTGGTTCGCAGCTGGTCGTTTGGCTCTCGATCGGTTTTCAGCGTGCTGGTGGAGTCCAAGTTAGCAGAACTGGTAGGACATTCTAGTTTAAATTATATTTCTCTCCCTCTTTCCCTGGCTTGTTCCTTTACCTTTCTCCTTGTAAATAAATCCATTATTGAACCTTTTGTGTGTGTCCATAATACAACTGAATCTTAAGCATGCGGGTGAGGACCCACAGACAGGCAACCCAATCAATTCACATTGGGGTGCCCTGGAGCTGTAGCTATAGTAAGCTTGTACTGCCTCTGGAGAATGGATTGTTAAATTTTCAGGAAATATGCACACTGGTTGTTAAAACACAGTTATGACTTATAAAGAAATGTCAGAAAGAAAAATTAACAATTCCATTTATAATTGCATCACAAAGAATAAATTATCAGACAAAGACTGGGTTTTCATCTTTGGGAAGGTGTTTTCTGGTTGTCCAGCTTAATATTACCAGAGTGATCTAAAATTATTCAAAATATTATTGGAAAGAACGAATATGATCTAAGATTTCTCTGTATCATTCTCTTATGAGGTGCTTCTTGTTGGGAACCCAAGATTTACTGACAAGGAAAGAATTGAGCCTTGCATCCAAGCTTGATATGGGACTAGCTGAAGGAGATAACAAACTGATAGTCAACTGGGCCTAGCATCCGGGAGACACAGGTGGGAGCAACTGGGCCTAGCAGCAGCGGGCATAGTGGTGAGTCACCTTTGGAATGTGAACCTAGATCTATATAAAGACCCTTCCCCTTTATTGAGTTGGCAGTAGCTGCGGACCCCACCCTAGGGGCTCTGTCTCAGCTGCTGTCCAGGAGCAATAAACTCTGCTTGCTCCGCTTTTTTGCCTCCCGCCTTCCTTTCTCACAGCCGGTCACAGAAGTTGGGACAAAACACTCTGAATCCCAAAGACCTGTTTATCCACAATTATAGGTACAGAATTTCAGAGCTAGGACAATCTTCAGGGATCTGATACATCTTCCAGTGGAAGAGAGGGGGGTCAATTAAATAACTACTTTTCTGTTATTCCCACATCTAAGTGCATGGCACTGCATGGACCCAAAAAGAAATATGTGAGCAAGTCACATGAGGGAACAATTAAAAAAACACAAAAAATAAAACACAGCTCTTTTATATGATAAAGGTGAACTTAGAAAATGTATTATTCCAATAAGATGTTAAGCTTAAAAACATTTAACATTCTTTTTTCAAACTGAGATTTGACATGATAGACTCCAAATATTTAGTGTACAACTTGATGAATTTTGATCTGTATTCACCCATCAAACCACCCCTACAATTAAGAAAAGAAACGTTTTTACCACCCTTATACATATATGTGTGTGTATATATATATGTATATGTATTTAAATTACACTAGCTTAGAATTTTTTAAAAAGTAACAAATATTCAAAACTCTTCCTTATTATTTTACTGTTATACTCTTAAGGTAATTGACATCTATCATAATGTCTTTATATGGAAAATAGTATAGAATGGTGGGCTATTCAAGTGTCTTCAGACATCCACTGGTAAAAGGAAATCACTTTCCCCAGGAGGATTTACCATGGAATGTAGCAGGTGCCTTGAAAAGTCCATTGTTAAGCCCACTGGCACACACAGGTGAGACAGAAAAAAAATGATGTTACTTATTTTCCCCTTCCTCCCATAGAGATGGCTTTGTTATGTGGAATGATGAGTATGCAGATTTGGGGAGAGGAGGTTGATCAACAACATTGCTCTGCATGAGAATAAGAGAATTCAAGGAGAAAGATGTGAGGTCTGATTGGAAAGACTGGAAAGCAGAGAGGCCTTGGGGGCAGGAGGGAGAAGGCTCTGAGACAAGAGCAAGGGAAATTAACAAAGTTGAACAGGCCCTAAGCTCTCCTCTGAAATCTACATTCTTCCCACTGCTTTCTAGGGCAAATGGAATCCTTCTAAGGAAGGCCAAGAAGTGCCAAGTCCTGCTTCCCAGTAGGTAAAGGGACAAGAGAGTGACCTGGAACCGCAGTTAGGTTACTCCTGGTTAGGAGAGTGGTGAAGCTTATCCGTGGGCCAAGTGGGTAGACTGGTGAGCTAGCGGGATCCTCTTGCAGCACCTACCAGGTTATTGTCATGAGCCACTTGCTTGAGGAAGCCTGGCAGGAAGGTCTGTTTGCCTCATCCCTCCCCCTGCACAAGAGTCCTGGGTTTCAGCCTTGACCTGTCCTCCCTGTCTGCCCCACCACACCCCCACCTTTTCCCACCCCCCAAACTGACCCCACCACTCAGTCAGTTTCAACTGGCCCTGCTCAGTGTTCCCCCACTTCCAGATACTGGCACTGGCCCTGCCTCAGCCTGTTTTGGGGGACCCAAACTCACCTGACCCTCGCTCCATTCCATCAGGGACTCACTAAGTTGCAGGTAGGCAGCAGTGGTGGGAAGAGCCAGGTGTTGCTGCTCCCACCTGACATTTACATCTCCAATGGAGTCAGCAAGCTTTAACGCCAGGAGACTGATGGGAGGAAATGCAATCTTTCTGGAAAGTCTGTAGAGTTTTTCTTTTTAAGGTAAAAGGTATTTGTTTTGGTTTGAGTTTGGGGACATTCAGACTCCTGCAGGTGAGTGGCCCCATAAATTCTACATTACTGATTAGAAGTTACCACACCCAAGACAAACTGTTGCATCCTTTTTGATTATTTGAGGACTCTTCCTTATCCAACCAGAAAACCCAGGTAGTAGGTTGTAGCTTAAGGATTTCCCAGGGTTAGATTTCTTGAGAAGATTAGCAGCAACCTGATTTATAAGGGAGAAAGAGATCCAGAGAGGACCTCAAGCACAGTGCAGTCAGTTCCCTTTTCTGCGTGGGGTCTGTGATTAAAGGCAGAGGAAAAGCAGGTGATGGGGTCTCTGCTGTTTTCCTTTATAGAAGAGATTGGTGGGAAAGCCAAGGACCCTGGAAGTAAGTAAATAGAAAAGCAAATATCCTTATTGTCCATTTCCAAACAAGTTTATGGGTGACACTTCTAAGAGCTCCCCTGAATTTTATGTTAGCGACAAGGAGAAAATGTGTAGTGCTTATAAGTGTGAAGTCAGATCTGGGTCCTGGCTTCACCTCTTAATGCACACAAATACAGACAAGTCACTCAGATTCCTCAGGCTCAGTTCCTCCATCTGGAAGTAGAGATGACAGTACCCAGTGCCTGGGCTGATTGTAAGGATTAAAGGGGAAGAGACTGTGAAATCCCAGTGAGCACACACTCCACTCAGTGAGGAGTGAGGATGCTTATTAAAGAAGGCCCAGGGGGATCTCCAGGTCTGATGGTCAGAATTACCATCCCCAGCGCAGTCAGGCACAGGGCCAGGCAAAGTCACTGCTGTGCCATTTGTGGGAAAGTTGTATGTTTTTTTTTAAAAAAAAAGGCTTAAAAAAAAAACTCTGGAGGGGAGGCAATTCTCAGCAGTGAATGGCCTATTTAGGAGGATGAGTTTGTTCCCAGCAATTCAAAGCCAAGAGACTTGGCCATTGTGGAAGTGGCCATTGTGCTCTGGGTATTTCTATAGCCTAGATGTCCAGGGCTCTCAGGCCTGGAGTCAGCTTAGCAGTTTTGTGTCTTGTATTTTTACAATATGTTTTTAGTTGAATATACCCAGGCACAGAGCAGGCACCCAGCAAATAAAGGGTGTCTCCCTTACCAGGGGGACTACCTGGCAGAACACAAAAAAAAAAAACACAAAGCACAAATAAACAGAATAAATAACGGAAAAGGAGAAATACCAGCATGCCAAGACTGACTTACACACCACTGCCAGATGAAGGGCAGTTGTGTGGAGCTGGACCTCAAGCAGTTTTTCGCCAAAAAAAAAAAAA
>NW_004567116.1:25759158-25798585 GCF_000260355.1 Condylura cristata
CACAATTTACACAAAAATACTATTTAGTCTACAAAGTCCTGGAAGAAACCTGTAATTGATTTATCTCAAGAAGAACAAATAAAGTCCTAATAAATGCTAAATTCCTGCCCCCATCTGCAAAGTTGATAATTTTTAAAGCCCTTTAGTAGACAGAATCTGTAAGTAGCCTCATCTCATAATTCTGGGGAAAAGGGGAAGCAGCTGCATTCTCCCCTCTCCATACCAGCTGGATATGAATTAGCATTAGCCCAAGTATTCCAAGTCAAACCATCCAGGTGTCTCAAAGCAGTTAACAAAACAAAACAGTCCAGGTCACTGAATGGACAGGATAGGAAGGACTTCTAGGCTAAACCAGGAGGGAGTTTTCTCTTCCTGAGATAATGGTAATTTGAGTTCTGGGTCTACAGCCAAACCCAGCAGAGGATGGAAATCCCCAGGGGGCATGTGAGATGCCTTCATGGAAGCTCAAACCATATACCAGAGCTCCCTCTTACTGAAATATCTATTTTTAACCTCCTACCTCAAAAGAAAGCTCTTCCACGGGACAGAGAGTCCAGTTCTCTAGCGGGAAATAATAATAATACTCCAGAGACATCTCCATTAATTGCACTGGACCAGGGTAGTGTCAGGCACCCATGGGTGCAGAAGACATGCCAGTGTCCGACTCCACAGTGGCCCTCCCTCTTTAATGAGCCAGCACACCTGTAGGGTGGAGGCATGAGAGGATGGAAAACATTCAGAGGGCCCAATAGAGCAGCTCTTGTGGGAAATCTCACCTCAAAAATGCATCAATGGTTGCTTCCTTGCACATAAAGGGCAATACACAATATTCACTCACTTAAAGGCAATGCTGGGGGAGGGGTGTAAAATTTTTACAATTCATCATTCTAAGGTCAGTTATGTAATCATTAAACAAATAAGAGAAGGACACCCCTGCCAGGAAAATATTTCCTTAGTAACCTTAAAACATTAATGTTGTCTAGGAAATTGAATATTTGAGGTGTAGGGGAGAGGGAAGAGTTCTGGGGAGGGAGGATAAGCTACACTGCTTTCTGCAAGCTGAGTCATCTACATCAAAATGACTTCATGAGTGTCAAACCAGAGAAGCACCCCCACCAGAATCAGGTGCCATTAACCCCATTCATTGTCTGAAGGAGGAGGTATAAAGGAAAAAGATGCACCTGGTTTTCTTGCTCTGTGTTATAGACTCCCCAGTTCCCCACAATAAATAGAAAACCAGAGGCAGCTGCCTTTCAATGTCAAAGATCCCATCCAAGTTGCACGGCCTGGGAGGGAAAGGCCAGCAGGGGCCTTTATGGGGTCTCGCGGGAGGGGAAACCTCTTCAGATTGCCCTCAAGTAAACCTTTTCTGCAGTGAAGCCCTTTGTTGTGAGCCTTTGAATCTCTTCAAACTCTTACCAGAGGTCAGCCTCCTAATTTGCACCTGCTGAAGCCCACAATTGAGAAAACAGACCGAACCGAAATCTCCCACACCTGTTGGCATCTCCCGGCTGCGATTATTGCCTTTGGTTTATACACTTTTTTTTTCGCAGGTCACTAACAACTTCCAGAGGGCTCCTTCCCTACCTGCTCTAAAAATACACCGCTGGGTCCTCCCTCTGTGAAGGACGCGGGAGCAACAGCGAGTTGGTGGTCAGCTCAGGGCAGCGGTCCACGGCTAAAGTTAGGCCCTCCCTGCACCGAAAATGAGCCGAGCCTGCTCTAAACACAAGCCCAATTCACAGCAAC
This sequence comes from Condylura cristata, assembly GCF_000260355.1. NCBI lineage: Eukaryota > Metazoa > Chordata > Mammalia > Eulipotyphla > Talpidae > Condylura > Condylura cristata. Next base: position 25,760,908 of record NW_004567116.1, read on the forward strand.
TTCATCACCTCTGCCCAGAGCCCCTGCCAATGCCCCCTAAGTCTGCTTACCACTTTGTACTGGTCACAGGAATCCCGACTTTGACCCCGCGTGGGAACCCATACGTTGATACTTATTGGCATGGCGGGGTCCGGTCCCGGTAGTCCAGGCCCCGTGCTCTTGGGGGGTGTCAGTTCAAAGTGCTGTGCAGGCGTGTGAAGCCTCAAAGGTTAATTTTAGCTGAAGTCACGCTCCCGCTGTGGTCAGATTTTCTTACACAGGCGACCTCCTGAATAGCGACAGCTTATGTTACCCAACCTGCTGGGCGGCCTCTGGCCCGCAGCCCTCACTCCAGACTGCTGCAATTCTTCCACCTTCATCTCCCCCACCAAATTCTCCTAGCCCTCCAAAATAATCTGACTCTCCATGCTTACATTTTCATGACACACTTGAGGGAAATAAATCACCATTCCTTTGGCTGCCCCAAGCAAACAAACCTGGGGAATCGCTCCCTGCTCACCCGTGCTTGGCAAAGGCCGGGCAAGGAAGCTCTAGGCCCAGGGGTTGTTCAAACTTCACTTGAACTGGGCAGCAGATGCGGAGGCCACACAAGAGCACAAAGTTTGTGTGCTTTCATCTCCTGCAGTGGAGTTTTGACAAGCTAAGCCTGAGCTGTTCGTTGCAAAGCGCCTGTAACATGCCTCGTCTTTTGCCAGATTCCATCAAAGGGAGGAACACCAGCGCGCTCCTTCCAGTTCACTCAAAGGTGGACGAAAAGTGGAATCTGCATGTTTCTACCCAAAGGACTCACGCCTGCAGTGACGAGAGTGTGAGCCTCCATTCAACTTAGCAGGGGTTTGGCAGAAGCTATCAGGACATCTGCATGGCCGCCAGCTTCCAGACCTCTGCAAGTGGATGAGCGTCCACTTCAGGAGAAAGGTCTTGCGAAGCAGCCAGCTTCAGGCCTCGCTTCCTACCAAGCTAAGGGATTGGAACCTGGCAGCTGGCTGAGCCAGTCTGTGCAAGAGTTGCCCCCAAGGCAACATTTAGTCACTCTTGAGATTGCCTTTCTGCACTGCGGACAGGACCATGGGCTGGCTGTGGGAAAATTAAATTCAGATGCTTCCTGAAATCTCCAAACAAACCCCACAGCCTGTTAATTTGCAGGAAAACACAGCTGTGCTGTGTTTAGAAGAGGCATTTAGGCCATGCCCAGAAACTACTCTGCATAGCATGCAATACAAAATCTTGGCCCCATCTGAGGTTACCTGTGATACCCAGGGCTTTGTAAGCATCTATCTCCTTTATTAAGACTCATTACACTTATTGTTTCACTCATTCTAGTAATTTATTGGACATGTGTTCTGTGCCAGGTACTGTTCTAGGCTCCCGGGATTCAACAGTGAATAGGAGTGTCCTGATGAGGCTTTATTCTATTGAGGATGAGGAGTGGGAGAAACAAACCAAGAAGCAGTAAGTAAATAAGGCACAATGATAACAGAATGATGTATGGTAGAGTAATCAAGAACTGTGTCTCTTATAAGGAGCTGATCTTTAAAATATCCTACTGATAAGAGGATAACTGCCTAAGACTCTGGGCAATGATTTTGCCAGAGAGGCATTATCAGCAGTATCTGGGACTCTCTCAGAAATGCAGATTCTCAGAGTCCACCCCTGACCTCCTGATCAGAAATTCCAGTGTGGGCTTAACAGTCTGGGTTTGAGCAAGCTCTCTGGGTGATTTTCATGCACACTACAATCTGAAACACACCTGTCTAGGAGAAGGTGTGTCTAAGCATTCCAGCAACATACAATATAAGCAATGAGAATCCGCAGTTCTGTTTAGCACAAAAATCTGTAGCCACCAGCCAGGGCTAGGAATCCAATAAATACTTCTCCATTGCTTGCCAAGCTCTAAGTTCCAACCTACTTGAAACCAGATCAAAATCACAAATAAATATCACAAAAGTACTATATTTATAAAACTCTAGCAAAACAGGCCCGAGGTCATTTAGAATCCATGTGGCCAGTAGAAGCTTTCTACACTCCTGGTTGCTCTGATTGACTGACTCTTCCCAATCTAATAAAAGTTGGCATCACAAAGTTGGCAATTAGATTTTCTGTAAACGGCTAAATGTGGTGGCCTTCTGCTTCCTGATTCTCAAACTCGGTAAGAAAGGCATTAGTGTGTAGCAGCTGGGATAATCATTTAATTGATCTTTTCCACTCATAGAAGCGTCCTTCCCTGCTCAACCCACTAAATTGTAAATCAATGTCACCTTTATTGTAAGCATGAAAAGGCAGGGTAATACACCTCCCCCTCCCCAAACCAAATTGGAGTCAATTTCCTAATGGGGCCTGGGTGAGACTCTAAATGGGTGCTGCCTTTTCCCTGCCTCTGGCCTTCTCCTGGCCCACCCACAAGGCTCTATCCAGGTCAGTGGGAGCTCCAGTGCAAGCAAAGCAGGAAGCGAGGAGTTTCTACACATCGAACAGCAGAACAGAAAGGACATAGATTCTGATGCTAGTCTGACCTGATTGAAATCCTGGAACTGGACATTTTGAAAGCATCTAGAAAGGCATCTGACATGCAGAAGGGATTCAATAAGTCACATTTATTTTTCTTCTCCTCATAACTGTTGTGTTTCATTCATTCATTCATTCCACAGAGTTATTGAGTGCCTACTATGCATTCTCACTAGGGATAGAATGACAAGCAAAACTGCCATGAAGTTTATTGTCCTGAGGGAGTGAAGGATATGAATCAAAGACAGTATAAAAAGCCATAAAGGGCAATGTGGCAAATGCCGTATAGATGTGAGTCTATAGTGGGAAAATTCCGCCTGTCTGCAGCTTATTAAAATGCAGATGCCCAGACCTCAGATGATCATCTACATCGACCTCTGGGCCTGGAGCCCTAGCATTGAACTTCATAAATGGTATCCATTGTTGCAGTGGGAAGTTACAGACAAATCGGGAGAGTAGAATTATCCCTGTGGTAATTAGTTAGGGTTGGGCACTAATTTTAGCTTACAAACTTAATGATAGTTTAATATAGTTTATCAGCATAAGCCATATAGTGAACTATATAACACATTAGTATCAGCTGATGTTGAGATTAACCTAGATAAAATAGTCATAGATAAATGTGTATACAACAACCATACCCAATGCACAGATTTTGGATTCTAATACCATTGATCAATATGAGGAACCAGGGCTCCTTGGAGAAATGTCCAGTTCTAGGGCTGGGACAGCAAATAATCAAGATGGACTTGGAATATATCCTAGTGCCTAAAAGTGAAGATGTATCTCCACACCAAAATTCATTGATGGGGATAAGTTAACAGGACACAGGAGCTAACCCAAAGCGCCCCAAAGGCCAATGTTGGGACAATGTTAGCAACAAAATTAATCCAAAATTGCACTGGATTAAAACCCAATGTATGAAACAAATATCCATGAACCTATAATATTATAAATAAGTGATTAAATAAATAAATGGGAAGAACAGAAAAATCACCCATACAAAAAGAATTCCAAATAATTTATGTCCCTATTCCTTCTGAAGGAGGCTGAGCGTGAAATGTCACTGCTTCAGGGTGGCTGCATACAGGGAACAGTAAGGAAGGTGGGGGTGGGGAAGGAGAAGGCCAGGAGAGTAACTTCCCAGAGGAGAAAACTGACCAAGGTCAACATCAGTAAGTCATGCTGACAGTATGGACCTGGATATGATGGGATAAAAATGACATTTTACTTCTTCCTTCCCACAGTGGAAGCATGAGAAAAGCATCAGATAAATCTCAGTTGGAGGGTGGGAGGTGTTTTACAAAATACCCGCCCAGTATTCAAAACTGTCAAAGTCATCAAAAACAAGGAAAGTCTAAGAAACTGTCACAGAAGACATGACAAATGTGGTATCCTAGATAGGATCCTGGAACAGAAAACAGAATTTAGATTTAAAAGAAATAACTGAAGAAACTGAATTAAGGTATAGAATTCAGGTAATGATAATGTTTTAATATTGGTTCATGCATTAGCAGGGAAACTGGAAGGGGGTTATGTGAGCACTCTCTGAACACTCCAACTTTTCTGTAAATTTAACTCTATTCTTTAAAGAAAGTGTACTAAAAAAGATAAAATACAAAAGCCCCACAATAAATTAAGGTGCAGCCAGGTTTAAAAATTAAACACTATGGATAGCATGTGGATTTAGATAATTCAAGAACAAAGTGCCTTGCCTGAAGTTAGATTTGAGATCACAAAACTCCAGAAATACCATTCATTTGTACACACACACATACACAACATATGTTGTAATATGAAGTTCATGCCCTAGTTATTAGGTACAAGAAACTTTTTCTGCATGGGTGAATCTCTGAGAATATTCACTAGTAACTACCAAGGATAAAAAGTCTTAAAAAAAAAAAAAAAAAGGAAGCCATTCAAAACTCCAGGTTGTGCTTTGATCTTTTCAAAAGGGTCCTGAAAGAACTGTTTGTGCCCAAGGAATAAGTGCTAGGAATCTCCCAATTAACAAGGGTAAGCCCCTACTCAAAAGATCCCATTTATTCTTAAGGATTCTGATTCTTCCTCACCTCTGAAAGAAGAAATCAAAATGCCTGAAGTTCCCTCAAGTTAACCAGATCAAAATTGATATGAGGCACTGGAGTCAACGGTGTAAAACAGAAAACAGTAGATCTTAAAAACTTCAGCAGAATGAAAATGTTTCCAAAATGAATTTAGTGCTCAATGGTCTATGGTCTAAAGATTTTTAAGGGGGGAAAAAAAACCCTCCATATGATTAAGGAACACAAGCCAGCTTTTACCAGCAATAGATGGCAGCATTTCTGTTCGCTGGGCCACATTCTACATAGTTGTCCCAACTATTAATAGACAATCAGAAGGCAAGGGTTTTTTTTTTTTTTTTTTCAAGTTTCTATCATAGCCCTTGTTTTCCATTAAAGGATAAACTCTTTCTGCAAATCACTTTTGCCAGAGATAACAAAATCACATCTCTCTTTAAAAAAAAAGAAAAATGAAAGGAAAAATAATAAAGTGACAAATTAATTTCCCCAAACATAATAAAAATAACTTAATCATCTTGTGTTGGCCATCTGCTTCTGAGATGTAAATCTAAACTGCATTTCCTACTGCCTGGTAATTTGCTTGATTCAGTTAGTACTGTGACCCTGCTTTTGTGAGCTATTCTCAGGGAGCCCTTCCCATGGTGACTTCCAGATAAGAACTGGCTGAGCCAGAGCAATTTCTCCATGGAGTGGCAGTGATGTAGCCTCTCTCCAGCTGACTGCCCATCCATGAAAGCCGTTTTAAAGGGGGCTCCTACAATGGCTGGAGTTTGAACTGAACTGAATTGGGTACTGGGAGGACTTCCAATGAGCAAGACTTATGTATGCACTTATCCCAGGCAAGGCTCACAATCTCAGCAAAAGCTTCTGAGGCAACTGAAGAGAAGCTGAATTCAGAGAGTTAAGATCCTTGCCTATCATCTCAAAATCATGCCTGTGAAACCTGAAAACCCAACTCGTTGGTAGTACCTCAGGTAACTCAGGTACCTGAATAACCTGTGCAGGTGACCAGGCTGGCAGAGCGGGCTGCTTCTGAGTTCTGGTTTAAACAGAGATACCAAATTAAGCATGGAACAAATGAACAAAATGCAAGATTCCAAAGGAATATCAGAGTCAGGTTGAAGAATTTTTCTGCTCCATTGGCTGGAGGCTATAAGAAACGGAGACTTTTGAGAGAAGGGCACCACTGGAGAATACATTCCTAAGGCTGCATTCTCCCTCATCCACCCTGGCCAGGGGGATGCTCTAGTGGGGTCACTGGAAAGCCTGAGATGAATATGCTCCCGTTATGCAGGTGGTCTGAGATCTGCCGCCTACCAGAAGGGGAAAACAGGTGTGGCTGATGTTTTCAGTGGTGAAGACGGGATTGGTCTGCAGCCCTAGCATTGGAGAGACAGGGGTTCATTTTGAGTCCTACAAAGGGAACCATGAAACGCCCCATGAAAGAAAAGCATGGTCCGCAGCAGAGCAGAAACTAGCTTGGAAGGACCTGTCCTTGTCGGCATCTTTCTCCTCTCCTCCCTTGGAGCGCAGAGTTGAGCCCACTGCTCTCATGCCTCTGCAGGTTCTGACCAGAATTCACTTGGGGGGCTTAGATTAGTATTTGATTTGGAGGGGGGTGAATTCTAATTTCTCACTTGAAACTATTTTGGCAGATTATTGTAACCACTGGACATACTACCGATGACCAGAAAGGGAATGGGTTGTTAGAGGCTTCACCTCGTGGCAAGATCATAACTCAGTGGCTTGTCTATTCACCCGCTCAATGCTGGAGACATGCGTAGTCTCAATACCAGCTATATCTCAGAATCCAGTGGCTTGTCTATTCACTCGCTCAATGCTGGAGACATGCGTAGTCTCAATACCAGCTATATCTCAGAATCCTGGGTGCTTTTCAAAAACACAAGTGCCTCAAAGAGTATATGATTCAGTAGATCTCAAGGATGCAAGCACGTCCCTTTTGTTCTTCTTCTTTTCAAAATCCTTTAGGGGATTCTGGTGCATGGACTGAGTCGAGAACTATCAAATCAAGATATATAGGTATAATTATCTCTGAAAGAGGAAGGAGAAGATTTCATCAACACCCATTACTTCTTTTTAAAATAATTAAATTTATTTATTTCTATATATTTTACATCATTGTTCATTTATGCACAATATTTGCTTTCTCCTTTCAGGTGTAGTTCCTGTAAAACACCCATTACTTCTTAATATTGAGAAAACCTACACTATTTAGTAAGTGGGCCAATATAGTGATCAAAGTATGTCCCCCAAAGGAAGGTCTCCAGCACTGCTTTTTTAAATCTAAGTATTAGCCTAGAGTAGGATATAAAATGATATGTGAAGATCAAATTCCCCACTCAGCTCTCTAGAAAGGAATCTTCATTTCAAAGGTAAAAAAACTAAGATTCTGAGATGTTATTTGCCCATGGTTCAGAAGTTAACAAGAAGTAAGGCCAACTTTAAGCCAGGTCTCCTGCTTTCAAAGACTAGTCACCACGTCTTCTTTTGTCTAAGAATGAAGATTAATGGAGAGATCAAGATGTTCTTTCCCCTGCCCCAGGCCTGCCTGTGTTCCAAAGTTTAAGTTGAAGAATTGCAGGTACTTGAGATGAAAGAGATGTGATGACAGCAGAAGTGACTGATGCAGGATAATTTTCTAGACACAACTTCAATGTCAAGGCCATTGAGAAATAGTTATCACATGTCATGCAATATTTGATGGAGAAACAGAAATCAGAAAAGGAAGCTTTTCCAATGAAAAGTTCACTGGAGAATCTAGTCACCTACAAAATACATTAGATGAGGAAGCCAAGGGAAGTCTCACCTGCCCATTGAGGGCCTTCTTTGTTTTCATGTAAGGGCCTGGAAAATAAACTCTATAAGGAGGGGAACACCCTGGCTACTAAGGCAATTCAGTATGAACGCACTTTTCAAAATTGCGTATCCAGCTACTCTTAACTTCAAATGACGGAATAAGCATGAGACAAGATAAATAAAGAAAACCCTCTGTAGTGACATTCCAGGTCCAAAAACCAGACATGCATGGTTTCATGTAAACAAGCCAGACTTTGATTTCAGGCAGAAGTGCTTTTGAAATCTGGCTCTGTCATTCACTGGCTGACCTGGTAACTCTGGGCAAGCCATTTAGCCTTTTGCTCCTCAGCGTTCCCTCCTGTGAAATGGAGACTTTAACTCTTGTTGAGAGGGATGCTGGGTGGAGAGAGTTATGAGAGGGAAAATCCGAGGGCCCAGAACACAGGAGCTACTCAAGGCTTAGTAGCTAACTCATCTTTTCGAAAAACCCAGATAAATATAGCTAGGTATTTCAAATAAATGGAAGTGACAGCCTGATAAGGAAAGGCAGCTCACAGCTATGAAATTTTAATGCAGTGAAAGTTCAGGTTTGTCCCTGGTCAACAGGAGCATAAATAGCTGTCACCTAATGCCTGTGTCCTCTTGAAAATGGGTTATTTGTCTGAGTCCCTTTCCCAGAGGACAGCTGCAAATACCATCAATACTGGCACGAAGCAACGGCCTTATTTATAGAGCAGGGACAGATTCCAAAGATAGAAGAGGTCATGGAGGCTGAACTCCCATCTCTAACTTCTCATATTCCTAGAGGGCAAAGCGGTGAGGCCGGAGAGCAGGTTTTACAGGAGTGTCTGAAGACAGTCCGGAAACTGTCCATGAAAGTGAGAGAAACTGAAAAGGAATGAGAGGTCAGAAAAGACTCAGTGGCATGAAAGAAGGAGATGTAGGTGGTGCCCCTTGAGCCTGGCACAGCCAAATGAACCACCACCCATCAGTGAGATCCCCCATCTCTCAGATAACACCTAAGAGTTAATGACGGAGACCCTCTCAGCTCAGCATACACTCAGATTCAAGTGAGGGCCAGAGAGTCCCTGTTTCTGACGAATCAAGTTCCTAGTCCTTAACTTGACTTTTAACAACTACGATTTATGCAGGTAGGTCTGCTGCTTTCTTTCCCCGACTTAATTCAGCCTCGACCAAATCCTGGCGATTCTTTATAGAGAACCATCTCTTTCCAGACTCTTACTACTGTTACCGTGGTAATTAATTCAGTTTTTACAAATTGGGACTCTGTTTTTAAAACAGTTACACTTGTCTCCTGAAAATGTCCTCTCTTCCAGAAATGTCACCCTTGTACTTTTCAACCAAACACTTAAGTCGTGGTTCCTATTTCATTTTACAGTCTCTGAGGGCAGGATCTATAATCATTATGTCCATATTTCCTTGCAAGTCTAGTGTCAATAAGCATTAGATATTGGAATAGATAGATGGAGGGAAGGACAGAAGGAAGAATGGATGGAATTGATAGGTTATAAAGACACCTGGTGGATTATAAAGAATGGGTGGGAACACATTACCCATGTCACTTGTCACCCAGTACAGCCAGGAAATGGAATGCTCCGGTTATCACAATATTCTGATATTCACAATATCTCTTCCCCTAACACCTTCACAGATTTGGCCACTGATAACTGATCATCTCAAAATGGGATAAAATCTACCTTGCATTTCAAATGGACTAAACAAAACTATCTTTTTGATGGTTCACAAAATACTTGAGCTGTCTTACAGGATTTAGGGTTTGGAACTCTGCACTGCAGTGTGTGAGTAGGTCGGTGTACAGAGAACTGATGAAAGACAGAACTAGACAAGCTTGGTAAGACATAATTCAATGTGTCCAGATTCCCTTCTTCAATGGAGACATATCAAGCCAGAATAAGGGATACTATCAACCAGAGGACCATACAAATCAGAAAGGTGTGAAGAAAACACACATAAACAAAGAACTCCTCCCACTGCCACTGAATTCAGAAAATCGGCAACAAAAGTCATTAAGCACCCTGGCCACAGAGCACATGATAACATCTCAGTCTTGTGTCACCCCTAATCCCAGCTCTCCCCTGCCTTCAACTTCCCCTTACCTTGCCAAATGTTCCTAGAACAAGACCTGAGTTTGTTTGTTTAACCATTTCCCAATTCCATGGGCCACAGATTGGGTGAGGCAGAGAAAACACAAGTCAAACCAGGCAGTCTGCTATTACTTTTAACTTAACTCTCCCAGGTAGGAGAACCGGTTCAGCTATACAGAGTTGCTTCACCAGGAAAGCAGGAGTGAGGGACTTCTTTGTCCTGGACCAGATCCTCACCCCTGGGAAGCTCCTCTCCCAAGCACTCTCCCTGAGCCAGGTTACTCTGCTTCCTCAGTTAATGGGGTGCAGCACCCTCCATTTATCCTTACCACATCTTCCTAGGTAGGGATTCCTGCCCCATGTTACAGAAACTGACACTCTGGAGAGGTAAAAACTCATCCAAGCTGCACCAGATTTGAACCGACATTCATCCTCACCAGATCCATCCTCATCCTAATCATGAAGCTATGCTCCCACCAATTCAGCAGGTAACTTGGAAGGACCTAGCAATTCACATGCCAAATGCACTCTTCACCTCTGCCTGGGAACCCAACTGAGTAGCTGTGGCAGTTCTGAAGCTGGAGAGGGACTGCAGAGGGTAGGTGATACACCAGAGGAAACACCCTGTCGGTCCCTAAGGCCACGCCTGCACACTGAGCAGCCAGAGGCTCTGGGTGAAACAGATGCAACAGCAAGTCCCGGTACAGTTTTGATACATGGCACCAGCACGGTGTGCCCACCTGGGAATATTTTGGTGCCAAGAACGAGCAGAAGGGAATGAATTGCAGAAATATTAACCTTGGCAGTCTCCTGCCACAGTAAACCGCTGGTTGAGCTTTAATGAAATCTCACATAAGAACAGAAACATCTGTACCACTGGTAGAAATAAACTCCAGCTTGGAATGCACGACCTTTTTTTTTTTTTGGCACAATGACACAACGAACCTCGATGGGAATGGAAAGAAAGCCTTTCTCTGTGGCCAAAATGACTATACCAAGGGTTTACAACAAACGGCGAGGAAGGGACAGCACACCTGTCTGGGTTCCCCAGGTAGGCTTGCTGACTTCGACTTCTTAAAAATGAAGACATATTATTTTACACGTGTACAATTCAGACTTTCCTAGCAGGTTTATTTGTGTGGGAAGCCATGAGGTCTGCCTGATTCTTAAACATTTTGAATGCATCCCTTCTCCAAGGCTAATTTAAGAAATGGATACTGTCTTGTTTAAAGATATATCAATAAGATTGTTTGCAAAATGTAGCAATAAGAAGTCCACAGGCCACGGTGGGAAGTAAGTTAAATCTCTGTGTAAGAACAGAGTGTGGCATCAGGACATCTTCCCTAAAAAACCAAGCCGCATAGGGTCACCTGGCACCTCAAATTAGCTACTCCTTGAGGCTGGAAGCTCACCAGCCCAATCCTCTCCCACCACCCAGCCAAATCCCTAGTACAAACCCCATGCCTTGCTTCCAGAATGAAAACTTTCCTAACCCTTAAGGAAACCACTTGACCCTACCTTAGAAAGTTCTTCCTTCCACTAAGCTAAATATTGGTCTCAGTTTGGTGGGGGGAAACCCAGAGATTAATTTTTCCAGCCAGCAAAGAGAAAAGGGAGTATAATACCTCTTCAGCGAGTCTCTATATAAAGTGTCTGAACCTCTCGTATATATATATACTCTTGACAGAACAGGCTTTGGTCCTCTCATACCCTATTTGTCTCCCTCCAGACTGATGATGGCTAATGATGACACTGATGATTATTAGAGTAAAAGCAATGACCTCAGCTTATTATTAAGCACATACTTGTGGCAAATTCTACACTATGCACTGAATAGGCACATCTAATTGAATCCTCACAACACCTCTGGGAGTCCAGGACTATGATTTGTTCATTTAACAAAGAAATCAAAGCACAAAGTGGGCTTCACTTGCCCAGACCATAGAGCTAGTAAGTACTGGTGTCAGGATTCAAACTCAGACTCAAGCATGCCAGAAGAGGCATATTCCAGCCAGCCTCATCCCCTGAAATAGAGCCACTGTAGTCAGCCAGGCTCACAGTGCTAGGCACCGGTATCCATGTCCCCCACACCTTATTCCCACCTGTCTTTCATGGGATAGCCATGGCAGCCAGCCTTCTGCCTGGGGAGACATAAGCCTTGAAGAGGGAACAGGAAAAGGAAAATGGAAGGCAAGTGAGCCATCATTTTACCCTCTGTCAGAAAGTTGTTGGGACTGGAGAACACAGCAAAAGGAAAGGAGTCAGCGTGAGGGCAGAAGGTCCATTCCCACGGCAGGAGAGGGCAGGCCAAGGACTTGCTGGAAAACGGGGTGACTGTGGGAGACCCACTGGGTACACGGTGGAAGGAGGTGACCTGCTGATCACAGTGATGGCTTAGGTTAAGTTAGCACAATGACTCTGTGTCCACCATTTCCACGCCCTGGGCCAGAATGGGACCTGCTGTTGCCAAACGGGTTGGACTAAGTCACAGACAGTAAAAATGACTTGTCTGGCTGCCGTATCATTGATCAAAGCTGACTCATTTCAAAGGTGAACTGTCAGCAACTTGGGAGATTGCAATCAGACAAGGAAAAATACACTATAAGGTTACTTCAGGGGTTAAAAAACAAAACGTCCTTGAAAAAAATAAAGTTCTCTTTTGTGGTTCTGAAATTTACCGTCTGAATAACGCCATGAAGAAACTCAGACCTGAGGTCAGACCCTAAGGTTCATTTGGCCTTGCGCTTTGTCTGGGATGGGAAAAGGCCTGAAACCATGAGTGTAAATACATTACCCAAGACTAGAGATGAGGCCAGGATCCTGGGTGTGTGGAGATCCTGGCTTTGCTTGACACACCCTCATGTTCTAACCACGGCACAATGAAAGCTCTCCCTTTCTCTTTCTCTTTCTCTTTTTTTTCTCTCACCCGCACATACACCGCCAGGCACACAAATGCACCTATTTACATCTGCACAAACACATCGATTATCTACTGTTTTGCTCTTTCCGCTCTCAATAAGGAAAAGCTAAGCTCTCAAGTTAAAATCACACTAAGGGCCCTCCCTGGTGGCCCAGCAGGTTAAAGCACAGCACAAAGAAGCTTAAGCCACTTCCACATGAGTTCGATCCTCGCCTGCCTGGAGATCCACATGGCGTGGCAGACTTCTCCTGACCCGCACGCTGCTCCCCTCAGCAGTGTACTTCGTCGATCTGCCTGTTCTGCTCCCCACTCTGTCTCTGGTGAATCCTCTCACCCTCCCCATCTCCTCTGGCCTGTACCCCAGTTCTGTACAAATAAATAAATAAATCTTAAAAAAATAAAAAATAAAATAAAATAAATAAAATCACACTAAGTTTTCATCTCAGGACAATTTAGTTTCAGGGCCTGGATTTTCAGAGCAAAACTATTTGGCCAGGATTAGAATTTTCTGGGAAGCTCTCAAATATAGTAAAAACTTAATTTACACTTGGTATGTCAGGGAAAGTGGATATTATCGGTGTATCTCAAACCCTGGGGAACTGAAAACATCTATGAAACCTGTAGATGTGCCTAGGATGGGGCAGGCCTGTCCAGGCTGCCCAACTGGGAAGCCATCTGGGGTCCTCTTTTTCCCTCTCTGAGGCTGTGGGACATCCCAAGTTGCTGCGACTTCCACAGGACCCCATAAAATCCAAGCTCCTCAAAAAAGGGGCCTGCACCACTCTGTACAAACTTCTACCAGGACAGCATGCTCGACTCTGCACCAGAGGGACTGAGGTCCAGCTGAAGAGAAGGAAGAGGCTGAGGAAGGGTGGCAGGAACTGGACATCACTGTGAAACCATCACTAACGTCACACCTCCACTAATCAAAGTGTCAACTTCATAAAAGACAAGGGTTCTCTGCCTAGATATGCTCTACTACCCAAGTTTCAGGGGCTGGGTTGAAGCCCGCCAGCGGGCAGTTAAAACAATTTCTACATCAAATTATTCTCTTGAAAGGAGAGGTGCCAGCCTCCTCATTACTGTTGCAGAGACTCTTGGGGCCAAGAAAGAGAGGGGACAAGCAGGGGGTACAACTAGCACTCACACCTCTGTAGCTGCATCTGGGACTCCATTCCCATAAGAGTTTGCAAAAGCTCTGCAGGAGAAATAAGCAGGTGTTGGCTGCCCTGGCTTTCTGATGGCCAAGGGGAAGGCCTCCCATCCCCCCACACTAGCACAGCAGATGTGGTGGCAGGCTGCAGCCCAGCCCCTACACCTACCGTCTTGGGCAATACCAGATTCACTGCATAAGGTAACTGATTGCAAACTCCACACTGCCTGCCAGCAGCCGGAGCCACAGAGGGCTCCATTTATTCACTGGGGTTGTTGCTGGGGCTTTGGTGACAGGGATGCAACAATGGAACGTTAACAGAAGTGACTCTGACAATCTGTATTCTGGAATACCCTCTCTACTCTTCCTCCCCTCTCAAAGCCTAGAAGACATGTTCTCTCCTAGTAGGTCCCCACCTGGGGGCTGAGAATCCCTGGAGTCAGCATAGGTAAGACCGGTGGCTCTGAGTGTTCACCTGGACACAAAATGCCTTTGGAAAACCAAGAGGAACGGGGCTGGCATATCTGCCACAGAGAAGGGGGGGTTTTCGATAACTGCTGAGTGGACTTCTGCCACCCGCTGCCTTAGCTTTCCATGCTATGCTTAGGCTCCCCAGACCTTGGCAAAGATTTTCAGAGCCCAGTCTGCTATCTTAATCCCCTCCCACTCTTGCAGATTGGAGTGGAGGAGATGAGTATTGCAAGAACTAAAAGAAAGCCAGCTAGTGTAGTCCCAGTGTTTCAGATGTATGGATTTGGGGATTTTGCTTCCAAGAATCCACAGATTAAAAAGAGGCAGTCAGGAAAAGTTACAAAGTTTGAAGTGAGTTAAACCTAGATTGAAATAATCTTCCCCATTTCTTAGTAACCTCAGGCAAGTTATTTAGTCTATCTGAACTTCATTTTTTTCTTTCTCTGTACAATGGGTATCATGTGACTGAAACAGCCTGTATAAAATACCCAACACAGGGCTTAGGACAGCATCAGTTCTGGACCCCAGAGCCCCAACTCAGGCTTCCAGAGACAAGTTAAATTAAAGCAGCTCTTGGTTCACAGTCAGATACAAGTACCAAGACCCACTGACAGCCTCACTTGCAATAATACCCTGGGCACTTTCTAGTCATCACACCCCCCACACTTACAAACACACAAACCACCCTCTTCCCACTTCTTTTTAAAGTCATTTTCCCACAGCAGAGAAGATCGGCAGTGATGATTTCAAACCAGATTTATGAAAACCCATAACTAGGAGATTAAAATTCCAAATGTCATCTGGATAAGATGGGCCAGATGCTTGGAGAGCTGCAAAAGCTTCCAGCTCTTTGCACTGGCAGAGAAGCAAGAGCCGCCAAAGAGCTCAGGTCTGAACATTTCACAGAAAAGATGTGGACAGACTGGGCACACCACCTGCTAGGTGAATTCAAGTAGCATCAACTGGGTTTTGCTGTGGCTTTCATTCACTGGGAGGCAACCAAGATCACTGGCCCTTCTCCTGGGTGGGTCAGAAATGAGTGTCTATCTCCCCTGAGCAGCAGACCAGGAACACAGGGAGAAAAAGCCTTAGAGGCTAAATCATTAGGGCCAGGTTCACACCCACTGACTTCAGCAGGTCAGAACCACCTTCCATCGGTTCCAAAAAGCTGCAACGGGAAAGTGACCACTCCTGTCATATGTCCACCATGATGAATGTTGTTCATGTGTGACTTTAGGAAGCCCTTGTAACAACCTGAAGAAGGTCAATATTGTTGCTTCCACTCTGTAGAGCAGGTTGTATGCAAGGGAGCTAAGCAAGTTAACCAAGTGCTTCAAGCCCCAAATACAAAGTGACAGAGCAGGGATTTGACCCAGGTATTTCTGATTTGAACTCCACCCACTGCCCTGAACTTGGCTCCTTTCCATCAGAATCATGTTTCCTTGTCTATGTCCAGAGAGGTTGGCCTATCCCCACAGACTCCCACTAACCAGAGCAGCTCTGGTAGGAAGATAAAGCATCAATGTCAATGTCATTATACTAAAAAATAGTACAGAAAAGAAAAGGACAGTGACACGCATCAAAAAGTTGACTTGTGGACATTATCTGAGGTCAAGCCCATAAATAAGCAAAGAGAAATGTTTCAAAAAGGAACCTGCTTCACTCACCAAAATGAAAGCCTGAACTCAACTGGGATTCAGGATTTTGTATAAAGAACTCACTTCCTGAAAAACCAATGAACAAGGGGAAGCACCTGAAGGAACAAAAAGCTCAACTGCTCTCATCTCCACCTCTGGCCTTTTCTCGTGACAGCCAAGCCCATGTTCCCTTCTAGATCTACTTGTAACCCTTAGTCACATCCTTTCCTGCGGCTCCAGTGACCCCTGATTATCTGAGGTCTGACCCAGGATCCTTAGGTCAGCAATCACAGCTCATCAGAACCTGGTTTCAGTCTCCCCTCTGCCTTCTCCCCTCCATACAAAGTGCTCAGTGTGGCTTCCTGCCTGAGGACACTGGCTAACGTGGCTTCAGCATCGTGACTCAGCTGGTCGTCGCTATCTGACCTGAAGTGGGTTATTTTGGTTTGCTGAGGGTAAAATGAGGAGGAATAACATTGCAAAGAACTGAAATACTGCATGTATGTAAATCTTTTCCAGCATAGTACAGGAAACCTAGTAAACAATGAAGAAAAAGATTGGAGATTTTAAAGTCTTCCTGCCAGGAAATAGCTTGATTGAATCATATTGCTCCATCTCTGACTTTCTCTGACCAAAAATATTTCTACCACACAACCTAGCACCATACACATCTTCACCAGAATTTTTCAAGGTCAGGACAAGCCAACTCATTTCTCTCCTTCACGCAAACTCACTCACTACTTGTGACCACACAGCTGGGATTTACACCAGTATCCTCCTTGGTTACTCATTGTATCTCCCCATGTTTGTGTTGTTAGTAGCCCATGATATCCACCTATGACCCCCTCCTTGTGTTTTCTTCCCATTTTCAGATTGCAGAATCTGGGAGGCTAAAGTAGATCCCAGACTCCTTCGCAGCTACGGTCTTGGGCAAGATTCCAGTTCTGCCAGCGAATGGTACCTGCGATGCATCTGGAAGCCAAGAGTGAGGCAAAGGACCCTTGCAAAGGTGGAGGAGCTGATAAGCAAGGTCCAAGAGACGTGGTGTTGCTGCAAGCCAGACTCCCAATTTCAGCTCAGGCTACCAGTTTCAGGGGAGTCAAGTGTGAATGCTAGAAGTGGGGGGTGTGGGGGTATAACAGCTCGGACTTAACAGGTCTCAGATCCGGGTGAAACCAAGAGCCTCTCCACACCTCCCTAACCTCTGTTCTTCCAGCAATTTTGTAAGCAGTTAATTCCCTATATTAAAAGCCTTTCCTGCCTGCGTTAACTGAAAGGGTTCCCAGTTCTCTGACTGGCTCCAACTGATTAAGTTTCTAATTTGCTCTCAGTTTCCCAAGCTCAGTAACTATGATTCACTTTACCTATATACAGTTTAGTCCACTGCCCCCATCTCAAGAGTTGCTCCCTATATCAGGGCATCAAGGACTCAGATCTGTTTCCATCTTTGGAGCTGGCTCAGCCTAAACTGTGGGCACCTTCCCGGGTGCCTCTCTGAGCGCTACAGTCCGCGGGGTGGACAGATGACAGTATATGTGCTCCAACAGTGCCATGGTCAAGGGGGGCTCAGAGAACCTGCAAAATTTATGCTGGGAAAAGAAAGAACCACCACACTTGCTGCAGAGCAAACTGGGGTGACAAAAGCAGATTTGTCACTGGGACCAACCATCACTGCACTTTCCAAACAATATGAGGAGGTACACTCAGCACCGCCTGATAATCCAAGACAACTTCAGTCTGCGTTAGACTAAAACTTTCTGACCATCTGAGAGCTTTCATAATTCCCTGTGCTTTCCATGGTCTAAGCCCCTCTGTCTCTGGTCGGTAAGCGCAATACGAGTTAGGTTTCCTTTATAAAGCTGTTTCACTAATGTGGCAGAAAAATCTCTAGCGGTTGCTTTGCAAGAACTTAGGCTGCACTCTGGGCAACAGCTAACTTTAATAGCTATCTACTTAATAATTACTTTCTACTATGTCCAATGATACCCTTTTGTATTTATAGTTTAAATACAGTTCCTTTTAAAATAAATTTCATCAAACCTAGTAGTCAATATGAAGATTAATGGTCAATAAATAAGCAATATCAATGGTAAACAAACATGGTAAAAATTATGGCTATGGTATAAGAATGACTAAACTTGGGTTGTACAAATCAAATATATATTGGGGGAATTTAAATTATATAATCTACTTGACTTACTGGTTTTATAATAACTCTGAGAATATTCATTTCTAAGTAATGTTCTATCCCATTTCACCTGTGGGGGTCTTGAATATAATTGGATTTTACTAGAAGAAAGTGAGAGGGGTAAGCAATTTTAGCCCAGTTGCTTCAATCCTGTGTCTGGAGAGGAGATCAGTGAATGTGATTACTTATTCCACAGGTTGCCATGGAGGACAGAAAGACACAGTTGAAGTTTCTAAATCAATTACTGTTTTCAATAGTTATCTTTGGTTTAATTTACTTATGAAATGCTATTTTTGATGTGTATGTAGTCCTAGAGTTGGGGAAGGAGAAGGTAAACTTTGTGATAAATTAGTCAAAGAAATTAATGTTATACTGGGGAAAATGTTAGTATCTGGAGATGTCCTTTTAAGAAATACTTGGTTTCAATGGTGAGGGAGGGAAGTGCACTGGACTATGGTGATGGCACAAAGGTGATTTGGTGAGTGAAGCCCACGGGGATTACAACTGAGATGGGAAAAGGCACAAAATGATGTAATAATAAACTATCATACTATTAAAAAAAGAAAAGAAAGAAAGAAATACTTGGTTTCTTTTGTGTCCCTGAACTCACGAACATAAGTGTTAGAAAAACTAGAACATCCTCCCTCCCTCCCCACCAATGTAGAGAATGGGACAAGAGTTTCTGGGCAATTCTTAGAATCATGGGCTTCTTCTCCCCTAATTAATGTGGTAGAACAGAGGGGCGGTTCCCCTCACTGAAGCTGAAGCAAAGTGCAGCCACAAAGCGTCAATGCCTTCACTCCGAATGCCCTCATGGGATGTAAACACCCCAGGAACTAGCCAGAGGTCAGGAAACGATGGCTGTGTTGGCCTACAGCTCACATGGTATGAAAGAAGGATGAGAAAGGGCTTAACTCCCTCCGTCACAGAGTCATGGCTACAGAACTAAGGTCGCCCCAGAAAAACAGGGAAAAGGCATTTTCTCTCCAGTCATATCATAAAAAGGCTCCCAGCACTTAGGGTCCCCCCAAACACAACATAAGAGGGCATGGGACGAAAGTTTGAGATTGGGGAAAGGAAACACCTCACCACTAACAAGATGAGACCAAACTCCCCATGAACCTACCATGGTCACTCTTAGCAGAGATGTCAGAAAGCACATCCTAGAATATGTTTGATAAGGGGCAAAGTCTGCTGGGGAAATGGCGATCACTGTCACTGTAAATAAGCCAAATTGGCTTATTATTATTATTCCAAATACAGTGTGTTTGGAAGCTGGTGCTGCCTAAGTCAGCTGAGTTGGCTTCAGCAGCTACTACAGATCCTTCCACAAGACCAGGGTCTGAGCGAGAGCATGATAAAGACACCATAGTGCAACACAAGCAACAGTAACTCTATGGGATCCTAATGACCATTAGTGGGGAGAAGCCATTGTGTGCACAGGTGAGGTGAAAGGAAGTCTCCTCAAACTTCAAGTACAGGTGACTCTTTTAAGAGGGCCCTGCTCAAGGAGTGTGCCTATTTGTTCAGTCATTCATTTGCTTAACAAATATTTATCAGGCCCTACTTTTATACCAGATATTGTGACAGGGACTAGAAAGTCAGTAGAAAATCAGACAGGCCTGTGCCTGAAGTCATACAGTTGGGCAAGATGAATGATAAACAAGTCACTGTGCTTGTAAGCAAGACAATTCAGCATGTGTGTGTGTGTGTGGGGGGGGGTGTTATGATGGAAGGAAAGAGATGAGGCACTGATTAATGGACACTGCTCTGGGTGGGGGTCAGGGAAGCCCTCTGAGGAGAAAGCCTCATGTGAAGACCCAGGTAAGAATACTCTGAACAAGGAAATAGCCAAGACAAAGCCCACCCCCGCCCCCCGCCATGGCAAGGAACTTGAAATTTCAAGAAGGCAAAGAAGTCCATGGTACCTATTGTCACAGAGAAAAGAGAAATGTGTGGTGCCAGGCATGGATGGCCATGACGGTGGGTTGGAGTTTACTATACATGGGAATGCTTTCAGTAACGAGTGACACTGTCGAAGTTTTTGCTAGGTCCTCTCGCCACCTGTGGGAAAAGTGGACCAGAGGTGTCAGGGGTGGAAGCCAGGAACCCGGTTCCTCGACTACAGAACAGTCCAAGTACAAGAGGCATGAGCAAGTAATGGGAGTAGAGACAGAAGAAGGTGAGGAAAAGCAATTGAAAGACTGGCCACATTTGGGCACCAAATCAAAGTTTCCTGAATGAAGATATGATAACTTGGATGGAACTTTCACCAGTTTGATTGGCTTTTCTAAATTTGCAAAAGTGCAATTGTTTCTATACACAGTCACTTGACCTAATGTAAAGCCGGCAACCAGCAATATCTTCAAATTTAAAAACAATCAGTTGTGGGCCCTCCCTGGTGGCGCAATGGGTTAAAGCACAGCACTGCAGTATGAGTTCCATCTCCAGCCAGGGAGGTGACCCGCATGGCATGGCAGACCTCTCCTGACCTGCCCGTTGCTCCCCTCAGCAATGTACTTCCTTGATCTGCCTGTTCTGCTCCCCACTCTGTCTCTGGTGAATCCTCTCACCCCCCACACCTCTGTCCTGTACCCCAGTTCTATATATATAATTAAACAAATCTTTAAAAAAAAAAAACAATCAGTTGTTCTATAAAATAACTGAGACAAGCTCAGGGCAGCATCTCTATCCTTGTTAGAGAAAAATGGCTCACTAAAAACTGGGCTGTCAGGCGCTCGGCATCTCCTTAGCCTCCCCCCACAATCCAAGCCCCCTCCTACTTGGCAGTTTCAAAGTTAAGAGCCCGAAACCTCCCCAGAACAAACTGTAACTTCCCAGTAAGAATGTGATCTGGCAATGTGCTTCAGTAAACCCAGAAGGCATGTTGAGATAAGAGTATTAAGGGCACCTAGTAGTGAAGGCGGAAGTTCTGAATAAAGAGATGTCCCAAGGGAGACATAAACCAGAGCCTGCATCCCGGCAGGCAGCTTCCAGAGCTGCTGCAAATTTGCAGAGAAGGCCTCGCTCAGCTTCTTGGCTTTCTCAAAGTGCCACAGCGGGGTGGCAGTGGCAGAGAAGAGCAGAGTGTTTGTCCATCCCTCTGGAAGCTTCACTGTGCATGCCAAACAGATGTAACAGGAGTCTCTGGGGATCCCAGGAAGCAGTTCTTATTGACAGGCACTCTCTCCCCAGCAGCAGATCACTATGTTGGGCTTAGAGCACCAGAGGGCCAGGCTTTCTACTACTTACAACACAATCTCCCTGGCAATGAGACGTGACTTCCAGAGGAACTTTTGAAAGCGGGGTGGAGGCTAAGGGACCCACAAGAAGGTATGTCAGGAAATCCATCCCTAGGAGTTCCTGAAGCCTAAGGAACTCCTAAGGATGAAGGATAAGGCATGCTCTGGACCTAAGTATGTATGTGTTAAGAAAGCCAGGCAAAGAGGACTCTCTTAAGTTTCTGAATTGATCCCCTCTCACTACTTCTGGGTTTCTACATGTGAAGAAAAGGGACCCCCAAGCCCAGGGTGATCCTTCCTTCAAAGGGGGTCCCCTTTATACAGGGCTTCTTGTATCAAGATGGCAGGTAGGGGTAAACATTTGCAAAGCATCTTCCTAGGGGTTCCACACCAACCGGCACCTCTGTTCACATACACCTCCTGTATGCTCCACTAGAAATCCTCTTTGTGGGGCGAGGAATATCCACCTCTGTCCCAGAGGGGCGGAAGCAAGAGCCTGGTCCTGCCCAGTGTGTGGAACAGTCTCAGCTCACCCAGTCGACCCCAGGTCCCACATGCTTCCCACACCTGCCAACCACCATTTGCAGCCGGGCCAGGCTCTCCTCTCGGGACTGAGCCCCCACTGATCCCAGGCCTCGGTTCCAACCCCACCACTCAGCCTGCTCCGTGCTCTTTGCCAGGGAAAGGAAGGAGGCCAGTCACAGATGTTCTCACCTGCAAAGTCTTTTTAAAGGACAAACTCAACAGCACCCCTCTGCTACTGTGTGTATTCGCCTCCAGCCATGAGATGGGGTCTCTCTCCTCTGCAAATTAAGATGCTTCTTTGAACAGCTCTCAGGTACAGCTACTTCCTGCTTGGTGCCAGCGTGGGGTCTGCCATGCCAATGTTTGCTCTTCATGGGCTCTGCACCTGGGCCAGGAAGGGAAACTGGCCAGCTTGGCACACACAGATGGCTGCAGATTGGTGCATGCAGCAGGTGGGTGGGGAAGGAGGGCAAGGGGAGGGGTTCTAGTTCTGTTGCTTTATCATCCAGCAGCTGGTAAGGTGGTAATGGTTAACCCAGGAGGGCACCATCCTCCTCTCGTGTCCTTGGTGTGAATGATGCCAACCCTGCAGAATCTGGCATAGTTCCCAGCAGTGAGAGGTCAAGGGTATAGATTTTTCAAACCAGATTGACCTGGGTTGAACATTGTGGTTTCCACTCTCACTAACTATATGACTTACAATATGACTATATAACTTAGTAAGTTATTATCTTCTGGGACTTAGTTTCCTTGTCTATTAAATGGGGATAATAATAGCACTTACATCAAGGGCTATTGTGCCAGATTAGCGAGATAATGCTTGTAAAGACACAGAACAAGTCTTGCTATCTAGCAAGTGCTCAAAAAAGTTAATAAAAAAAAAATGCAACTAATCTTCTCTTCAAGTGAATGTCATCGGAGCTGCAGGTTTTTCCAGAAAACAGCACAGATGTCCCTTAATGGCCCTCCCCTTTTATGAGAAAGAGAAAAAAGGCAACTTAAGCAGATGTCCCAACTGTCACAGACACATCATTCTCCCACCTTCAGAGGTAGGAATTAGTCCTGCATTCACATGGGACCTACTGAACAGCACAGGGTCTCATCCAGATGGTCCCTCTGTTCAACAGTCTATCTACATCAGAATTATTCCTGGAGAGAAGGCATTCAAGGCCAGAGATGTCAAATAATTCGGTCAGGGTCACACAGCAGCAGTGGGATTCCCACCATGAGAGCAATACTTACATAGTCCTTGCACTGCCAGGTATTATTCTAGATCTTCACCTATATTAACCTATGTACTCTATGGCATTCTACAGATTGGGAACTGCTCTGACTATCCCCACTTCACATGTGAGAATAACTGAGGTCCAGGCAGGTTAAAGCTAGGTCACACGGTGCACAGCTGGACTGGCATGGGAACAGAGGCCTCGCGTTACCCATTGCCCTAACTAATCTCAAGAAAAAATTATTTTTTAAAAGATTTTATTTATGTATGCATACAGAAATGGGGTACAGCTCAGAGGTGCAGGGGTGGTGAGAGGATTCACTAGAGACAGAGTAGGGTCAGAACAGGCAGATTGACAAAACACACTGCTAGGGGAACAGGGGGCAGGTCAGGAAAGGTCTGCCTCGCCATGTGGGTCACCTCCGGGGCAGGCGGGGATCGAACTCATGTGGAAGTGGTTTAAGCTTCTTAGTGCTGTGCTTTAACCCGATGCACCACCAGGGAGGGCCCGAAAAAAATATTTTTAAAAAGCTTACTTAGCTCACTGAACTATCCTGCTTCTAAGAAATGAAAATTCATGAGTGCTGAAGACACTTTTCTAGTAAGAGACAATTGTGTTGGAATAAAAAATGCACTGGCTCAAAGTCAGGAGACTCTGGGTTATGACCTTAAGCAAATCACTTCCCCTCTCTGGATGTCAGTTGGCTCAAATGTAGAAAGATTGGTTTGGACTCGAACTTTCCATTGAAAACTTGCAGCTCCAACAGTGTATGGTTTTCTGAGTTGTACTTTCCTCCTTCCTGAGGAAGACCATGAAGTCCATGGAATTGTGGGCTGGGGCTGCTGACAGGCCCTTCCCAAAGCCGCCAAGGCACATCTAATGGAAGGAGACAGCATGTGGCCAGTGCCTGAGAACAGCCCGTGAAGGAACATCTGAGGCTGAGAGATGCTGGGCAATTTACCAGACCCTTGGTTTTCCCCCTTTGGCAAAGACAGGGAAATAACTTGCTTTAGTGGGTTGCACTGAAGTCATAAAAATGGTCATAAAGCATTTTCCCAGATTCAAAGTTCGCGTTTGTAAAATGCTCTTGTACTCTGCCATGAGAAGAGTAATCAGAGAAGTCGGGACTTTGCAGGATTCCCAGAAAGCAGTCTGAGAATGTAAAGAATCTTCATTACTTCTCCATGCTTCTTATAGCTGAGAGTCTGGTCCAGAACGGGCTGAGGGGAGTCAGACGGGGTGGGGGGAACGGGGGCGGGGGGGAAGGCCCATGCTAATTCAATGCAACTCAGAAGACATTCAAAATGGTACCATGCTGTTTAGTGTAATTAAGGGCTATCCTGTTTTCCAAAGTTTTCATCTCTCCCTGTGGACAGTAAATTCTCAGAGGACATAAAACTTGTCTGTCTCCAATCAAAACCTGTTGATTTACTGATTCATTTCCAAGGTGAGGGCTGAGTATGACTCTCTGTACACCAACTGGTCTGATTCTCTTCTTTTTT
This sequence comes from Condylura cristata, assembly GCF_000260355.1. Taxonomy (NCBI): domain Eukaryota; kingdom Metazoa; phylum Chordata; class Mammalia; order Eulipotyphla; family Talpidae; genus Condylura; species Condylura cristata. Next base: position 25,785,283 of record NW_004567116.1, read on the forward strand.
TTATTAAGTGCCTTGATTCAATTCAAATCAACAAACATATGCTAAACTTCTGCATGGGCCAGGAAGTATGCCAGTCCATTCCAGCCACTTTGAAAAACTACATAACAGTAACAGTTGAAAATAGCATCAGTGTCTTCAGGCTTGGGGCTGAAATTAGACATTAGGGGAGGGAGAGATCAAACCTTCCCTGTAAAGGTTGAAGAAGGTCAAAGAATGATCTTAGGATTTCAGCCACTTGCTTAAAATGTTTATTTTAATCATTGAGGACATATATAATATTTATTATATAAATTCTTAGTACACAAGAATGAGCCATTCCTCCATTCAACAATTATTTGTTAGGCTGTGACTTTTATTAGCCAATGTGCTAACAGTCAGTCCTAGAAGGCCCCAATTAGAAAACTGGTATATTTCTAATTTTAGTGAAATCTAATTTCAGAGGTCCTCTGTTACCAATCTTAAACTAGAATAATAGCATTGTCTCTTTCTCAAGGATAAAATTAATTCATTCATCTAGTTGACACCTGTTAACTGAGCACCTATCTTGTGCTTGGTGGTGGAGATAGGTTTAAAAGTAGTTAAGCCTGATTCTAGCCTTCATGGCAGCCAGCTGCATGATCAAGGAAGCAGCCAATTACTAACTGTGATAGTTACTAGGAAGGAAAAAAAGTAAGGGACTGAGATTTTGAAGGGGGTACCTACATGCAATAGATGGGTCACGCAGGGTCTTTAGAAAGGCACTCTATTTATGAAGTTGAGTCCTAATAGTTCTGAGAAAGAGTCACTATATCACTTTGTCACTGTGGAGAGGAAAGCATCCCAGGTCCAGGGAACATAGGTGAACTCCATTAAGAGGAAAGGGGGAGGAAGCGGGAACCTGGTGTGAACTGAAGGAGAGTGCGGAGCAGGCAAAAGCAACTGGAGCAGGGTCTTACAAAACCTGGAGAAGAGCTGGACTTTTGTCTATCGATGGGAAGCCACCACCGTGTGCTTGAAAACGGAAAGTGACATGGTTTCTGTTTTGACACCCTGTTGTTCTGGAGGGAGCATGGACTGGAAGTGGGCACCAGAGAAAGTATGCGGATGAGTTAGAAGATGACTTCAGTTCTGAGCGAAAGACGATGGTGTCCGATCTATGAAAACATGAGAGGTGGTCAGATTTTAAATCTGTTGGGGAGGTTCCAGAAGTACTTCCCACTGGAATGAAGGAGTGGAGGAAAAGGAGGAAATTTGGATGGTAACTTAAGTTCTGGCTTGGGCCTCTGGTAAGTGGTAAGACCACGCTGACTACAGTGGTCCTCTGCCAGTGGAGACTCCCCCCAGGGAACATCTGGAAATTTGGGGAGGCATTTTTGTTTGTCATGACTGGGGGTTGCAAATGAACTCTCTAAATGGGTAGAAACCACAATGCACAGGCCAGTCTCCCAACAACAAATAAGAATCTGGCCCAGAATATCACTAGTGCTGAGGTTAAGAAGACCTGACTTACAGAAGAGTGAGGGTGGCAGATAGTTTAAAGGGTTGCTTAGCACTGCATCTGGGACATATTAAGTTTTAAATATTCATGCTAAACTGTCCCTGGAACCACACAGCTAAAAATGGAGAAAGGAAAAAAAACTGGGGCTGGCAAGCAGCTCCTTTAAGAAGAAAGTGAGTCCTCTATGCCTCATCTGAGCTAGAAGAACCCAGCAGGGATCCTATCTTCCACTAGCTAAAAATGACAGGAATCCAGAAAATCAAGAACATGGTTACCATTCACATTACTCACAACCCTTCCTTTGTCCCACCCCACTTTCCACCTGCTCTTCAAACCCAGCACCAAGTTCAACTTACTAAGGACACCCATCTTGCTGTGTGAATTTACAGGAGTCAGCCTTGTCCAGCACCAGGTGTGTGCTGGAACCTCCCTAGGAAGCCTAAACACTACAGCATGTCTCTCCTTAAGATTATTCTTCCCACCCCAAAAGGAAAGATTCTACTAATGTCCTAGATAAAGAAGCCACAGCTCAGACAAGCAACTTGCCCAAGGCTACAATGAATTGGACCCAGTTCTTTCCATTTCTGAAACCAATGCACCAGACAGGGCACCTCCTTCTGATCCCTGGGAGGTCATTCACAGCCCCTGACCAGTCTCTAGGACCCGTCTCAGAACACAGTTCTCCGGCACAGAGAACTCTTCCTGTGCATAGGGTGATACACAGGGTGGCTGGCAGAGGGTGGCTGGCACACGGTTCTTGCTTGATGATTAGCAGACTCTCGCTCCCTGTGCTGGTCTGGCCTCTCCAGCTGATCTGCTAAGAGCTTGATGTCAAGGAAGCCAGTGGGGAGGAAGAGAAGTCCTCCCCTGCCCTCTTTCCAAGACACTTGGATTCCTGGGAGGAGGACGTGCCATGAAGGTTTCTGGTCTTCCTTGCTGCATACATAGGAAACACCGTATATAATCTGACCCCTGGCAGAAGTTGGTATCCCTTTGGGGCCTCGATTTAATGGTTGGTGGGATGACTCCATTTAAAGGCAGAAATCAGGTTCCTTTACTTTCGGAGTACAGGACAGTCTGGCCCTCTGTCTCTCTATTTAGTGTCTCTATCCAAGAATCTGGGTGGTCAGGTATATGAGGTTGCTCTGTGGGAGGTTCCCTCTCATGGGAGAGGGAACAGCTAAGCCTGCCTTTGGATTCAGACCTAAGTCATGTTCTTCACAACTTACAGGAGGTCCTAGAGTTGGTGTTAAAAGGTTAGTAAAGGTGGCCTGTGAGGAGGAGTGAGAAATGCACATTCTTGATTGATGCTGTATTCACATCTCCCTTGCATAGTTTGGGCCGCAACTTAGATAAATATTCAATAAAACTTGAAAAATGACATCAATAACCTCCAAAATGGTATGATCAAACCAATCCATCAAGTCTCATTCCCTTCTCTCTCCAGCCTGCAACTCCTCCTGACTATCTGATTTTCAGTGGCGTTTGCTACAGTCGAGATTTCCCAGAGTAGAAGCCTTGGGGATCTTTAAGCTCCCTTTCATCTTTGCTGGCTGCTGACAATCAAGTGACCAGCCCTGACAATTCCACCTCCACAAGAAGAGACCTCCACAAAAACCTACACTGCTACTACCTTAGCTTTCACTTACTCTAGCCAGAGAAAACAGCCAAAGCCTAAGCCTTGTGGGGAAAGTCATGACATCATTGCAGTCCCCCAAATCCAAGATGGCACGTGGGACATAAGGAATGTTCAACACCTGGAGAAACTGTAACACCATTCTGGCTGATAGTCTTCAGCCACGAAACTTCAAAGAGGACACAGTGGCATGGACCATAGCTTGTCTTCTTCCAAATATCACTAAATATCAGATGCAGAGGGTCTTCATCAGACCCCCTGTGCTCTCTCCTCCCAAAGAACAGCTAAAACTCACATATGGTACCAGCTGAATTAACTATACCCTCAACAAGCTGAGCCCCAATATCCATCGACTCTCAGGCTGAAACACATAATGAAACCCTGAGGTAAATGGCTTTGTGGCAACTTGAATTCTGACACACAGGGCCTGAAATTTAATCCAAACCTCAGTCCAGATGCCCATTCTTCAATAAAGGTATGAGGGGGAGGGGCTACAGGGCGTCAAGAGGAGACCAGAAAGTGATCACAACTTCGGGAGATGCTGGTATGGTAATTTCTTGGAGAGTTACCATACCAGAAAACTCTTGGAATAGCTACCACTATCTTAGATATCCCAAGCTCGTACAGAACCCTGAAACAGCCCACCTACATGGGCTCTGGAATGGACTCTGCTGGATGGCAAACAAACCACAGCTTCAAACATGACTGATCTGGAGCCCACAGAGAGATCCCAGGAATCCTGCCAGCTGCTTCTCAGATCACTCATTATTTAATTGACCTTATAGCAAACAACCTTACCTTTTACTAATGCAACTTGCATTATGTTGAAAAATCAGAATAGTGATTGTATAGTCTAACACCTGGTACAGATCAGGTGCTATGTTAGCTCTGGGCAATGCAAAAATGAAGACTCAACTGCTACCTTCCCAGGACTTAACACTTTATCTTTTGGTTAGAACTCTTCTCCTTACCAACATTCCTCACTGTGTGGTAAGCATCTTGAGGAGAGCGCCATAGGTACGCAGCATGGGAGCCTTCCTAGTGGCTCAAGGGGTTAACGTGCAGCACCATGAAGCCAGTGGCAGCCACTTCAGTGTGAGTTCAATCCCCGGCCAGGGGGTGATCCACATGGCACGGCAGACCTCTCCTGTCTTGCCTGCTGCTCCCCTCAGCAGTGTATTTCATCAATCTGCCTGTTCTGCTGCCCACTCTGTCTCTGGTGAATCCTCTCACTGCCCCTGCACCTCTGGCCCATACCTCAGTTCTGTACGTATCAATAAAAAAATCTTTAAAAAGATATGCAGCACATATTCAGGAAATATAATGTAAAACTAACTTAGCTGTCCCCAAATTGTCCTGGAAAATCTATTTATTCAAAAGGGACCCCTTAAGTCAACATTGTTTGATGTGAAATGGTACCTACAGTGAGACAACTTCTGAAAGACTGAAAACTATCAGGTCTGTAGTCCCCCACTCCTCCCCAAACAGCAGCCAGACATTACTCTGTGGAGAGAACATTTACTACTGCAGTTAGCACTTAAAAAAAAAAAAAAAAAAAAAAAAGTCAACCGACGCAATAAACTCAGTCCATTTAATTTCAAAACATGAACTCATTATTATCTCAGGAAATATCACCTTACTCTTTAGATTAAATGTTAGCCCAAGTCTAGGAGGCATTTAACAGTGAGAAAGTAATATACTTTAGTTGGCTTCTCCAAGCTCAAGTTTCACCAAAACAAGTTTCGTACAAAGATTAGCCAAGTACCGGGTAATGGGATATGGCAGGGTTACGTCATCCGCGGCGCATTTCCAAAGAAACATAGCTTTTCCAGGTGGAATTCTAGGGGCTCTCTTCTTGCTCGTTTATGATCTTTGTTTCACCAATTTGCAGGCAGGGTACTGGCAGATGCATTAAAACTGGTTAGCGGCCATGAAGTCTTGGGCAGATCATTACAGCTCTCCAGGTCCTGCTTCCACCATTGTGAAGGGGATTGTTGGGGGCCACCAGTCATGGGACCCCTACCTGAACTAATATCCCAAGATTGTTCGTCCTGGACTCTTACTTGCCAACTCTTGTCCTGGCTAACCTAGTCCTGGCTAACCCAGGAGGCTAAGTAGTCCTGGCCAACCTCGTAGGCTAACCTAGTGCACTAACCCAGTAGGCTAACCTAGTCCTGGCTAACCCAGTAGGCTAACCTAGTCCACTAACCCAGTAGGCTAACTAGTCATAGCTAACCCAGTAGGCAAACCTAGTCTGCTAACCCAGTAGGCCAACCTAGTCTGCTAACTAGTCTTTGAGCCCTGCATTCAACACTGTGTAATTCTCCCATTCTGTGAGTATAGATGGAGGCAGCTACTTGAAGGGCATCATCACCTCTGATGATGGCAGCAATGAACTGTAATAACTGCTTGTGGGGTGTCAGGTCCTGTGCTGCAGCTCCGTTTGTATTATCTCACTTAATTCTCAGGAAATACCTATCAGGTTTGCGTAGCAAATGAGGGAGCTGAGGTACAAAGGGAATAAATTTTCATCTGAGGACTTAAAGCTTGAAGGTAGCAGAACTAGAATTTGAACTAAGTCTGTCTAATACCATATTATGCTTTAGGTGATCTCCATATTTGGAATAAGCAAGTGTAGAAATAAAAGCATCTGATTTTGTCAAGGAGAGGACTGATTTACACACTTAATTCAATGTAAAAATTAACAGCTCCCCCTTTTCATTCTCAGGGGTGGATAATGAATTATTCTGTCACCTACTTCTAATTCCTTCCTGAGGAGTGATTATCATGATAATAATTATTAATACACCACAACCTTGTCACTTTTACAGCGAAACTCTCCTTAACCATCCTCCAAATAGTGACTTCTCCCGGTCTCCCTAGCTCCTATTATAGTACACTGCATAGCCTTCATTACCATAAAAAAGTTTTCTTTTTACTAATGATTTCTTAGTATATGGTACCTGGTTCATGAATGTTTGTTGAATGAATGAAGTCAGCTTCATCAATGTTACAACACCTAATGTCTACTGAGCATTTACGGTGAGCTGGGTACTGCTCAAAAGACATATGTACTGATTCATCTTTAAAGATTTATTTTATTTAACTACATTTGTCAAAAAGATGTTCACTTCAACATATAGTCAATGGGCAAACATTATTATCCCTTACATTCACTTTTCTTGCATATTTTAAAAAGGCATTTATTTTTAACTATTTTTTTAAAGATTTATTTATGTATGCATACAGAACTGGGGTACAGGCCAGAGGTACCGGGGTTGGGGGGAAGGGGTGAGAGGATTCACCAGAGACAGAGTGGGGAGCAGAACAGGCAATACTGCAATACACTGCTGAGGGGAGCAGCGGGTGGGCCAAGAGAGGTCTGCCACACCATGCAGGTCACCTTCCTGGTTGGGGATCAAACTCGTGCTGCAGTGGCTGTGGTAAATTCATAGTGCTGTGTTTTAACCTGTTGAGCCACCACGGAGGGTCCCTAATTTTAACTTTTTAATTAAAATGACATGTACTTGGGCCATCCCTGGTGGCGCACTGGGTTAGGACGAAGCACTACAAGCCGTTTTAGTATGAGTTCGATCTCCAGCCCCGGAGGGTGACCAATAGACCTCTCCTGACCTGCCCGCTGCTCCCCTCAGCAGTGTACTTTGTCGATCTGCCTGTTCTGCTCCCCACTCTGTCTCTGGTGAAGCCTCTCACCCCCCTGGACGTCTGTATGCATAAATAAATAAATCTAATAATAATAATAATAATAATAATAATAAAATGCCATGCACTCTATGACACTACATAAGGCACGCATTTCTAATAATCAGCTAGTGTATATATGACATTAAGCTCACCACTGCAAGTCTAATTCACCATACAACTGACCCTTTTTACCTAGCTCACATATCCCATTAACCCCTTCCCTTCTGATAGCCATTAACTGTTCAAAATGTAAATATTTTATCTAACAACCTCAACAACTCTAAGATTAGAATGCATATTGTCATCATTTTACAGATGAAGAAACAGCCTCAGAGTGATAGAACGCACACAGAGCCGGTGGCAGAGCTGGAGGGGACCTGAGGCTGACATTCGGCACCCACACAAAAAGTTCAGGAAGAGAGGGAAAGGGGTGACCCATTGGGGACCCCAGGAAGACAGGGCTTCTTAGGAGAAAGGGCACTTGACTTGAGCTTTGGAGGGTGGGACAGTTCTTCCATATGGTACTGGACAGATGGGAAAGCATTTAGTCTCTGGGAGCATAGAAAGTAGAAAATCACAGGGCTGACCATGCTAGTTGGAATGAACACCTTCTATGTAGAAATCCCACAGAGTAAGATGTTACTTAGAGGGCCTTCAATGCCATGGAGGAGTCAGGCTTTATCACGAGGAAGCAGGATTCCACAAAAACCTCTGACCAGGAATGACAGAGTCTGCAAATTCGATTCCTGAAACTTCATGCCAGTCACCCTGCCTGAGAAGCTTCCATGGTGGGCAAAGGTGCATTAGTCACTGTGCCCTCTGCAGACCTCCAGCTGAAAGCCAGGGCAAGTACCTGAGTTAGTAAGTCTCTGCTCCAAGCACCTCCCTTCCCACACTTGTTGTGTTTCGGACTCTCTCCTGTTCCCTGGGGGAACACAGCCATTCTCTCATTCTGACAAAGATAATAAAAGCAGGAACTTACCTGTGCACACCACAGTGTTATGACCAGATGCAATTAGTATATTTGGTGGCAAGGACAATCTTGTCCTACCTTTTAGTCCTCCCAAATATATCCATCACACCTTCCATTAACTTGTTTTAATAATATCCATCATCTCATTCTAACCACCCTCCATCTTTTCAAAGCTCCTCCACCACCTTCACTGCTATTCCTTTAGAACAGAGACAGCAACAGCAAGGTCAAAAAGAACCATCCTTGGGGGCAGCTCCTTTGCCCCCCCCCCCCCAGTTTAGAAGCCCTTGGCTAGGAGCTGGATGGAGGATGGCAACTGCTTCACATCTTGGAGAATCTTAAACCTGAAAAAAACCTGTTTGCCTCGTGTACTCTAGGTGGCTGGTGTTATCTGACAGAGGCCAGAAATAAAACCCCTTTCTTGCTGGCTCCCCACAAAACAATTACATAAGTAACACAAGCACTGTTGGGTCACCAGAGGGACCAATTATAAAACTCTATGTCTCTATTAACACAAAAATGAAGGAAAATGTGTTGCCTCAAAATGTCATCCAAAAAAATACTAATTTCAGAATTTTCCTTCCCTCTGCTCCTTTATTCTTTATTTTCCCAGTAATTAACCAGAGTAAAAACTTTCCTTACATGCTTTGGTTTCCATTCTGTAAAGTATATCAAGGTTATGATAGCTCATTATCCACAGCAGAAAGGCATATGGAAATATTCCTGTATATCTCAAACGGGCTTTTCCACAAAAGGATGGAATAACTTGCCCTGGAAATTTCTTGGAATTAAAAGAAAATGCACATGATGATATCAATATCCAGACGATGGTTTAAAAAAAAAAATCTATGCCAGTTACAATTAGTGGAAAGTAGGAGAAAGTCTTAGAAGTCCCTGAAAGTGGTGACAACTGCTATTACCCAAATAGAAGGAGGGAGCACTTTCAGGAGAGTAGCCAGCAAGTTCTATTCAGAAAAAAAAGCAGCTGTCAACACAAGACTAATGCATGCACAGAAAGACAGAGAAGAGCTGAAGGTTCCTGGTGTTTTAAACACAGAGCCTGTGTGCTCAGGAACTCTCAGCATCCACTGCATCTTTGCCTTTGTGTGGGAGCAAAAAGAAAACACACAGAAGGGCAGCCGGGACTTTAACCCACTGACCTCTTTTAATCTCCTTGTTAGCCAGGGTATAGCTAGGCCCAGGGGGTCTTTGAGCAAGGCCTCTTTGGGGAGAGGTCAAAGGTCAGGGGCATATTCCCTCCTCCTCATCATTCTCAATTATTCTGCATTCAGAGACACTTTCTCCTTCACTGTGAGGAAAGGCCCAGAAGTATTTTCCAGGCTGCTGAAGGATAATCATGCACCCAGCCTGTTCACTGTGTTCCCTTTTCTCTGCACCTCAGGCACTCATCTCCCTCACCAGAGTGCTACAGGGGAGCAACTCAGAGAGCAATGACTTGGGGAGCACAGGCAGGGATATCACACACACACACACACACACACACACACACACACCCAGCTCAACAGAAGGCCCCATTTCTCTCCAGACGGCGGTTCAAAGCTCACCATCCCACAACACAGAGGTTCCACAAGTTATAAGCTCTGGAATCCTAGGCAAGTCACTTACCTGTCTGGGCCTAAATTTCCTCATCTGAATAACGGAGCTAATAGTTTCTGCTTTGAAGGGGTTCAGACATGCAGTCATGCTCAAAGTAAAGATGACATACATGTTAGCACTTAATGATTTTAGCAGCCATTTTTTAAAGTTTCTGGATGATAAATGTACTCTGGTCACAGTACAAAGTTTGAACTATAAGAAAAAATAGAGTCCAAAATAAATAAATATCTATCCCCCAGAGCTCAGCTCCCATGGAGTCTTTCTCAATGCAGAGACAGGCACATACTCCTGGGTCAGCAGTGATCCTGACAGCAACAATTCACTGCTGGTCAACTAAAGGCTGGGTCATGAGCTCAAAGACTAGGGGACCCTTGTTCCATGTCTCTGGGTATGAAGTGCTATGGTAGACCTTTACACAAGAGGAAAACAAGGAGGGAGGTGGCTTACAAGTGACCCCAGGTCATGCACTTAGTCGATTCTACACAGAGATATGACCACGGGTCACTGTGGCTGGGAAGCCCAGTTCTACAGCCAAAGAAAAGCTGCACGAGGGGCCTCTCACCAGGTATTCTATCTCCCCAATATTCAGCTCTGCCACTTCTCAGAGGATTTAAGTTGCTTCAGAAGTGACTCACTGCTCCTTGTCCTGCTGAAAGAATTCAAAAGAAGGGAACTGGAAGTGCATGTGACCAAAAGGCCAGAGCTACCCACATCACGCTCAGGGTTGGGCCCCCAGCTCAGGCCCACCCAGTGAGTGCATGACCTCCTCTCACTTTCCTCAAAGGCTGCATGATCCTGTCAGATAGCATACAGGCAGCAGTAGGATTTACCAGCTAGTGCCTTCTATCCGAGGTGGGCAGGTGCATTTCTGACATTCCCCTGCAGAGATAACACATAAAGATGCAAGTTTTGTCTCTAATTACTCTTGGCATTATTTTGATCCAGTTAGCCTTAAAGTAGAAGATGAAGCAAGACCTTTAGTTTCACTGTTCAGTCAGAACAGTGGATTTTCAAGCTGTGGGTAACTGACTTCATGTCTATTGAACTGCATCAGTGATAAAAGTCCAGGCACCCACCTCTGGCCCCAGGCCTCAGGGCCCTTTGGGGAGACTTTCCACACACAATTAACTTCCAAGATGTTCCCAGAGAGCTCCTGCCTACAGAGGCCACTAATGACCCAAAGGTAAGAAAGGTTGGTTTTGCTCAAGCTCATTAGAGACAAAACCATTCACCCGACAGCACAATGTAGAGCAGGGACAGAGACTGTCATTTACCACTGAGGAAAAAAGTCTGATAATTACCATTTTCGGACGCCCATATTTATCAGACTCTGTGCTGGATCCTGTTCCTATATTCTCGTCTCATCTTGTCACAAATTGGGGGATGATAGTGAGAAAACACTCTTTCACCAAAGAGGAAAACTGATTTGGAGATTAGTAAGTGGCAAGGCTGAAATTCAAATCAAGAATAATCTGAGAGCAAAATCTTTCACAAGGAACAATTTCCCACCATGACTGAGCTCGGCAGAGTCAGACAACAAATAAGAGATAAATCAGTAAGTGGTGAAATCAAAGGCAAACTACTGATATGTCAAATCATGAGGGAGCCATTTTGAGGATTCTGCAAAAAAGCCAGGCCCATCTCTAAGGCCTGACATCTTGAAATGCCAAAATGAAATCCTTACCTTTTCCTGCCTGGGGCGTACAGGACAGTAGCTACAGCCTTCCCAGGACCTCCAGGTTTGAAGTACAGACCCTCTCCCATCAGGTTGGGGAGGACACTTGGGGAACCACAACTACCTTGGATAGCCCTCACAATTAATTTGAAAAGTGAGAGTCAGATCTAAAGACCAGACAGACCCAATAAAGGCTGACCTTTGACCCATGCTGGCAAAAGCTCCCTCTTTAGGCTAAAAAGCCAGCTGTATTGGAGCAGTGAGGCCATCTCAGCCCTTACCAAGGCCACCAGCCACCAAGTTCTAGAAACCACCTCCTGGGGTGGTCCATGTTTTCCCTGCCTGGCAAAGAATCCTTTTTCCTATTTTCGTTTCTTTAAAGTCGTTAGATCTGATGATATTCAGTGTAAACCAGGGCCCACATTTCCTGAGCTGTAGCTTAGAGAAGCATCTCAGGTGTACCATGGAGAGAAACTGTGTGAAACTCTGGACACTCCTACACAGTCTGGTTGGAGAAAGATTCCAGGAAAGGATTAGAAAACTGGAGTCCTGACATAGTGTGGCAAAGGTGCATAAAGTCTGCTAATGTTACAGCGCGTTAAACGGAGTTGTAAAATAGTAGCTTAACGTTAGGCAAGCCAAACATAACACAAGAAGTATGAAAAGTAAGGTGCCATTTTTTCCAATAAATAAGTTCATTATATGAAAAATCAGTTGACGATGATTTAGCGTCTTGGTATCCAGTGCAGCTGCTCTGATTTTTTTTTTTTTTCTGTAGCATCTTTAAAGACCCACATAGGGCCCTCCCTGGTGACAAAGTGGGCTAAAGCGCAGCACTGCAAGCTAGCCACAGCTACTTCAGTGCGAGTTCGATACCTTGCACTGGACACAGCCACGGAGGTGAATCACATGGGCAGCAGACCTCTCCTGACCCGCCCACTGCTCCCCTCAGCAGTGTACTTCGTCCATCTGCCTCTTCTGCTCCCCACTTTGTCTCTGGTAGGATCCTTTCACTGCCCTACACCTCTGGCCTATACCCCAGTTCTGTATGTATAAATAATTCAATCTTTAAAAAATAATAATAATAAAGATCCACATATATATGAACTCCAATGTATTGATAATACCTATTCATTAGTGCACCCCCAGTAAAAGCCAGAAAACCTACAACTGTGATTTCTTATGTTCTCACCCTCTGTACAAGGTGAGAACTTGCTTCATTTTACTGAGGAAATTGAGATGTGGTAACCTGGCCACAGAGCTGGCTGACTTCCATGGGGAGCTAGGGTACCCACCAGTTGAAACCATCAGATAATAAACGAATCACAAAAGAAAATCCCAGAAAAGAGTCTGAATCGCATTTTCTTCTTGGGATGGGGAAACAACTCATGTTACCAGACAGAGTAAAAAACACCGTCCTCCTCAACCTCCCAGGTGTGACAGGCGGTTATTTTTGAAAACTCAGGGGGGTAAAAATACCCGCAGTCTCGATGGCTCCTACATACTAAAACTTTGCAAGAGGTGTGAGAACAGGACAAGGGGACTCCGCGCATAGTCAAGCTCAGCTGGAGTCCAGCCACCCACACCAGTCAAAACCCCAAAGCGATCAACACCACCAAGTAGAACAGGACCACGGGGTGAGACGTGGGGAGTGGAGAATTCGCAGACCCGGACCTACCCTGAGAGCGCAGAGATACTCGCAGGAGACTGTCTGCAGCCTGTGCAACAAGAGAACCCCAAAAACCGGGAGGAGGAATGGGCTGGGAGCTAGTGCTGCCCATTCCCACTCAAGCTCCGATCGCTCAAACACACAGAGAGACACACTCTGACTTTCTCAGTCAAAAAAATACAAACCCTGAAGTCTTCAAAACAATAGGGGAAACACCAAGTGTGGAATGCACTCCAGGGGCTTTCCATCCTGGGAAACAATTCCGAATGGGGAAGGGGGTAGGATGGGGATAAAAAGTAGAGCAGTGCCGGGAGTGAGGACTGCCATCCACCCTTACCAGCTTCATGGTGGTGTTATTCTGTTCCCAGCGCCACAGCATCACGCTCATCTTACTTCAAGGCGAGGAGGGAAGAGGCAGAGAAAGAAGGGGGAGAGGGGAGGAGGGCCAAGCACCTGCCCGCGCGCCCCGCAGCTCTGGCAGTCCGGTCCGCTGCTCTGCTCTGTGCGCTCCGCCGGCCGCAGCCCCTCGGGGCATCCCGGGCCCCGCGGCC
>NW_004567116.1:25799580-25805114 GCF_000260355.1 Condylura cristata
GGGGGGGTGTTGGACACTTCCTACATCAATGCCCAACATTTGGCCTGAGTCCAATGTCCCCTAATCTGGCAGAGTCCCCAGCAACTTGCAGATTCCTGGGAAGTCTCAGGAATCCTTTGGAGCCTCAAGGTAAGGTGGTACAGGCCACTCAGGCCTTGGGGATGGGGCGGGGAGCTGCTAGATGGCTCTGTGGCATCTTGGAGTAGAAACTCAGTGGCATCTCGGAGTAGAAACCTTGGCTTTCCCGGCTACAGAGCTTGATGAGAGGCATGGAACTGCCTTATTACATGTGCACATTTAGTAGTTAAAACTGTTCAAAATGAGAGGTGCTGATAAAATGGCCCTAATCTTTTAAAAGTGATTTTCTAAAAATGCCAGTAGGTAAAAATGTTGCCTACCTAGTCATTTGGATTTGGTTCTCCCTCCTCGTTGAAACACCCCCATTCAGTTCTGTAGCCCTACAGATCATCTCTCATCCTCTCCCCCCTGCCTCTGTGCTCCAGCCACAGTGGCCTTTTTCCTTCTCAAACTGGTCCAAACTCTCTTGCCCTGGATCACCATTCTCATAGGCCAGCTCACGTCTGAAGTCACTCCCTCAGCGGTGACTTCTCCTTCCCACACTCTCCTATCCCATTGCTGTGGTCTTTCCTTATTGTTCTGTATGGTGTGTGGACTTGTATTCTTGTTTATTTTTTGCCTCCTCCCATTAAGCTATAAACTACACAAATATAGGGGCCATGTTTATTTTGCTGGTGCCTGGAACAGTGCGTATGATGTATAATGGAAGCTTATTAAATGTCTCCCAAGTGACAGGCTGTTGACAGTTATCCTGCTCTAAGTTCCTGAATCTTCCTCTGCAGTGAGGACTGAGCCAGATCCAGCAGCACATCTATCTCCTGCCGGGAGCCCTGCCTGCAAGATACATAAAAGTATACACATACATATTTTTGGAGGATGAAGCAGAGGCAGTGATATTGGCTGTCTCAAGGGAAGAGGCACATCTTAGGGAGATGTAGACAGGGGATGGGGATAGCATATACATCATTTGAAACATATTCCATATTAAGATGTACTTATGTATTTAGAAAACTTATGTATTTAGAAAACAATTTAAAATAATATTCAAAAAATAAAGCTTGACAAAATCTTATTGGCCAAGATAGCCTAATACAAGCTTACTTCTACAACTATTTTTAAGCCAGGGGCCCTTGGGGCTGAGTGGGGGGATATGGAATCCAGACATCTTCCTATTATGTGAAACGCTGTGAGATTGAACATTTGTGTATCTCTTCCATAGGTTATCACATCGTCTAGATATTCAAAACATTGAAACAACAAGAACAAAACCACTGTCTCCAAGAAATCCTTGTATGAACAATGAGTTCCAGATCAAAATCTTTGCTGGGCAAAGATGGAGTTATCACTTATGGAATGGGAAGGTAGGGGCTGGCGCAGCTAGAAAGGACGCCTATCCACAGTTTAATTAAAGGGAATTAATCTTGTGGCCTTGCCTTTACACATTCAGTACGGGAGTACCGGCAGGTATGCTAGTGCCTACAGCAAACAATCCTTTAGCATCTCCCATAATGCATCTACCTGGCTCTCGGCTGCCTATTAAGAATCAGAGAGGATTCTCTCTTGGATGTGTGAGGGTGTGCTACCCTCCCCTGGACACACACAGGCTATTAGAGGATGACAGATACACTAACTAACAGGTGCAACGCAATGTGACATGCGAAAAACAGGGCGTACAGAAGACCATAAAGAAGAAAGCTATGAACAAGACAGAAGCAGGAGAGTGCTGCACAGAGGTGACACCAGCCAGCAGTTGGCAGGTGACAGTAGGTTCAACAAGAGGGCAAGAAGCAGCAGGAAGGTGGGAGGGCAGTGCAAGGGAGGTGGTAAAACAGGGAAGGCTCTGTGTGGTCAGAAAGCGGCGGTCAAGTGGCAGGAAATGAAACTGTTATACTAGGGCATGCCAAGTCCCTGTCAGGGGCAATTCTGATAAGCCAGGGGGATGATTTGACTGAGTTTCATTCAGAAGAACTTCTCTCTGGTTATTGCAGGCAGCAACTTCAAAGAAGTGGAGGCTGGAGGAAGAGGGATCAGTCAAGAGGGCTGTTGACATCATGCAGGGGATAGAGAATGAGGAGAGGGAGAGAGGCTAGGGATCCCAGCAGGCCAGGGATGCCATGAATGGCTCCCTAGTTATGAGTGCACCCATGCAGGTGTCGAGACCCTGTGGACTTTCAAAGACAGAAAGTGACAGAGACAGAAGTGGCTTTTCAAAACCTCCCATGCCATTGAGAGTAAGTTTTTCACCCAGCCACCTTGCCCAACACCTTTCTTCTTTTCTCCTGATTTCTATGATCTTCGACCTGGGCCATTGATATAAACAGAGGGAAAGGGTCAGCCTGGGTCCACACATGGGGCAAAGTCAGTGGGAACAATGCTTGTGAAGATGTGCCCTGAAGTGTGACCTGCTTCCTCCACCTACCAGCCCTTGGACTTCTGGCCCGTGTTGCCGGCCTGACAATTCAGCTCTGGTCCTTGTAGGGGGAGTTGCTTAACCCAGCTCCTTGAGCGTGACCACTCTTGTATTCTCATGGAAAACACAAAGCAGGGCCCTAGGTCCCAGCATTATGCAACCCCCAGTGGTACTGACCGCAGAGGCTGGGTCTACCCTTTGCTGACCATGCCCTCCATCCATCCCCACCTACATCGCTCAGCACACACTGTGCGATTCCACCTCTGTCTTTCCCACTTTTATACTTCTTTGAAGTTCCAACACTTGCCTACCAACAATAGGTATGTGATAACTGTCTCCTGAAGGAAATCTGGATGGTCTATCTTGTTCCTTCAGGCAGAATGGAGAGGAGATTCAGGCCAGAAAGCAGGATTTGAGGCCTGGCATCCCAAAGACCAGCTAGCTCATCCAAGGACCCTCCTCCCCTCATCTATAAACTGATGATTTGTAAAGTTCTTTTTCATCCTTATATTCTGCAAGGCCAGCCTCTGTCTGATAAACGAATTTGTGTCCAGCTGTTAATGGCTTAATGTGTTTCCCAGATAATGTATTTCAGCTTCACAGGGGTCCTCCACTCTTGCAGCCAAAGCAGTGAGTAATGGGGAAAAGTTCAGACACTGTGGGGGCTGGCCCAGGGGAACATCAGAAAGAACGGGTTCCCTCAGAAGCTCTGAATGTACCATGTGGGCTGAGGCCTTTCCACCCACACATGAAGCTGATGGTGGGGGATGTCAACCTTCACATGTACAGAGATGACAAAGGAAAATCCAGAAGCTGTATATGAACCCAGAAGGAGGGGTTACTAAGATAACTTGGCATAGGGAATCCATCAGATTTTCCCAAATACCTGGGCTTGAGGAATAAATTAGCATGAAAATCCTAGCCAGACTAGCAGCTACTTATTAAGCATGGCACAGGTTCCATTTCAGCAATGCTCAGAAATATCCTTTCCCCCATTTTGCAGATAAAGGCTCAGAGAGGGAGAGAGACAAGCTTGTTCCCAGCTTGCAGCTGCCTCTGCCTGATTTCCTACCTCTGCAGGGTCTGCATCATCCCCACCCTACACACAGACGATGAAACCCTGAAAAGCCATCTCTGGGATAATGAAGACAATCTACGGTTTTAAGGCTTATTTTAAGTTTCCTTCTCACTCTGGGAGGGTCCAGAGACTTTGGAAAGAGAATGAAGATGTATAAAAAATAAAATAAAAGGCTCATGGAAGTACGCAGCTGGCAGGCTTTTCAGAATTGAGAGTCAAATTTAAGAAAAGCACTAATCCTTCCTTGGGAAGAAAAAACTCCTGTTCTCCTGTTCCCCAGCTGGTCGCACACAACCCAGACTGTGCCATCTCCCCTCCACTAGTATTGGAGGGGATTGAACACCGCCCCCCCCAAATAAAAGGTCAGCCTGGGAACACAGGGGTCGGCGGGGGGTCGAAGGCCATTGGAGGGTTGGCCATAAGATGTATGGCTTTCAGGAGGGCAGACACAATGTCACAGTGACAAGCCCGCAAATGCATGAATACACCCCTGGAAGTGGCTGGGCTGGGCTAGCAAAGGATTTCTCTCCTCTCCCTCTCCCCACACCCCCTTTCTTTTTTCTTAAGATAAAGAATTAGGTGAAGGCATCTCCCAGAGCACATGCTAAATGCCGCTGCCTTTAATGGAGTCCCTTAGTGTGCTGCATTTGTCACTTCCTGATTCCCCACACAATACACTTTCTCCCAGGGACGGGGCTCAGGCAGGGAAAGAGGATTTCTGGATGGAGCCCTCCTGACCTAGCCACCCACTACCACACCTCCTGGCCTTTGCTAGACTGTTCTCTCAACATGGACTTTCCTTCTGGCAAGTAATGGAGTGTTGATCTTCCAGAGCAAAAGCAGCTTTGTGGGTGAACTTCTTTCTCTTAGCTCTCACACCCTCATCAGAACTGATACTCTGCCTGGATGCCAGCTCTCTTCTTCTGCCTTCTCTACCATCTTCATAACAGTCCATCTCCGCTTACAGCTGGGGTGGCTACATCTCAGTCCCGGTCAGGGACCAGTACTGACACCTGTATTATCACTGGGTTATAAATTGCGGGTGCTCTAGCCCATTCCTCCACGTACACCCACAATAGTGTTTGGCTTAACACTAGGATAAATAGGCCCTCGCTGGTGGCGCAGCGGGTTAAAGCACAGCACAAAGAAGCTTGGGCCACTTGCGCATGAGTTCTATCCCCGCCTGCCCCAGAGGTGACCACCACATGGCTCGGCAGACCTCTCCTGACCCTTCTGCTGCTCCCCTCAGCAGTGTGCTTTGTCTGTCTGCCTGTTCTGCTCCCCACTCTGTCTCTGGTGGATCCTCTCACCCTCCGCATCTCTGGCCTGTACCCCAGTTCTGTACAAATAAATAAACAAATCTTTAAAAAAAAAACCACTAGGATAAATAAACAATTAATATATTCAGAACATCAAGACCTTAGAAAGTTTAAAGCCATCCAGTCTCATCCCCAATTTCCTAGAAAATGGGGGGAAACTGGCCCCCTGTACAAAGCTTCTTTCTCCATACTATGAAAATGTATTAAAATTAAACCCAACTAAAAAAAAATTAAACCCAACTGAGCTGGGAGGCTAGAAACCCCGGGAGTGATGACATCTTGAGCAGGTTGTCGAGAAGAAATCAGAAATGCCCTTGAGCTCTCTACACTAAGGATGCCCTTGTTTGCTGGGAATCTGGATTTGACATTTCATTTCCAACATTACCAGAAAGAGAACTTTGAAGACCTTTTACTTTAGATAGTACAGAAAGAGGGTTTGGGGACAGCAAGGAGACTATGTCTTATTCCTCTCTGTAGCTTCTCCCAGACTGCCAAACATAGAAGGGGCTTAGAGTAAAAATAAAATCAAGTTTCTGATGAAAAAACGAAGAACTAAAGACTAACTCTAAAGCTCCAGGGTAAGCAGGTTTGGACTCAAATGAGGCAGTTTAACCGGCCCTGGCAATCTGGAGAGATCTCCAAAGAGCCG
>NW_004567116.1:25805214-25858251 GCF_000260355.1 Condylura cristata
CCAGTCTGAGGGTTGCCAGGTGCCCCTGGTATTTATTTGCTCTATTCAACATCCCGAGCCTGGGGGCTCCTCATCCAGCCTCTTCCCCTCCCACCACCTCAGTGAGGCAGATAAGGGGAGAAATTGTGCAATCTTTGGGTGACCTCTGACCTCCCTCTGAAGGGCCTCCACCCTGCCAGTCCTTCCCCTCCCCCCTTCAGGACTTGTACCTCAAAGAGGTGTCCGGATGCAGGGACCCGCACACATTTTTGGAAGTGCCTTAAGGACTTACTTCTAGCTTATCTGGCCTCCACAGGTTGGGCCAGGGGTTCATGCAAGGTGAAGTATAACTGCTTGAGGTAAAAAAAAAATTAAAGAAATTCTGCCACAGAACTGTGGGCATAGAAATATGGATAGCCATGGTTAAAGCACTTTCAGAAGATAAATGGTTTCTAATTTTTGTCCTCTGCTCTGGTTTCGTGTCTGAATGATTCAGAGAAACAATTCAGAAAGGAGTTACCCTCAAATTCTCATTGGGTTGCACTGATTTGCTGGATTTTGCTTTGTTTTGTTTTCAGTGGTTTGTGGTTTGGTGGGGAAGGGTGATGTGGTTTTGTTTATTTTATTTCCCCTGTGGGATCAGCCTTTTTATTCTGGGCCAGCTCTGGTCACCAGGGATTAAGGTTAGCAATTTAAAAGGCAGCCACTTTACAGAAGGGCTGGGGCCCACACTTCCTGGGCACCAAGGAGGAACAGAGCACCTCCTCCCTGACACATGCGCTGTAGGGAAGGCAATGGCTTTCCACTGAAAAGTTGAATGATGGAAGAAACCCCAAATCCCTCACAGTAGGTTGAGAATTTATTCCTCAATGGTGAGTTGGGAGATTTTCTCTTGAAACCAAAGCAAAAGTGAGTCCATTTTGGTTAGGCGCCCTGACCCTCCTAGGAGACCCTACTAGGAGGTGTCCTCCTTCTCCCACCCAGTGAGTGCCACTGGGGTGGACTTGGCTGGCACTTGGCATCCAGTACACAGGGCGGGAGAAGAGAGTAAACAGGAGGAAACAGATGTCTGAGATTTCACCAGTCCAGACAGAGTGTATCCACACTCCCCATTTATTCCAAAGTCAACAGAAGACAAACAGGGAAATCCCAGAAAGAGGGCACCATTGTTTTGCAAAGGAAAACTACCAGCCCGGCAATGACCCACTAGGCTTCAGTGGAGGCCCATGAATACACTGCTCATAACTGCTGCTACTATGGATTAGATGGTCTCTGCAGTTCTGGGTGGTTCCAGATCTTAGAACCACACTGGTTGGAGAGATTCTCCTGAGCCACAGCTTCCTTCCTGGTCATGCCCCAGTCAATGCCAACATCAAAAACTTGTAGTGACCTGGCTTTATGTTTGTGAAGGTATTTTACATCAGTGACCTTGGTGGTTATGCTTGGAATGACTCTGGACTAAGCTGGAAACTCAGGATCCTATTTTCTGAGGAAGACACTGAAGCCCAGGGGAATTATATGAGCTGTCCAAAGTTGCACAGTTACTCAGCCAAGAGCCACGCCTGGCCTTATACCTCTTGACTCCTATTCAATCCAAATGCCCTCTCCATGGATTCTCAAAACACTTTACATAATATTTTTACTAAAAAACAATGCTTCCAAAAGTTAATCTTCTACATGTGAGGTGCCATTCTGAGAAGTCGTCATTGAATCATCATAGAAGCCTTATTATATAGGTTTGAAAACTACATTCTATAGGGGCAGAAAAGGCACAGAAAAATTAAAAGACCTGCCTGATGTTACAAAGCAAACAGGTGATATTATTTGTATTTAAACTGTTAAGAATCTATATTCTTAACCTGTGCTTGTCTAGTTCCCTGTGTGGTGAGTATTTACGAACTCAGCATGTCCCAGACATTGTTATGATCTTTTTTTTTTAGATTTATTTATTTATTCATACAGAACTGGGGTACAGGCCAGAGATGCAGAGGGTGAGAGGATTCACCAGGAACAGAGTGGGGAGCAGAACAGGCAAGTACACTGCTGAGAGGAGCAGCGGGTGGGTCAGGAGAGGTCTGCCAGCCATGTGGATCTCCTCCGGGGCAGGCGGGGATCGAACTCATGCTGAATTGGCTTAAGCTTCTTAGTCCTGTGCTTTAACCCGCTGCGCCACCAGGGAGGGCCTGTTATGATCTTTTTGTGCATCACCATCTTCAGTCTTTGCAAGAACCCTTTGACAGCAGTACCATCAGGCACAGAAAAGGAAATGGAAGCATGGAGGTGGTAGGTAATTTACCAGTCATCCCTCCACTCATCAATAGTGTAACTGGGTTTCCAACATGGTCTGTCTGACTCTGCAGCTTGAGGTGTAAGGCTCAGAGCCCTTACAGGTTTTTGGAGCAGTAGTTTCAAAGTGTGGGCCCTGGATTGCAGCATCAGCAATACCTGAGAACTTCTAAGTTACTCAAATTCTCGAGGACCCCACCCCCACCCCACTGCCCCGATGAATAAGAAACAGTGGTGGGATCCAGTGGTCTTATGTTGTTTTGGATTTTTTTTTTTTTTAATATGAGCCCTGCAGCTGATTCTGATGTCCACAAAAGATTGAGAACCAGTGTTCCAGGGGCAGGGCTTTGCTCCCAAGTGGTAGTATCATATTACTTGAGAGAAGGGCCAAAGTCAGCCCCAGATTGAGTCACCTGGTTCATCATCCACAGGGCACAGAAGGGGCTAGTAGTTCTACTGGGGAGGAATAATAAAATCTGGTGGTCTCAGGACACAGCACAGAGGACAGTGGGGGGACTCAAGTCCGGTGTGGGGGAGGGGGAGGCCAGCAGAGCTCAGTGCTGGGGCTGGCTAGGCCAGGGTGCTTCTGCCCCCCTCCCCACAGTCAGACCATGAGAGCTTTGCAGGCCTTAATGATCGGGAGACTCTTCCTGCCCATGCCCATGCCCCACCTGAGTGGGAACCCTGCCGAGAAGGCCCCCTGCCTCTGTCTGAACCCCAGTGATAGAGAGCTCCCTGCCTCCAAGGCAGTGCTTTTCCCTTCTGGATGTTTCTGCTTGTTACACTGTTTCCTCCTGTGATGGTTCTGCTTTCCTTACACCATTTCCTGCCATGCCTTCCTGCATCCCCAGGGGGCCACACCAACTATCCTGCCTCCCAGCAGCCCTTCAGATATTATCCCACAATGCCCAGGCTTCCTGGGTCTTCTCTCATCCTGACAAAGGCCATGGTTCTCCCAAGAATTCCTCTTCTACCTGTTTTTGTTGTTGTTGTTGTTGTTGTTGTTGTTTGTTTTTTGGTCTTCTCCCCACTGTGGCCCATGTGAAAAGACTTCCTGAGCTATTCTCAGAGAGGCTGCCTAGAGGCCCTTATTTGCCACATTTTGTTGGCCAACCCCTACTCAAGGACAGAGTACTAGGCAAGCAGAGCAAGGGGCTGTCTTGGAGGAGGGCAAAGGCCCCTTCTCAAAGGGGGGGCTGCTGGGAGGGTGTGCTGACTGCTTTCCCTTGTCCCTGAGAACGTGGAAAATGACAGCCTGCCCTTCAGACACTGCCCCTCTGCCTTCCCAAGGAAGGCTTTCCAGGTCCCGCTCAATATGCACTGAAGGAAGCCCTTCCTGCCCAGGCGAGTGCCCTCATATGTGCCTGTTCCCCATAACCTAGAAAATTGCCTGCTCCCTGGCATATCTCCCGATTTCCCAGGATCTATGGGGATTGGCCATCGCTGTTGGGACTCTTGGCTCTTGAAGCTGGTAAACATCAGACTGTGTCAAGATCCTGCTGTCTCTCTGCAGTTGGCAGGGGCTGAACCTGTCTGTAGGGAAGAGATAGTGATGGCTTGTTTTCACTGGACAGACTTGTAGTTATCTCTCCAAGGAAGCCAAGGGGTCTGGGCTGGGAGCCTGGAGATCTGGGCTACAAGCTCTCAAGATCCAAGTGCATCTTTCAGAGATAAAGTGCCTGAGTTCAGGTTCTGGGCCACCCTGACTGGCTGTGTGGCCTGGAGAAAGTTATTTCACTTGTTTGTTTTCTAGGACTTCCTCTGCTCAGAGGGATCCTAACAGTGCCTCTCTCTGGAGGTGGCTGCCAGGGACACAGAAGTCATGCATCTGAGTCATGGTGCGTGCAACAGTCGTTGCTCATGGGGTGTTTACTACTCCTGTTGGTATCACTGTCTCATACAACCTGATTAGGAATCAAGTACATCACTAAAGCCTTTAAAGTTTTGCTAAACTTTCTTTGTTCACTTGTTTGATCCAACTAACTGAGAGGGCAATGTCAACCTTTACTATCACGATTGTGTAAATGGAAATATGGAAATCCAGAAAGAGTAAGTGAATCATCATCAGATGCCAAAGCACTGACTTCCTGCCTGGGGCCCTTGAGGCTGCCTGTAACTGACAGTTTGACTTGCACCATAGTTGAGTTGCTTTTTTTTTTTTTTTTTTGCTACATTGCAGTATTATTTTTAAGCTCAAGGGTTAGACTCATGATCTTAAATTCCCCAATCTGGAAAGTGAATAGGCCTCCCTGACTTGCACCCCTCAATTTCTATCCTTTGCATGCTGGAGAGAGCGATATCATTATCTTTTCACTCTCCAACCTGGCCTTTAGGCTGGGGATGGTCCAGGTCCTGCCTGGTGTATGAATGAGTTAAATGCCAGGTTCACTGCCCAACCCAAAACTCAAGGTCTGACTGAGAGTGTAAGGTACCAAGATCTCCTGGAGTGTTCTGGGGACCCACCCCTATAGTCTAAGTCACTCCTGAGTAGCTACCCACAAGAACCCAAGTATTCGGTTCAGCTATTCTTTTGCAATGACCTGGGCCCAAGTCCATTTCTTTTGAGTTTTCTGAACTGAAATGAAGTAGGGTGGGAGTGGGGGTGGGAAAAGGTGGCTATATCCCTCTATCTTATCAACTGCAAGGGGCAGCTGAATCTCCTTCTGTGGGATTTATGCCTGTGTCTGGGCATGTCCATGTTGTGTTTAGAGGCTCCAGAAACACCAGATTTTCCCGCATGTTCAATCTAGCCTGATAAACACTACCTTTCTATTGGCTGCATCACTGTTTGCAGCCTGGTTGTGCTTTGTGTTCCCAGGAAGCATAGTTTAGCTTACTGCCCTTCCTCTGGCTCCCAGAGATGCTCCTCTCCCTTCTCAAGAGCCACCAGGCGTTGGCTCTGCTGAGCATTTATCATCCAGGGATGCTTCAATGACATCAGCTTCCTGAGAGCTGGACAGTTCCTCGACCTCAAAGGCCGGCTTTGCTGCCCTTCCTCCCGCTGCTCCTCCCACCCATGTGCAAGCTCAGACCCAACCCTCAAACCCAGCAGCACATGGAACTGGCTGTTATGGTCCTTGTTGTCACCCAGACCACAGCTCGTTTCTTTCACTGATTCCGTTTTGCATTTCACAGAACCACAGTGCTGAAGGTCTAAAAAGAAGGAAGCCTCATTGCTAGTAGGTGGCACTGCAGGACTAGAAACTACCTGGATACAGCACAAGGCTTTCTTGCACATGTTACTTTATACAGGAAATATAGAAGTGAATAGAACTACATGATGTGTGGCAGGGGTTGGAGAAGGGGTGTACTTCCGAGAGACTGCTCAAAGGGGTTTCTCCAAGGAGGCATCTGTAAGTAAACACTGGAGCAGAGAGAAGAGGGCCATCAGGTACACCCGAAGGAACAGTGTTAGGAGGGGAAACAGGAGTGTGGGGCTCTCAGCTGAACACGGTTATGCTCAGATACAACCAGGATGCCATGGAGGCCAAAGCAGAGTGAGAAGATAAGGGTGAGAAGGGGTGGGCTGGAGGGAAGGGCGAGGCCTGCGCACACAGAGCAAACGCCAGCAACATGCAGCCTGGGCACCAACTCCAGCACTCTGCCCGTTCTGGTAAATCCCTGCGTTAAAATTAGTTCTAACGGGCCCTGCCTGGTGCTGCAAGGGAAGTAAAGCTCTAAGAAGCTAGTCCCAGCCCCTTCAGCAGAGTTCTCGAGTTCGGCTATCTGGCAGGGGAGTGACCACATGGCACAGCAGACCTCTCCTGACCCGCCCGCTGCTCCCCTCAGCAGTGTAATTCGTCAATCTGCCTGTTCTGCTCCCCACTGTGTCTCTGGTTAATCTGCTCACTGCCCCTGCACCTCTGGCCAGTTCCCCATTTCTGTATGCATAAATAAATACACCGTAAAGAAAAAAAAAGGAAACAGAGATGCAGATGAAAGAGAAGACGATGACAATGGGACTGACAGATTCCTCCGTCTATTGACTGGACTTCTACAGAAAAAGTTGCTTATCCCTCAGTATAGAGATCGGAGGGATATACCATTTGGGTTTGACTACCAGGATTATAGGAAGCGCCTCAGGGGTTCTGAGCAAGCAGGTGACATAGCCTGAGGTAGACTGGTCAGCACTGACATACGTGGTCATACTTGACAACCAATCTAAACCTGATCTAAAAAGTGAAGAACTGTAGGAATGGAAAGTGTAATTACAGACCACCGCTATTTTATTCTTCAGTCCAAACATTGTCTTAGTTGTTCTTCCTTGTCATCTCCTATTAGCTTATTTCTGCTCAGTTTCAATCTCGTTCACTGGGATCTTTAATTAGACTATGGCCCTCCAGGGGTCTTCATGGATGGGCATCTACAAGTACACTTTGCAGGGAGGAACAGGGCACTAAGGAGAGGAAGAGGCCTTTTGTCAGATTTTCAAAGGAGTATGCGACCTCAAAAAAGTAGAAATCCACAATTAATCTTTTTCCACTTCAGTAATATTTCCATAGTCTGTGACTGTTGAGTCTTTTTTCCTCTAACAGTCTCTCATAGATCTGAGCTGAGTGGCTTTTGGGGTTTGCTTTCAGAAACTACGCAGGTCTAGCATTGGTATTTCTCCAGGCACAGCATAAAACAAGCTTAATTCACTCACTTCCACACTGACACAGGCGGAATGTTCCAATCACTTGGCTGCAGAGAAAGGCAGTGCCCCCCCCACCCCAGTCTCCACACAACCTTCTTTCACTTGATTATTATTTGAGTCTCACCCTGGCCCTGACTCCACATCTTGGGTTTGCACCATCTTCCTGAGTACACAGTCTTAGGCTCCTGTGAGCCAAAGAAAATAATACTATTCTGATAGTCAAAGGCAAGAACAGACTTCCTAAGCAGGTTGTTCATCTGCCAGAATTCCTGCTTGCTATGCTTATCCTTGAACTCCAGATATCAATCATCATCTCTATAGGGTAAAGAAATGGAATACAAAATACAGACAGTCTCCTGTTATTTCATTTTGTTGAAAGCAAGCAGCACATTCGGGTGGAGCATTTCAGATTCAAGGTTTTTGTGAGCATTCATTACTTTATTGGCTCAACAATACATATCAAGTGTCTACCTGGCCTCCAGATACTTTTTAAGTGTGTGGATGCAGCAGTGAACAAGTGAGACAGGGTTCCTTCCCTCCTGGAGCTTATGGACTGGTGCAAGAAGGAGAGATCACAAGTATATAAGGTAAAAGGTAAAAAAGTAAACATGAAGTAATATTGGAAACATGTAACCAAAGGACCCCACAGCATACTCGTGCTCAGCTCATGTGCTCAGCTATGCTAACTTGAGTAGAAGTTGCTGAAGCAAAGATGCATGAGATAAGAGATAGGTAGCCACTGGGCTAGTGCAAAGGCCCTGAGGCTAGAACTATGATAGCACAGCATATTGGAGGCACTGGATGAGAGCCTGTGCAGTCCAAGCATGAATAGCTAAGTCACAAGAGGCTAGCAACAAGGCTGAAGAAACAGGGCATCTGCAAACAGAAGGCTTTGTATGTCATTGTGGGATCTGTGTCCTTATCCTGAGAGCAGTGGGGAATTGTGGAAAAGTTTGTGTGTGTGATACCAAGGGATTTGAGGTTGTTAATGGTCATTCCAATCACAGTGTGGACAGTGGCCTAGAATCAGGCAAGATAGTACATGAGGAATCAGTTCTGACAGGAGATGCTGGTGATTTGGTCCGGGTAGAAGACAAGGACGTGATGGGAAGTGGCAACCCCTAAGAACACAGGTCACATGAGCCAACAGAGCTTGCTGTGGGGTCAGATGTGGAGGTAAGGAGGACAGTAGATGACTTCTCCAGTCAAGCCTTTCTATTAGTCCCCTTCCTGCACAGTCAGTCATGAGAGGATGATTTGAGTGCACATTACAGTTGGGCTTATAATATCCCAGGTATAAACCTGAAAGTGGGACTCCAGTCACACCTACCATTGTTGTGTTCATTAAAGGAGCCCTGGCTGCACCTCACCCCAACTCCTAGAGCTTTGGCACTAGGCCTATAGTTACCCAGATCAGGCTCCCCAGTCCTGGCTGATGCTGCTCTAATGTTGCTTCTTCAGAGTGGTCTTCACTGAGCCCCTCATCTGAGATTATCCCCAATCGTTCTTAAACACACTGCCCACTTTCCTTCCTTTAGAGCACTTGCCATGTTCTAAATAAACTCAATACATTTGTTTATTTGTACTTTGTATCTCCCCACAGGAAGGTCAATTCTACAACAATAGAAACCTTGCTGTTTTTGCTTCACAATGTCTAGAACAGAACCTGGTGCATAGTACATACTCAATAAAAAGAAGATGAATGAATACAGTGACGTATCACTTAACGGCAATTTGGTCCTTGTGCAAATGTCACAGAGTTACACAAACCTACAGGTATAGCCTCTGGCATGTCTCAGTCACTAAAAGAGACACTGTCATGTGTACAGTCTCACTGATCACAATGTGGTCGTAGTGCCTGACTATGCCTAACTTCTCAAAGTCGAAAGACCCTCAACTGCCCTCCTCTTGGGCAATCTGGACATTGACACCAGTCCTGGGCCTGGGCCTGGGCATAAACTGTGCCACTCCCACTCTCTGGGCCCCCTTGGAGCTCTTCCAAACTCACCCCAGCCTCCATCTGAACGCAGGGCTCAGGTGAGCAAAGGGTTTCCAAGAAACAACGATGGTTTCCTTTTCTTTACTCCCCAAAGCAGAAGAACCACCAGCACTGGCATTTCCCCAAACTCCACACCTTGGGGCCTGAAGCAAACTGGACAGCCTCCTAAGACAGAACTGCTTACACAAGGGACTGGACGAACTCAAGAGCAAATATTGCTATGCTGCTGATTTGTTACTTTCTCCCCCTAGTTTTCCCTATAGATCTTAGGGCCAAAGTCAACACACTTGTAGCTTATAAATGTGCAGTTCATGGTTCTTTGCAACCCATGCTATTGGACAGAATTTGGTTATCTCAGCTAAATTCCTTCCTAGAAAGGGCTCTAGGTTCTTCTCTCTTCTTCATCTAATTCTATTTTGAAAAAAGTCTATTTTTATAACATGAAGATGGGGGGTGCACCCTGCAGAGGGGGAAAGAAACAGGATGTGGTGAGGACCTGCCAGGCCCACAGTGAGCCCACCAAAGGAACGAGTCAATGATTAGTCACCAGGGAAGTTGACTAAGTCTCAGAGCTAGTGAGTCAAGGGCTGCCATGCAAGGGTCTGCTCCCATTGCAGTGACGAGTGTCTCCTGGAGCCAAGAGCTAAGTGACTACCAATAGAAAGCACCATCCAGAGATGATTTCCATGGAAACCTCTGTATACCGCTAGTGGGATAAAAGCAACTGTCATCTTGCACATTGACTGGACTGTACTAGGTTTCACTTGGGTCAGGGACAGAGAACCGATGGGGCCCTGGGTTAGGCTGGGTGCCTCTTTGTCCAGATCAGCAATGTCATGGCTCACACATTGGCAGATGTACTGGCGCTACTCCTCAAATGAAAGGAAAACCCTGTTCTAAAACTTCCATTCATTTGCCAGAAGTCTGACTGCCTAGGAAATATTTTCCTTTTAGAAGCTGCCTTTCAGGAAATAGAAACAAGATAACAGACTTTGGGGGGGAGCAGGGTTGATAAGAATAAGTTGAGGGATGTTATGGAGCTTGAGCTAATCACATGTCCGTCTGTCGGTCAGCCTGTCCTTGAGCGTTTTCATGCAGTCAGCATCACAGTTCACCTCCATCTTCTGCATCTGGGCCCCAGTGGGATAGCTGCAACCATTTATTGATACACATTGTGTGACGAGCACTTTATGTATGCTGCTTTATTCAACTCACATAACCCTCCTCCCACCCTAGGCCCCTGTTATATGGGGATTCATTAGTACTGTTACTTTACAAATTAGGAAACTGAGGAATGAGTGATGATCAATGGCTCATCCAAGCACACCTACAGCAAGTAGGTAACAGCAAGTACTGACACCAG
Organism: Condylura cristata; assembly: GCF_000260355.1. Lineage (NCBI taxonomy): Eukaryota > Metazoa > Chordata > Mammalia > Eulipotyphla > Talpidae > Condylura > Condylura cristata. The sequence continues at coordinate 25,815,478 of NW_004567116.1, forward strand.
GGGCCCTGCCCTGCTCAGCTGCCTCCCCTCTCACTGAGGCCAACTCTTGTCTCTCCCAAGATCACTTCACTCCCTTGCAGGCGAGTCAAGAGTTTGGAAAGCCACAAAGGCAGATAGAGCCTGTGGCTTTGTTCACAAGAGCAGGCCAAGGTTCTAATATTGTCTTACTTCAAAGCAACATCCAGTAGGCCAGAGAATGTGGGGGTGGGTCAGCGCAGGACATCGAAGCAGTCACCTTCAACCACTTTTTCAACCACTTCTTGTTGGCACAGGGAGTTCACTGGGCATCAGGGTCTTCCCCTCCAGTGGGGCAGAAGGCAGCCTCTACCAGTCTGCCTGCCCCCTTCCCTGTATCAGGCCCACGCCCGTCCTCCAAGAGATTCTCAGAGGTGGCATGACTAGGCCTTGGCAGCTCCTCCTGCCCCAGGTACAATTTAGGAAATGGACTATATGCACAAAGCCTGAGGAATCCCAGGGGCTGGGTGCAGATAACTTGGGGGGTGCAAGCAAACTGGCACCATGATTGGTCTTCTCACTGCCGCAGGAGCAGATTTGTTGTGACTAATGCATCAGGACTAAAGTAGTTTCACACGGTATACTCATTAGCCCAAGGCAGAGAGAGGCAAGTGCCAAGTTTCCCAAAGTGCAAAGTTTCCCCCCAAAAGAAAAGGCAGCCGCTCTCAGAAAGTACACACCTGCTAATGGAAAACACCCTAATGCCTTAATAAAACTGCAAGAAACCACACAGAACCAGTCAGATTCTTGGGGGAGGGAGGCAGGTATTTTAGGTCGGATACTCTCCTCTTCCTTAACCATCCTTCAGGATTGTCCCTTGCCCACAGCACAAATTTCTTGGCATAATTTTCTAGGATCTTCCTGAACTGGTCCCATACTGGGTTGAATGGTAACTTGCCAAATATTCATGTCCTCTTAGAAGCTTAGAACATGACCTGACCTTGTTTGGAAAGAAGGTCTTTGCAGACATAATTTAGTTAAGATGAGTCCTTACTGGATTAGGGAGGGACCTACATCCAGTGACCAGAAGGAGCCAACTCCATGACACCTTGATTTTGGACTTCAGGTCTCCAAAACAGGGAGAGAATACAGTCACTCTGATGGGTATTCATTTTAATGGCAATCCTAGGAAATTTACACAAGTTCCCACCTACGCTGCTAGCTTTTCTCCCACCAGTCACTCTCCTCACACTACAGGTATGGGATGTAGCTGCTGTACAGGTCAGATGTGATCTTTGTCAATTTGGGTTATTGTGTGATTTGGGGTGAACCAATTTTCTTCTCTAATATTCAGTTGTCTAATTCATAAAAATTAAAAGTAACTGAAGGGCTGTTGCAGGACATTTAATGAGGAAAATATACATGTAACAAAGGGAGACTACAGGAGCCACTGAAATATCCCTTGAGGAAGCCACTGTATTTATTTGGAAAATAGATCCAAAATCACCACTTGCAAGAGGGCAGGGCAGATTCTAAAGTCAAGGATAAAGAAACTGGAGGACCTGTTGATCAACATGATGAATTTGTAATGTGTAAACTGGTTGGCAAGAGTTGGCTGATAAACAGTGGAAAATTTGAAGTTCACAGGAAAGCCCAGCAAGAAAGAGTAAGAATGAGGAGCACCACCCACCCCCTCATACATGGTGTAGCCAAGGAGAGTTTTGGAGGGAAATTAGAAATGTCTAATGGGGTTTTTCAGCTGTGGCAAAGTGGACAAAATTAGTCCATTCCTTATTGCCCTACAAAATAATGTCTATATTGACAGTGATGTTTTTATGGCCATGAATTCTTTTGGTTTGAACTTGAAGAGGTATTGAATTTGGAGACTGAGTTGTCACAGAAGTGAAAAATGAGAGTCACTACAGAGATGTGAACAGAAGAATTGGACATCTGGTTTACCCCTGCAAAGTGGCCCTGTATATGGCAGGCACTTTATCAACATTATAAATAACGTTAGCTTCAGCCTCAGTCCTCACCTTCCTGATCATGATTCTTTAATAGTGCTTAGGCTTAAATGACTTATTCCCTTCTCTACCACTTCTTCACCTACTTGAATCCTCCTGACCTTCAAGAATGAGCTACCTCTCCCCTAATAAGTCACCTTTCCAGCCAAAAAGGGCCATTCTTCCCTTCTCCAACTTTGTGTTGTGTTCCCATGTAATCAATATAAAAGAAGACAAAAAATCAACTGAGGCTAATAGGGGAGATGAATTCAGAAAAAAAGGAATGGGGAAGTGGGGATATTGGGAGGAGGGGTCACCGCAAAGCTCAAATGGCCAACTGTTTTGATGGTCACCATGTTTGGGCTGGGCAACAGGCACAGAAGGGTGGAGAGAAAAGGTGCTATCTCTAGCAGTACTTTCTGTAAGGCTGCCTTTCTGAAACACGGTGAAAACAATCGCTATGCTAGTAAATGACTTTCCTGGAAGCGCTCCACAGTCACGTGGGCATGAAACCTAAACCTTCACCCACCAAACTTTTCTCTGCCCTCACTCAAAGCAAATAAATATATCCACCATGGCCAAATGTGGGCACGGACCTGAAAGTTGGAGCAGGTGAAATCCTCCAACTCACCCACAGAAGACTCTATAAGGAGTTTTCTGTGGGCCTGGAATGAGGAAATAACATTTACCCATTCAGTGGGAGGACAGAAGACAAGCAAGGGATAGCTTTCTACCCCCTCCCCCACCCCCAGTTCCACTTGCCTTGGCATCTGTCCTGGGCTACTGCACTGTGGGAGCAGGTGATACAACTACAAAAAAATTACATGCTTGTTGTTCTCAAGGAGCAGGAGACAAATAAGCAGGTAAGTGCAGTGTAGCGTGAGTAGAACAAGGACAGTGTAGCCAGAGGAGGGAACATAAACCCAGGAAGGTAACGCCTGCCTAAGTGTTGAAGGGTGAACAGGAATTGTATTTCTTTGGGTCTATGACTTACCACCACCACAAATATGCACAGGGGCTTGTCAGAATCATCCTCATTTCATAAATATTAAAATGCACGGAAATGTCAGAAGGGAAGTAGAAAAAGAGCCTATGATAATGAGGTAAAGAATTTTACCTCATCCAACTAAATACACTCCAGCTATTAAAAATGACACTGTATAAACATATCCAGTTGCATTTAAAGACATCTATTATGTATTGAGTTTTTAAAGATGCATATCAGAAAATGCATAGGTATCGGTGTTAATTAGTAGGAAGAAAAAGACAACGTGAAAACTAATCAAAACACCACAATTGTTTATCAGGAGTGAGATTATAACTAATTTTGAATTGTCCTTTTACCATGATTATACACAGTCTAAATTTTCTACAGAAAACATGTAAGAGTTCTGAATTGAGAAAGGAATAGGGAAGTTTGTGTCTGGGTGTGTGTGTGTGTGTGTGTGTGTAAAGCATTTACTGCTAGGAATGAGCTAGGACACGGGGAAGCCAGGGTGAGTCGACCTCTCCAGGTCAGAAGGAGTGAAAAGGCATCCAGACAAGGATCCCTGTAACTGCTCCCATTGTTGGCTGTTCGTGAATCTCCTCATATTTACTTTTTTAAAGGTCACATTCAATCAGTCCTAACCAACATCTTAAATAGTCTTCATGATACCATTACAGTCACCCTCCATGGTGGTGTGATCAGTTCTTGGAATCAAAGCTTCCTTTTGAAAATATTTGAGTAATTATTTATTAGCAAATCAGCATTGGCAGATGTGAGAGTTGACCTATAGTGGGGTTGAGGGGAGGTGGGCAGTGAAAATAAAAAAGCTCCAGGGTAGAGGAAATATGGTTTTAGGTTTTGAAGATCCCATGAGATTAGAGAGCCACGGAGAAAACCCTTTGTGTTTGCAAATGAATATGAGGTAGAAATCGACAGCCTAAGGTGACTCTAAGGAAGGTGGTCCAGGTAGTAGACAGCTGAGATCCTTGAATTTATCCTCTAATCCCTCCCAACTCTCCATCCCCAAGGTGTAGCAAAGAACAAGACACAGGTCCAACTTTCAGGGAACTTTGTCCCAGTGGGAAAGAGGGACAGAAAGCAAAGTCATCTGTGCTATGAAGACAGGCCATGATAAGTACCATGAAAATTAACTAAAGTTGACGAACAGAGACTGTGGACATGCTAGTGTAAGTAGACTGGTCAAGGAAGAGCAGACAGGAAGGAAGAAAGGGAGCATTGTATTCATCTGTGGAAAAACATTTAAGGAAGTGGGAATTACCAAGGACATGAGTTGAGGGAAGACTTGAAAAAGTAGAAAAAACAAGACAGCAAGAAAACCTATGTGCAGGAGCATAGTGAGGCTTGAGAAATGCTCCCAGAGCACTCCTCCTCACTACTGAGCTCATGGAGAACCAGTGTGGTCTCTTCAGAGCTGGGTCCCTCACACCCCATCACCATCCTGTCATCAGACCCAAGGAAGCTACTTTCTCCCACCACAACCTGGGCGCCAAAGTCACTGAACCCTGGCTGTATTTACTAGCAGTAAAGGGCCAAGGCTAAGAGCACAGGCTTTGAAGACAGACATCCCCTGGGTAATAGCCACATTCCTGTTGTGTGCCCTTAGGCAAGGTTTATGAGCCTTAAGGAAGCCCTGGGGTTCATTGTGCTGGCAATATATGGATCTCCTGGGGGAGGGGGAAGGATGCAGAAAAGCCCTAATCTGTAGCATCTGCCAACTTCTGTGGTGCAAATACTCCCATTGTGGTTGATTTCAGCTAGCAACAGGACAGCACTAACCATGGATTTAGAAAGAGGCTCTCAAGAACCTGTACCAGCCAGCTCCTGCAAACCACTGCCTCAGTTTCTTCATCTGTTAGGTACATTTACCTCATGGAGTACTTGGTGAGAGCTAAATGATGTATTATCAAAAAACACTTAACACAATGCATGGCATATATCGCAGTAAACGCTCCATAAATGAGAGCTGTAATTCTTTCTCAATAAGGATGTTGGGTTCCAGCTTGGAGTTAGTATGTAGAAACGAATTCTCAAAGAAGAGAAGTAGAAGGACCAAGGGGGTGAGCTGAGACTGTTCTCACTCTCTGTCTGCTTCCCGTGTGACTTTGGGCAAACTGATTTCCTTCTCTGAGTTTCAATTACTCTCTCTGAAGAAAGGGATTGAGCTATTTATAAAGTTCCTTCCAGACTGGACATCCTGCAACCTCCCACTTTGGGAACTGTTCTGGAAACAGCATTGGGAGGGTGAATGGTTGCAGATTGCCAGGACTGCATGAAGAGGGGTGGAATTTGCTAGCATTTCACTAATATTAAAAGTTACTAGACAGAGGTGGCAAATACCTGCAGTCTGGGACAGCAGGCCTGAGTGAGTTTTTTCCTAGAAAATGTCAAGGAAGATCCAGGAGCATGAGAGAAAAGTACCTAAAAACCAGACACATCAGGCAGTGCAAGAGAAAAAGGAGATTTGTATAGGTGAGAAAGTTCAAGTTTGATAGGCCTTTAATACATGTTTTAATTTTAACAATTGTTTAAATAAAATGTCTTTAAGAAATGTTTTAGAAGGGAAGCATTTCTGCCAAATTTGCATGGAAAGAGAATATTCAGAAAGGAGCTACTGACAAAACTTTGGTATAAGATGGGCAAAAAGGTGAGAATCGTGCTCTTTCACCCTCTCCAGATGCAGGCAGGAAAAAAAAAGAGGGTAGTAAAGAAAGCCAACTTAGGGCCCTCCCTGGTGGCACAGTGGGTTAAAGTACAGCACTAAGAAGCTAAAGTCACTTTAGCATGAGTTCGATCCCCGCCCCGGAGGTGACACACATGGCCCAGCAGACCTCTCCTGACGTCCCTACTGCTCCCCTCAGCAGTGTACTTCGTCAGTCGACCTATTCTGCTCCCTACTCTGTCTCTGGTGAATCCTCTCACTGCCCCTGCACTTCTGGCCTGTACCCCAGCTCTGTATGCATAAATAAATAAATCTTGGGAAAAAAAAGAAACTCCAACTTTTGCCAGACGCATGGATGGCACTGAGAATGGAATGAACCACACTGAGTTCTCTGAGCCTTCAATGTCCTCATTAGAATCCCTTTGAAGTACATCAGACTATAATTTTCAAGAGTCAAGAACAAAGCTTCATCTTGCCCTTGGCTCTTAGGTCCCGTCCATAGGAGCGAAGTATCTGACCCAGCTCCCTCAAAGCCACAGACATGAGGCAGGCCTCCCGCAGATGACAGCCTGTGCGGAGAGATTCTGTGGACTTTGCACTTTTCTTCATCAAGTCTCTGGACGACTGGCCTGAATTTCTTCTCAAGGGGACAAATGAAAATCGAATCTGAATGCTGGGATCCACACAGTGCTACCACTTGCTATTATGGTTTGGAACTCCATTTTCCTCACAAATGAGTAGTTCTCTCAAACAGCCTGCGAATCCAGAGCTCTTCTAAATCATTAGAAGTAGGTAACTTAACTGAATTTCCATCCCTCTAATCCCTGTTCTAACAGTTTTGGGTCAGATAGTATTCCTCTAAGGAGCTTAATTCAGACGCTTTGACATCTGGCAAAGTGAACCGGCCGTGAAGAAGAATATTTCATTCTGACTTGAGCTGAACTCTGACAGGTGAGCTTAATTACTGACTGCCTCCGGCTCCTCATCAACCAGCGTGTGACAGAAAGAATAAAGTCATAGTAAAATGTAATGACATTTTAGTTAAACTGAGAACTAAGTGGCGGCAGCCAGTGACCGGAGTGGCGAAGCCGAGACATGAAGAGGTCTTAGTGACGGGAACACCCCACCCCCCCTCACATCTCGGCTTCATGGTTTTAACGACAGCCCAGTGAGCTCCAGGCCTGTGGAGTCAGTAACTATAACTGCCACATTAACTGTGTCTATAAATGATTAGCAAACACAGCCTTTAAGCTTATTAAAAATAAAGCGAGCACCAAATCAATCATTGTCAAATGCTCAGATGTTGCTGCTAAAAATAAGTCCATTTGGAATTTTAAGAGCATTTATAGATGATGTTTGAATAATCTGTTGGGAAAACTTAAGAGTCAAGAACAACTCTGAATGACCCAGAAATGACAAGAGCTGGGTGAACCTCTGTCTTTTGCTGGTTCCATCGGTGTAATTTGGTCAAGCTCTGGCCCAGCTCTGCCTGTCACTCTGTTTGATCATGTTCACTCCCATCTCTGTCCTTCCGCAGCATCACCCACTGGGAGCGGTGTCTTCGCTCCTCTAAACCTGCTTCTCATGGGTCTGCGCTTCTCAACACTTGCGCCCAGCCCGCACCGTCCGCCATGCTTCCGGTGAGTGTCCACACTGAGCATTCAGCCCTATCACCACAGGGAATCCCCAGCCATCTTCATTCATTTAACATTATTTACTCAGCACTTATGCCAGCAAGTGCTAAAGACCTGCACAGGGTGGACAGGCCAGGCACAGCCCTCCTCCCTGAGGGCCTGGGTATGGGTGTTATTCTATCCAGTTTACAGGTGAGGAAAGTGAGACTCAGAAACTGCTCAGTGGTAGGAAGGAGCAGAGGGGATGCAAAACCAGCCGAGGTGGTTCTGCTCTCAGCTGGCTGAGTATATTTCTCTCCCAGGCTCCTGGCAAGAGGTGGGGGTCTCAGTCTCTCATGCTTAACATCTTTTCACAGATGCTCACCTGAACTCTACAACCCTTGGTCACCTAACTAAAGTACAGCTAAATAGCTCCGCCTCATTGTCTGCTGGGGCTGAAGTGATGACCCCAGGGCACCCCAGGGCATATGAACATGTCGGGGCCTCTGAAGAAGTTTGGGAAAACAAATGCAACTGGGAGGTGATCTGCTCTGCAGGGAATCTCATCTCCTGGCTCTACCAATTCATGGGTCAGTCCTGCTGGTGGCCGCAATACTCTCCTCTTACATCAGCGCCTTCCCCACGAAGGCTCCAGAAGGTCTCATTACATGCCCAGTATATACCACAAATGCCACACTCAACTGCCCACATGCTCAGGTTTCCTGGGCTGTGCACAATCTCCTGCCACCCAATCAGTGTAGCCCCGGAGGCAGTGGGCAGGGAGCCTGGCAGCCAGGCCAAGTCTTCCAGACCCTTCCAGGTCTCCACCTGGGCAGAGTTCTCAATTTCCAGAGGGGGTCACTGGCAGGAGAAATGTGACGCTGGTCTTTCCTGGAAGGAAAATAACTGCTGAGGGAAAGTATTAAGTGAATAGCCTACCGCAATTTGATTTTTAGTTTTAAAAATCAAAGCAACTGGCAACCAGATTAATACCATTGCCCAGAGGCTGTCAGGGAGGAAGGTCAAGGGACCAGGAAGGGACAAGTCATCAGCCTTCCCCCAGGGCAACTTGGACCCTGGATGGTCGAAGCTTACAGGTTCACCTCTTGTGCTGGGTCCTTTCCCCCTCTGATATCCGTTATCTAGCGAATGTGTTCAAATCTGTCCGTTGTGTCATTCTGACAGTGGTTCGGTGCAATAGCAAATGGCGATGTGAGCCCTCTAACTGCATTGTGTGACCTCAAACTACTAACTCACCCTCTCTGAGCCTCAAGTTTTATATCTATGGACTATAGTCCTACTCCAAAGTTTTATTAGGAGGTAAAAAGATGAACAATGGCATAAATGTTCAATGACAGGTGGACAAAAATAATCATCATGGTGACTAATTTTAAAAGAAGAGAACTTAAAAGATGAGAACTTAGCTTTAGAAGCTAAAACTTAGCTTATGGCCCCTCTTGGTCAGGAGTACGAATAGTGGGGAGCACCCTACGAGGAGGTTATGACTGAATGACACTGTAGGTAGGAGGACAGAAAAGCAATGGAAGCAAGATTCCTAAAGCAGAGGTGGAGGACACAGGCAGCAAAGGGTTAGATGAATCAGAGGAATAGGGAATCAGATAAAATTTAAATAAAAAGGAAAATCCATTTCTAATTTTGCTATTCACAACTACTTATTATCCACCTCCTTTTGATTAATCCTCCTTCATGCCCTTCCAGCATTCTCCTAGTTAATGACAGTAAACATACTCCATAAATAAAAAGTGCAGTAGAGGGGTAATTAATGCCAAGACATCTGAATTTTTAATCATGCGCTACTTATATTAGAATACGACTCCAGGCAAGTGTGACAATCAATTTTACTCTAGTTTAAAAAAACATACACGCACAAACTGAAGTCAGTTATTTTAGGGAAAGATTCTGCAAGCAGCGTTACAATTGGCTTCCATATGTCACCCAAATATGTGGTGCGCCACTGTGTGCCTGTCAGGATGCGGTACTGTCACTTCCTTGTCTTCTGTAGAGTTGCGCACTTGAGTATGATCAAAGAACAAAATTCTCACAAGACTGGGTGGAACCCAGCTGGCCACGATGGGTCAAGAGGAGACACTGACCGTATGATTCTACTTCTTAGCAACTTATGTCTTGGATAAGTCACCTCTCTTTCCTTATTCTCAGTGCCCCCACCTCCTACTCTGTAAAGTGGGCATGGCAGTTTAAGGTCACCACGTTTGTGAACACATCTTGGAAATGGCAGAGTCCTGCAGCTTATTGTTCACTATTTGCTGGTCTGACTAGGGCTGTGCCAGCTGCCAATGTTGCCAGTGCTTTCTGTGGTGCTTAGCATTACCCAAATTTGCCTACCCAAACCCCACACCTTTCCAGTGTCAAAAGCCAGAGTGCGGGCAGGTAACAACCGGTGGGGAAGCAGAACTCACCTGGGAACCAAAATCCAGGACCAGCGTACCCATCGGTATAGTGCTTAGGCCCCATGATTTATGTAAGAGGCTATGGAAATAGTTTACAATATTTTGCTTTAAATCAGAAGGAGTAAAGTGATTAGAATCCAGCCTGGATTCTTTTTTTCTTTAATCTCAACACAGTCATAACACATGCTTTTTAATATCCCTGCCCCCCCTTTTTTTTTTTTAATGGAGGAGTGGGGATCTATGAGGGCTTTTGAAAATCATCATCATCCTGACCAAGTCCAATGCTAATGAAGGCAAATAGTCTTTCCTTCCCTCCCTTTCCAGAGCCCAGATTTGTTCCTCTGGGACTGAAGCCTGACCCGTGATATCTGAGTCTTTGGAGGGCAATGCCCAGGCCAAGGACTGTGTGTGCCACCAAATCTCCACAGCGAGGCTCCAGGGTGGGAGGTGAGCAGTGCCTCCTCAATCAGCACCCTACAGCCGTATAGTCCAGTCTGACTACCAGACTCATCTTCCAGGGGGAGATACTTTCTACTTCTGCTGCTGGTGGTGCAAACTTTCCAGAGAGCCATTCAGCATTATTTAACGAAATCTAAAAGTCTGTTCTTTAACCGAACAATTCTATACTCAGGAATCCATCTGATAATCCTTTGTGTGCAACTGTGCCAAAAATACAGGTATAATGGACACATCGTTCATGACAGCAAAAATACACAAAGCCAAACATCTGTCAGGAGGACAATAGCTCCTCAGCTGAATACAGCCAGCAGCCATACAACAGGCAGCAATACAGCAAAAGGGGTCCACCTGGCCTCTGTGTCAAGAGATGTTGTAGGGAAAAAGATCTTTGCGGGATGGTTAAGTATGGGGAGAAGGGAAGGACAGGTGTATTTGAATAAGCTTATTTTTGTACACAATTTCTGGAATGGCATGTAAGAAACTGCTCCTGGAAGTAATTCCTAAAACAGTGGGAATGAGGTAAGTGGGGGGGTGAGGCTGGTGGGGGAGCATTTCACTGGGTTTCTGGCAAAGTGCACCATTGGTACCTGCTCTTTGCTCAGTGACATCTGCAATTCAGCTCTACAGTGAACCTTCTTTCCAGGTCTCTTTCTGGAAGGTCCTATACTCCCAGGCTGCACAAAGGTAAAAGGCAAAAAATAGGGGCTTAAAACTAAACTTCCATTTCACCGAGTGACAACGTCCATAGGTGTCAGTTTCTTCATCTGCAATATGGGAGCAATTACATCTGCTTTAAAGGGCCACTTGGAGGAAGAAATGGAACAATCTCCGTGGAAACATTTAGCATTGGTCTGTCTGGCACATTGCACATTTCAGGCACACAATAAAGATCAGCTGCATCTGAAGCCAGTGGAAGAGAAAGGGGGTACTACTGGCAGGTGAACATTACTACCTGTAGAAGATGGTATGGTCTAGGGTGGGGATGACCCCAGCCTGCTGGTGGGGCAAGCGGACACTGAAGTTTCCTTGGGTTGGATCAGTCCTGACAGCTTCCTCAGAGGGCGGGGGATGGATCACTGGTGTTGCCCAACACCACAAATGGGGCTGTTTGTTCATCAGCAGGAAGGGATAAGCTAATGCTTTGTGCCCAAGACCAGACACCATCACATTCCAGGACCATCTATGTGGTCTCCTCTTGGAGTGCTCTGTCTGTTCAGACCCAGGATGTGTCCTCAAGGATAACCAGACACAAGCTCCTGTGCCCTGGAATTTCAGGCACTGGTAATTCTCCACCTCAAGCTACCTCTGGGTGAGGAGGTCACAGGCAAAACCCAGGAAGGAGACGGGGAGTGGGTTGCATAGCCGAGGTTGAAGATCCCAGTAATTTATCCAACCTGACACTATCCTGGGTCACCAAAGAGGGAGGTCCATGTTCATCTGCTCCCATCTTTACTGGGATTAGGTGGTCAGTGATCCCTTTCAACAAGGTCAGGGGAGAGGTGCGGCCACTCAGCTATGAAACAGGCTCATAGAATTTCAGTCATTTGTCAAAAATCCCCACTAGGGGAGTGGCATTTACTGGCTACATAGCTCCTCTCACAGTGCTCCTCCTGAAGTTATTCCTTATCTCTGCCTCTCAGTTTTGCCCTTTATACTATGAGCAGTAGAATCAGACATTCAATTTCCAGGATGCTCTAAGTTCAGTTGCCTCTGATGCAATAAAGTCCTGTGCTGCTGAAAGTCACCACTAGATGGCAATAGTAGCCGTGACTTTCCAGGGCAGCAGTAGGGGTGGACAGGAAGTGGGTCTCTGCCACCTACCAGCTCAGTACTTCAGAGTGGCAGCTTCTAAGCCATGCAGGGATTCACTTGGCAGTGCAGGGATGGCTTCTTGATTCCCTGCCTGTCTAACGCACCAGGGCCAAAGAAGGAATTTCCCACAATCTGGAGACAGAATGAACAGCAAGCCAGGCCCCAGCTCAGGGGAACCAGCTCCAGAACCTTGCTGGCACTAATGTCCCACTGTGCATCTGAACAAAGACACAGGAACTGCCTGGCTGCAGGTCCTACTGGGAGCATCCCACGTGGAGGGTGGCAGGCAGCCCCTGAGCCCTCACTACAAACCATATTCACGTCCTTGCCAAATCCAGACCTCTGTGGTGATCACATGTGCAATGAATTCTGGGTTCAAAGTGGCTATTTATTGGATACTGACTATGGGCAGGCTCCATATGAAGTGTCTTACATTTACCTCCCTCCATCAATTCTCACAAAAAGCCTGTGAGGCAGGTACTATGATCACGTTTTATGACTGAGGAAACAAGCTAAAAGAGATTAAGTAATTGCCCACAGTCACTAGAAGTAGGGAGTGGTGATCCAGAATTTGATTTCAAGCTCTTAAGATTCCCAGGCTTACACTCTTCTGACAGACTTTGGTTGGGCTGGAGTACAAGAAGCTTGGGAGGAGTTAAGAAGGAGAAGATACTCTGGAGGTGGGGTGTGGAAGAGAGGGCTGAGATGGTCTGGGAAATGGCCTTGGTGCCAGGGAAAGTTCCTTTCCAGTCTTTGGAAATGGTGCCATTACAAAATCGAAGGCTCTCTTACTCCAGAGTATAGTCCACGTCCCTCACCCCAGAAGTGCTGGCTGCTGCTGAAAACAGCATATTGCAAAAGTTAGGAGCTTGGGCCCTGAGACCATACTGAGTTACTGGCTGGGGGACTATATCCTTTTTGCAAATTTCTTCACCTGAAAAAGATGGTGGAACCACTCAGAGTGTCCTCATATGCTTTCACTGAGCCTAGGATTTCACAACATACAAATATGCTTACAACACGCCCTGGATACAGCACGTGCTCAGTAGATGCTTCCAGGACTGACGCGGCCGCTGCAGCGAGTATTGTCTGTGATTTGGTTCTCCCGTCATCTTCCCCCTTGACATCGTTTTTAAAAAATCAGAAAATCTCCTGCCCTGGTAATATGTCTCCTGTGTTCTCTGATCTCCAGGCTTTGCCCATGATGCCACTTACCCTTTTGAACAACCCCTCTGAACCTCAAAGGCCATGACAAATGCATACAGTTTACCTTGAATGAGCTCTGCTGAACAGGATTCATTCTTCCAAGATTCTGTCAGCAGTCACCCCTCCCAGAGCTTCCCACACTCCTTGTTCATATCAGGGGGCCCCGTGTTTGCCGTGCAGATGACCAAGGCCCAGATGGTGGCCTGCAGGGTGGGCCTGCTTCAGGAAAGGGGAAAAAAAAACTGTCCTTTTATTCTCCAAGGATGGGACAATGTATCTCCCTCTTTTTTGCCCTCTTCCTGCCCTGAATTCATGCAAGTTGAATTCCAAGCGCAAAAGCAAAACCCACTGTCCCAGAAGCTCTTTGCCCAGATTGATCAAGTCTAGAGTTGACAGGCCTTCTTCCCTCTTAAGTAGGGAAAAGAAGACATACTTTTTCCTTAGGACACTGACTACTTAATCCCTTTGGCTCAACCACTGATTCAGGCAAAGGAAAGGGTTAACCAAGAATTATAAACTCAAATTCCTAAAGAGGTCAAGCAACCAGCTAGGTGTAAAACAACTAGGAGTTTTACTCCTAAGAGCACTCCTAAGGTTATTCCAAGAAATCTTTTAACCACTCTTCCAGACAAAGGTGTCCACACACCTAATTCAAGCTAAGGATCATCAGCTTATTAAATCTTCGGATTTTGAAACTGAGCCTCAAAAGGCCAGTGGGGTTCTAAGGCCTCCGTGTTCTCAGAGCAGCCTCTATGTAATTAGAGGCAGGCCTGAGTCTGAACCCCTGCTCTATCATTTCGTAGCTCTGCAACCTCTCCTTACCCCCATTTTCCCAACATTAAAGTAGAAATATAATGAGAATCTACCTCACAGGGCTTTGATGAGTCAATAGGATGTAGATGCAGACCCTTACAGACTCTGAGCTAGGTTAATGTGCAATAAACGATTGTACATCTTATGGCCCAGTGGGCCAGTGGGGGATTTTAAGGGAAGAAGATAAGATCTGCAAGGCTCTGCAGTGACACTGTACCTCCCGGAAGGTGCCACTTCTACCTCTTCTCCCAGCAGGTTCCGACGTGTGGCGCAGGGACAGCTTTGCTTTTGCCGCCAAGCGAGGGTCTGAGCTCTAGCACTCAGTTCTGCACTGCTACTGGCCAAGGCAGCCACACGCACGGGCAGAGTCCTCCAGCTCTGAGCTAGTCTGACACATGCCAAGAGCTGCCCCAAAGTGCTGTGACCTCTACTTTGGGGGCGACACGGAGCTCTGTGCCCTGACCAGGAATCGTGCTCTCTGGTCTCCTGTCTCCAACAAGCCCCCAAGTGCTGAGCTCCATGCCAGATGCCACAGCAGGTTTAGGGGCCTCCGTGGCTGGACACACTGCCTCCCACCTTGAAAGCTCACTCACAAGCGCTCCACCAGGAGAGCCCACCAGCCACGACGGTCTCCACACTTTCGCTGTCATCAACCAAATGGGGCTGTCTTTTCACCTCTTGGATGTGCCTCTCCCACATTTGTCACCCAGATTCTAGCTATAAAACTGGAAATCCAGCCCAAGCAAGGCTGACGGGCTCCGGAGAGATCCTCAGCACACGTCGCTCCGGAGGCCTCTGTTCTGCCTGCTCACACCCTGACTTGCATTTTAGCTCTTCCCCGCCCCACCCCCAGTTTACAGTCTCACCCCTCAAAACTCACAGAGCATAAAACAGAAGTTTGCCTTTTCCTCATGGCCCAAGAGCATCATAACCATCATTAACTGCTGGAAGGGCTGACAAGACCGTGGATTTTTTCCGTGTTATCTTCCTTCGCCATGAGCGGTTGACTGTAGCTGTTGGCTGGGTGTTAGAGAATCTACTTACTTGGTCCTAGTCAGCAGCTTTGGGTCTGCCTAGGTCTGGGGATGGGATGACAATCAGCAATGTCACTATTCACTGAGCAGTCTCTGTGGTCAGACTTTCTGGTGATTTCCCCGAAGCTTCTCAAGCACACTAAGGGGGAAGAACTCTTGTCCCCATTCTTCAGATGAAGAAAGTGACCTTGGAGTTGAGGTGCCTTCCAGTAGAGGCACAGAGTAGGAAGGAAGAGAGTCATGTGGCATCCAGTCTCTGCCGGCCGTGTCTGTGATCATGATTGCCAGGTTATGCTACTTCCACCCGATTACCCAGCTCTGGAATCATCCATTCCACAGATGGTTCCCTTTCCACCCTCCACTTTCCCTCCTGTCCGCCTTGTAAAGATGTGCATCTTGCCTTTCCCCCACCGGTTGTAAGATCCATGAAAGCATGACATATCCTGTCCTCTCCCTCCTTTCTCCGTGGGGCATTGTGCCTGGCACACAGAGGTGTCTATATTGGATGGACTCACTTTTTCCTTTCTGTCCATCAGATTTTCTCATCTTTGTGCTCATCCTTGCCTGTAATTCAGGCTTTGAATTGCCACCTCAAAATTTTCTAATGCTCTCTCTGGTAGTTGGGACCAGTGGGGATACCTTTATCTTTAAACTGGAACTGTATGGAAGCCTTCCCCCAATATTCCACTGAACTTCTACCTGTTCACTGTATCAACTGGATGCTCCACAAAGCTCCAGGATGTAGCTGGTAGTGTTGCCTTGGACTCCATGGCTGGGCCTCACCTCCAGAAGAATGAGAGTATTGCCGTCCTGCCTGCCTCAAGTCCTTTTATGGGGTTGTTGTGAGAGGCTGGGCTGTCAAAATGGTGCTGGCACACTAATTTTTGGCAAGAAGCCTTTTTTCTTTTATTTGTACTTCTTTTTATTTCTTCATTTTGTACATTTTCTCATCTCAGTTGTAATCTGCATGGACTTCCCACCACCACGTCACCCCTGTGCCATCACCACAGTCCCATGTGCTCTTCCCGCCCCAGTTTTGATCCTGTTCCCCTCTCCTCCCCTATAGAATATCTCTGGTTTGCAGTTGTTAGTTGGTGCTCGTTTTTACTTTATTAGGACTAATTTTTTTTTTAAGAAATCTTTTTTATATAGGGAGATGTTTTTGAAAATATCTGGCAAAGGCCCTATGTACCCTTGGAGGCTTGCCTGTGCTATCCCTAAAGAAGACTCTATTCCATGCTGAAACAGATGAAAACCAAGTCAATGAAAAAGCCGATGGCAATCCACACCTAGAACAGCAGAGCAGGGTAAAAAGGGCAACAAGTCTGGGCTTCAGGAGTGGCTGAATCACTGCTCTGCCATCTGCTAGCAAATGACACCGGATAAATTCCTTCCCTCGTTTCTTACCTTTTTTTTAAAAAAAAAAAAAGATTTATTTATTATTTGTGCATACAGAAATGGGGTACAGGCCAGAGATGCAGGGGTAGTGAGAGGATTCACCAGAGACAGAGTGGGGAGCAGAACAGGCAGATCTACTGAAATACACTGCTGAGGGGAGCAGCGGGCGGGTCAGGAGAGGTCTGCCACGCCATGTGGTCACCTCTGGGGCAGGCGGGGATCGAACTCATACTGAAGTGGCTTTGGCTTCTTAGTGCTGTGCTTTAACTTGCTCTGCCACCAGGGAGGGCCACTTTTTCCTTTTAAATGTATATTTATTTATATGTACAGAAATGGGGTACAGGCCAGAAGTATAGGGGGTGAGTGGATTCAGAGACAGAGTGGGGAGCAGAACAGGCCGACTGATGAAGTACACTGCTGAGGGGAGCAGCGGGCGGGTCAGGAGAGGTCTGCCACGCCATGTGGTCACCTCCCCAGCCCGGTATCGAACTCATGCTGCAGTGGCTGTGACAGCTCCATCGTGCTATGCTTTAACCCGCTGCACCACCAGGGAGGACCCCCTTCCCTCGTTTCTGCCCAATAAAGTGCAAACGTTTTGGTATAGATTTGTCAGTGGTCTTAGAGTCCCCAAATCTCTCCAAATTGCTTACATTTTGTGGTCTGACCCCAGACGACCGGGAAGGAAGGCTGGCACAGCCATGGTGAGTAGAGACCCTTATCAGATCAAATTATACAGAGTAACCCTTAGCCATCCCTTCCGTGGCTTTAATTGTAATTTTCTTACATTTATCATAAGGAAGATATGAGAACTCTTACTCAAAATGTCTTAACCACAGTAAGCATTCAACTATGATGGTGACTGAATTTGAAAGTGACCTCTGAGTCAATGGTGAGATAGCTTGGCACCTAGATACCCTAGAGGGACTCAAGTCTATGGGACAGACATCCCCGAGACGAACTAGAACAACTGCCTGGTGTTGAACGTTGACCAGAGTCCTCACGAAGCTCAGCAGGACAGCTTCTCGCAAACATGCCAGGGAGCCCCTGCTCATGTCTTTTTACTTCCCGCTTCAGCAAAGCTCCAGAGCCCGGACAGTCAAAGAGGTCCTTGCAGCTGTCCCTGTGCCCATCCCGCCAGCCCTGGCACCCAACGAGATGGCCTCGAAGACAGACCGACAGTGAGTGGAGCTCCCGTTTTCCTAAAAGGAAGCTATTTTTATCCCAGCCGCAGTGGAAACTACACATATTAACATAACCTCACCAGCTACTTCCAGCCCTTTAATTTTTTAAAAACACGTTGCATGATCAAAAGCCATGCCAGCGTAGTATCTACAGCTGACTGATAAAGAGAAGGGGGATTCAGGCTTCCTGAATGGACAATATGTTTGAAGGGTCTCCACCCTGCACAGATCACTCTCTGTCCCCCAAGTCATCTTGGGCCAAGGGCTCCTTGAGAAGATCCTCTATTTCTGAAGTCTGATGCTGGTGGCCGGGTAAGTGAAGGTTGGTCAAGCTGGCACTGCACCCAAGTTGGGCAGATGGTAACAGATGGCACGCAGGGGGGCAGCCCCCCGCACTCAAGCTCCATCCTCTCCACAAAGTCAACCCCCTCATCCCTGTTCATTCTTCCCATCCCTGCAGGTTATTTTTACCATGGGGGAAAAAAAGTGATGCTATTTCTCTGCATTTTACTCTGAAACAAGTCACACCAGCTCCCTCGAAAAAGCATCCAACAGATGGCTCTGGTCCCTTGTGCTCAGAGAAGCAGCAAATCTCCCCGGCTGCCAGCAGGTTATTGAAATTCCGTGCATCGTGCAGAAGGAATGGTTTCAGACGCCTTTGTTCAGAATGGCACAGAGATGAGGAGTTCAAGTCCTGTATCTGGTTCTGATTGTACAATTCCAGGCACAAGGAAGTGACTGGCCTGCTGTGTCTCCACTTCCTCCCACACAAGATGGGGGTAATAGCAGTTTGCTTTATGGAGGGATGGTGAGGATTAAGTTAATAATCCAGGGCCTGGCACATGATAGGTGTTCTGTGAGTATTGGCTGAATCCGTGCCTCTGATGGAAGACTTTGCAGGGCTGGGAAGGGACTCTGCAAGGCCCTGGCCGTTGGGGAGGGAGGCTCCTAGGCCACATGGACCCTAGTACCTACCACCTGTGTATTTGCTGAAAGCCAGCAAAAGCAGGCAGCAGCCCAGGTGGAGCTCACTGCCACCCTGTGACCAAGGGCACTGAGCTGCCAGTCCCAGTCCCAACGCCAGTGGAGAAGTTTTAGGTCTCCTCGAGGGTCTCAGACGGGGCAGGGCAACAATCTCAGCTCCCATTTAGTGAGCACTTACCGTGTCCCAGGCCCGGGCTGAGCATATGCCAGGCCTTCTGTGCACTGTGAGGAAGGTACTATCAGGATGCCCTTTCATAATGAGAAAACTAAAGCTGAGGAAGGGCAATGACTTGTCCAAGGTATCACAGCAGGGGAGCAGAGGCTGCAGGATCCAGCTCCACTGCATGAAACAACAGGGCCCTGATTTGGGGTCGGAGGGCAGAGGGCTGCTTCACACTTGCCCAGCCTGAGCAGCAGCTCGAGGGCCTGACCCAGCCCCTCACGGCAGGCCTGGCCGAGAGTTAGAAGTTGCGACTTTATGTGGGATTTGGGTCCAAGACCTCTGGGTTCCAGAATTACAGATTCTGCCCTCTCATTGTACAACATTCTTGGGAGAGAAAGAGGATGTGTGATGCTCTCTTTTCCCTCCCAGGCTACAGGGGTTCCTGATCTCCTACTCCCATTAGTGCAGTGTCTGGCAGTCTCTGCTTACAGGCCAATATGTGACCTGGAAAAAGGGAGACCTGACCCAGTACTGCCTGAGGGTCAAGTGCTCTGTGTCGGGCTGTGTGTGTGTAGAAGGAAGGGCAGGAGGGTGCAAGAGAAAGGGACCCAGAGGGGTTGTGACTTGAGGCAGCATAGCCTAGTGGAAGGGCTTGGTTGGCAGAACCTTCTCCAAACTGACCCTCCCAGGGTCCCCTGCATTCAGCCACCCTCTCCAAACTGATGACCTTACTCATGCTGAGGTGTCTGTGTCTAGCACTGGTTTATTGTATCCTCCTTTAAACAGTCCCATTTACACTTCTGCAGAGGTACTGGGGAATTGCTACCCTGCCTCTGTTGGTCAAGTGGTCGCTTCACCAATAACTACCGCCAGGAAGTTGGCACTTATAGAAGAGCAACAGTACACCTTGGAGTGTATGCACAGCCTCCGTCCTCATCCCTTTCTCAAATCTATGCTTATTCTTCCTTCAATGGCTTCTAGACCCACTCATTCCTTTCCATCCCTAATGCCACCCCTATTCGGGTCCTTGTCACCTCTCTGTATACAGGTGCCTCCTCTGTAAAATGGGACTAATGATCGTACTTTCCTTACAAGATTATGGCAACGTTAAACAAGCTGATATGTGTCGGATTCATAGAATAGTACCAAGCGCCCAGGAAACCCTCACTAACTGATGGCCACTGTCACCACATCATCTCCTTCACCAGCACTATTTCCATCACCATCAACATTAGGACACCAGTACCAAGACCATCAACAATTCCCAGCCAGGCCACCAGTCTCCACACTTTTCAGAGTCTGAAATAAATATTCCTGTATATCATTTTCATCGTGCCCCTCCCCTGTGCAGAATTCCATAATGGCTTCCTACTTCCTGGAGGTGAAACCAAATGACCCTGACTAGCCTCTGAGGTCTTCATTCTCCAGCCTCAAGTTCCATGGCAATGTCACCTTCCAGTATGTTCTTGGTCAAAGTAGATCTCCTTATTGTCACTCCTCACTGCACATGGCCATTCCACCTCCAGGCCTTGCACAGACTGCTTCTGCCCTCAGAAAACCCCCTCATTCCTCTGTTCATGTACCCCAAATCCTCTAGCCCTTCTAAGGAAACAGGAAATCAGAAACCAGCTCTTGCCCCATCTCCCCGAGAAGGCTCCGTTTTCTCATCTGAAGTTGGGCACTAAGGTGGCTTGTGCAGGTAAAGCATCTTACGTCTTTAGGTGGAACCTGGAAGGCAAGAAATGTTCCTGCTGGTGTCGTGTCCTCTGGAGCCTGCAGACCCAAGCACAGGAGCAACAGCAAGACAGGGTGTCCGGAGTCCAACAGACTTGAGCTCAAAAACTAGGTGCCGCCATTTGCCAGCCCTGTGCCCCAGTTGGCCAGGCTCTCCTGCTCCTTTTTCTCATCTGCAAAGTGAGTCTGAGGCTAGCCTGATGCTGTAAAAGCCACATGCCAGCACCCAGAGATGCCCAGTAAGGGTTAGCTCCCACCTTCAAAGATCAGACAGCCACAGGGGTTGGTTATTAGAATCCAGAGCATTGCCTGCAGGAGCAGTTCAATCCACCTGCTCCCACAGGAGAGGGAAGCAGTGGCTGAAGTTCTCCAGTGAGAGGCCCACTCCCAGCCTCTCACTGGGAAATGCCCCCTCTTTTCAAAGCTGCTTTTGTGTTCAAGACAATAAAACTCGCATCCATGCCAACAGCATAATTGTGCAGGCACTGGTTAACAAAAAGGTTTAAGAGGGTAATAAAACGCCCACATCTCAGACTTCAAGCCCAGCAAAGGAAGAATGGATGTTGTGAGGGACATAAATCCTCAGATTCCTAAAGGATGCTTTTCTCTCTGCCTCCAAGGGGGCTGTGCAGAGCAGGGTTAGGCCTGGCACAAACAGGTATGCTATGCCCTCCAGTGGTACCCAGGTATCTGGACCGGACCAATACCAGACAAGGAAGGTCTCAGACTGACTAGCTAGACCCCAAGAGGCATCCAACCAAACAGAAACAGAATTCCCTGTAGCCTGGGGGAGGAAGTCTGCCAAGAGAGCAGAGTATAAGAATAATCCAGTTACCCTCTGGCTGAGCCTCTGTGGATAGTTACTGAGTCTCTGCAGAGAGGCTCATTCTCTACAAGAGAGTCCAAGTAAGAGGATGAGCGTGAACTTGTTTTGCCTGTGTGGAGCTCTAGATGGTCCATGTGTATAAGTGAGCGTGGGGGTAAGGGCTGAAGAAGGGGTCAGGCCGGGGGCTGGGATACCCTCTTAGTAACTGCTGACTTCTTGGGCACTTGCTGTGGATGAGCCTGGCCTTATGCTAAGCAATATATCTGAATGACCTTCTTTTTAGCCTCATTTCAACCACACTCTTGAGGTTCCATATTATAGAAGAGAAAACTAAGCACAAAGAGATGAAGTACTTACCCGAGGTCACAGAGTAGAGAAGCGACTTCAACTCAGGCCTGTCTGAAACCCCAGCCCCTTCTTTTAAGCGTTATGCTTTGCAAATAGCTAAGACACTATACAAACCATGGGTATCACTTTAACTCATCTGAGACAAAAGGTGAATGTTACAAAAGCTCAGCTGTGAAGCCCAGTAACTAGAGGCAGAGAGTGAGTGTGCTTAGGAGTCACTACGAAGGCCATGGAGCAGACAACAGGCCCATGCATCCCAGCGCCCTGCGCGGCCTCCTTCCTCAGCCTCCAGCCCTCTCACATATACACATGGACCATCTGGAACCCCACACGGGCAAAACATGCTCATGCTCATCCTTTTACTTGTACTCTCACACCTGGTCTCCAGAGGCAAAGAATATTGCCCCCACTTTAGAGATAAGGAAAACGGAGTCTTGGAGACGTTAAACACTTTGTCAGCTCAGTGATGTGGCAAGGATTTCACCATGGTCCCTCTGACTCCAAGGACCCTCTTCTTGGTGCTAATCTAGTCTGGTTCTGCAGGTGTGGAAGATGCTAGGCTTGGGAGTCCCTCCAAGGCTTCCTCTCCCCACTCACAGTGTTTGCTGAATCGTGGCTGCACTTTTGTTCAACTGCCTGTCTCCACTGCCATCCTGTGAGCTTCTCTGAGGGCAGAGACATCTGTTCATTCACCATGGTCCAGCCCGGTGTGACTCACAGGTGCTCAATAGATAGTCACCAATTAGAACTGCAGCTCAAGACTTCCCGTCCCATTATGGGAGTTAGGAGAAAGCAGCAACTCCAGGAGAAGGTAACAACAGGGGCCTCCCTGGTGGTGCAGGGGTTAAGTCTCAGTGCAGTCAAGCTGTCATCAGCCACTGAGGTCTGAGTTCAATCCCTGGGCAGGGAGGTGATCCACATAGCACAGCAGACCTCTCCTACCTCTCTCACTGCTCCCCTCAGCAGTGTATTTCAGTAGATCCACCTGTTCTGCTCCCCACTCTGTCTCTGGTGAATCCTCTCACTGCCTGCATCTCTGGCCTGTACCCCAGTTCCTGTATGCATAACAAATAAAAAATAATAAAATCTTTAAAAAAGAAGAAGTTAACAACAGGAAAATGGCTGCCTTTTAAATTTTATAATAACCTACTAAGTGCAGTATCTGCCATTTTCTATGAGGGAAGGAGTGGTGAAGTGGGCCAGGAGGAGCCTCCTTCTCCCCGTGCCCCAGCGTGGTGGCATCAAGGACACCTACCTGAGTCTCAGTGGCCACACGTGTCTGCCTGCCTTGGCTCTCTTGGCTTACATTGTCACATTTAGCAACTGAAGAAAGAATACCCAGCTAAACTTGAACTTCTGATGAGCGATCAATAATCTGGCTTAAATGAGTCCCAACACACCAGAGAGACCCACATCCTGGTGTAGGCTAATATCTGTTAACCACTTAAACATAATTTTAAAATTATGCCTGCCCATTTTAACTGGGCACCCTGTCTTCTGTCTGACAACCCCACCTGTGAGTGCCCTCAGTTGTTGGGAAGGGGTGGTTATTTCCCCCAAAAGGCTGCCCCTGGGGACTGCAGAGACGCTGGAAAGGTTGTTGTGTCCAAGAAGCCGGGAGACCCAGCAGGGATTAGCAGCTCCAAACAGGGGTGCACTGGGGGGGAAGGGGTGGAAGCCCGCTGTGACCTGAGGAAGTGGGTTCACACTGCCTTCCTGGCATGGGGAGGAATGTGGAGCCTGCCCCAGCTGCTCCCCATTAAGCAGAGTTGGCATTTCAGAGCACGTCAGAGTCGCTGGCTCCCGGCCCTGGAAGTGAGCGTCTGGCCTCCCAGCCAGCACCGCCTGCCCAGAGCCAGCCCTCTCACCTCGAAACCAGATCGAGCACTCCAACAGGCCCATTGTCCCGGCCCTGGAAGTGAGCGTCTGGCCTCCCAGCCAGCACCGCCTGCCCAGAGCCAGCCCTCTCACCTCGAAACCAGATCGAGCACTCCAACAGGCCCATTGTCATCCCGCATGGGTGCCTCAATGAGCCCATTCAGGGACTCTGGTGGAGGGCACTTCCTCCATGCCCTCCAGGGTGCCCTGGGCCATAGCCTTTGCCTATGTGGGTGGGTGGATGGGGGTGGGGGTCTGGCTGTGGTGAGAGCAGCCGGCAGTGGGGCAACATTACTGAAGGCTGGATTGTTGGCAGAGGGCATGGAAATGCCCCACACGTCACGAGACTCCAGGGCACTCTGCCCACAATGGGCCTCACTCCCCACTGGGGGCAGTGGGCTCCCAGGGGCCTGCACCTGAGGACCCAGCAGCGATGGGTCCCCTACATTCACTGTGAATATGGGGCCGATTCATTGGAGCCAGACAGAAGTGAGTTCAAGCCTGGGTCCTAATTGTGTGGGAGTAGGCAAGTCACGTCACCTTTCTGGGCGTCTCTCTTTTCATCTGTAAAATTAGACTAGTGATAACTACACCGCATAAGGGGGAGCCTAAGTGACAAGAATCAAGTATGGATGAGGCACGGAGCCTGGCACATAGTATGTGCCAAATAAATCTCCCCTTCCCTTCTACTTCTTGTTTCTACTCTTCGTAATCCACTGAAGACCCCAGAAAACGTGCTTGCCTATGGCCAGCAGGTCCAAAGCCATTGCTATGTTGGTATCTTGGTTCAGTCTTTATCAGAGGATATGGGGTCTCTTGCAGACCCTCTTGGCAAACAGCATCCTGGCACTTATATATACAGCTCCTCATCTCAGCTTTAGGGCTTTTTCTGCCACTGCACTCTGATCCTGAGTATCTCAAAGCTCCTTTATACAGCCAGATCTCCAGCCTGAGATTGATCCTTAAGCCCTGATTTCTGCAAGAAGATAAAAAGATGCTAAAGGCACTGTCAGGCAAGTTAAAACAGAAGACAAAGGTCACTCTGGGCTCCTTATCTTTCACCAGGAGTCCTGGTGAACCCTTCTCAGTGGCAACACCCTGGTGGGCTGCCCACCTTACCTGGCAACCCCTGCTCCCAGCAACAGGCAGAGCTAGGCCTCCTGTCCTCAAGGCTCTCCACCACCTGCTCCTCACACCAAGTCCAAAACATGCCACCCCATTTTCTGCAGAGCTTGCATGCATTCAAACCTCAGCTTCCCTCACCTTACCTAGAACCCCCATTTCTGCCTGCCCCAACTCACTGAGTTCGCTCCTTTCCCTAATCTTTCGATTTCATCTTTCACTCTGTACCATCCACTGCCACAGTATGGGCATTGGAATTCTTCTGCATATTCACCTGGCCACATTTGTCAAAAATACTAACATTTGGATCTCACCCTGCTCTGCAGAATCTCAGAGGCTGGGGCTCAGGATTCTGCATGTTTCACAAGCTCTCCAGGCCATACTGATGCACAAAAACTGACGTGGCAGGGGAGGAAATGCATACTTGGCATCTCTCTCTGGCCCTGTGGGACTTTCCTTTGCACGCTTTCCTGTTAATAACTGAATTAATTGGTTTCCGTATTGCCAAATTACACTATATATAAGTTAACTGAACACTTCCATCTTCGCTCTTGAATGCATTCTGCCTTGGATTTTCTTGAGAGCTTTCTATTCACATATTAGAGGTATAGCAGAAAACACAGACACACCACACATTTGTGGAAAACTCATCATAGGCAGACACTTGTCACATGCTTCATGCACATTATGGCATTTAAATCTCTAAACAGGCGTGTGGGGGTGTTATTCTCGTGCCTCCAGAGCAGATGGGGAGCAGCAGCAACTCACCTGAGGCCACACCACCAGTGGGCAGCACTGGGTCTAGATTCTAGGCTGTGTGGTCTGGTCCAGGCCCTGGTCTGGCTCACCTATTACACCATCCTGACTTCTCTGAGGGGTACTGGTCTCAAATCAGGAGATCCGACCCCAGAATGTACATCTGAAGTTCCTGTAAAAATCCTAAGAAACAGAGGCCAAGCCTCACCCCCAGCCTGGTTCTGTAGAAGCTGAGGGTACTATTTTGACAGCCCTGCATGCTCCTGGCAAAGAACCACTAGACATGTTTCCGGTCATGCAATTTATGAAAACAGATTCCAGAAAAAGAACTCAAGTTTTGAGTCCATGAATAATGTTCTTTTGGCCTCTCCACACAGGTGCTGCCAGTGATTAAAATGGATTCTCCATAGCCTCAAAGGGGCATCTGAAAACAGACATGCCCACATGCACGCACACACAAATGCATGTGCACACACATGTGCACACATGCAATGCCTTTTCGGTCTCAGGCTCATCATTTGTCAGTCACGGGGCTGTTGCTCAGTCCCTATCCAAGGCCAGGGCTGGACTTGAGGGTGGCTGAGGAGTTTCTTCCCCAGAGTGACTTGGACGGGGTTAAATGAGACAAGATTTGGAACCTGGGGGAGGAGCAAGAACTTCCTCTGGACATGTTCCCCTACCTCCCCCCCTCCCCCAGACTCCCAAGGGAGGCCCCTGGGTCCTCTTCCTCCACTGCGGTGGCCAGGCCTGAATGAGACAGAGGTGTGCACCAGGGCAGTATCCATGGCACCAATGACCATAGCAGGAGCTTCAGATAGACCTGACTTATACAGAACCAGGCAAAAAATTCCAACATCTGCATTAGACAATCGTTTCACCAAACCACCTGACCTGGGCTCAGTTAATCTGCTCTTATCAGTGGGCTTTTCCCAAATCAATACAAAACCACATCCTGATGGAGAGCAATGCCTCAGCAAGCAGGCAGACCGCATCTGCACAGCACCTGCCCACGGAGGCTTCCGGAGGCGGAAAGTGGGGGAAGAACCCAGTGCCGCCACTCAAGTGAGCCCTCCTCTTATGCAATGCAGTTCAAGAGAACTGGAAGGAGACTTCCAAACAGCAAAGGACTGTGGGAGCCAGGCTGTGTTCAGGCAGTGGGGATGGCTGCCCTGCCTTTGCTTAAGGGGCAAGAGAGGATTTCACAGCCCTCTGTGTGAGAAAGCTGGGACGAACTGCCGCCAACTTCTGAGAGATGTCATCGCTACCAGCCCAGAGCACCACAGGCTGGGTGGAGGGCTGGGGTCCTCTCATCCTGAGCTCCCAGGTTAAAAATTACATTTCCCTTTCTCCTTCAGGTACTACCTCTCATCATGCTAACCAAACATTAGCTACAAAGCACATGTAAACAAGATACAGAGATGTAAGAAATGGAGCGGCCACAAGTTCTAGAAGCCTCTTTTATGATAGCCTCTTCTGCAAGGGTTGCCCTGTCCTCTTCCCATTCTCTGTCACAGGGTCAGATCACTAGAGACAAAGGGCTTATGCCTCCAGACAGAGGTAATGAGTGCTTTGTGGGAGGTGAGTTTCTCTTAAACACTTTTTCTGAAGGGGTAAGGTTATTTTCATACAGGTTGCTCTGCTTCTTTAACTTTCATTTGCCTGCGCATTATCTGAGGGTCTGGCTAAAATGTAAATTCTGACACAGAGGTCTAGAGCTGCTTCTGAGGGTCTGCACATTTGCCAAGCTTCCAGGCAACGCTATTATTGCTGGTCCACGCTGTCATTAACAAGGGTTTAAAGCAAAAGCACAAGAAGTGGACCAGAGGAAGGGGGAGGATAAAGGGGAGAAGAACAGAGAGACACCAAAGACAAAATGAAAAGAGTGTGGGTTGACAAATCCAGTTCTTAACTCCACATTCTACTGTGGTATCTTAGAGGCAGAAACTGGACAGTGTTCAGAGAGTAAGAATCCCTCACCTGTGCACCTGACCCACATCATATGGGTCACACACTGACCTTTGTGCTAAGACACTCACCTGCCCTTTGCACTGAAAGTCCCCACTGAAGAAGTAAAATCGTCAGAGACAGTTCAACCCATTAGCATCTGGAAGAGCACACTACAGAGTCTTTAGTAGGATCTGCAGAAATGAGGTGAGCACCCTGGACTTGGGGTCAGGTTTGGATGCTAGTTCAGTTCTGCCTGAAATCTTGCACAGTTTCCTGTCATTTTTACACCAAATATTCAGGAAGCACTTACTACATTCCAGGCACTATGCTAGGTGCAGGGGATACGACTGTGAACAGGACAGACAAAACTTTTGTTCTCATGATGCGGAAAATCTAGTAGAGCAAGATGACATGTGATAAACAAATAATGTCAGGAGAAGATACCTCTGGTTTGGGAGAAAAATAAAGCTAAGTAAGGCAACATGTAAGGACAGACAGGTATTGCTATTTTATATAGCATGATCAGAAAAGATGGCTTTGATAAGGTGACATCTGAGCAAAGGCTGAAGGTAAGAGAGTGAGCCAAGTCAATATCTAGCATTCCAGTCAAAAAGTACAGCAAGTGCTGCACCTCCATGTTTACTGCTCCTTTATTTACAATAGAAAAGGCATGGAAACAACCCAAATGCCCAAAAATAGATGACTGGACTAAAAAGATGTGGTGCATATGCACGATGGAATATTACTCAGCAACCAAAAAAGAGAAACACATGTCTTTTGCAGCAACTTGGATGGAGCTGGAAAAGATCATGCTTAGTGAGATAAGCCAGAAAGAGAAAGAAAAATACTGGATGGTTTCACTCATAGCAGGAGTATAAAGGACCAGGGGGAAAAATAATAATAACGATGAACAACTTTATACCAGAGACATTTTACGGGGGTGGAGTGGGGAATGGGATCAAAAATTGGGAGGGGGGATGCACAGGACTATGATGATGGCACACAAGTGAATTGGTGATGGGAAGTCCATGGGAATTACCACTGAGAAGGGAAAAGGCACAAAATGATGTAAAAATAAGCTATATTATTTTTTAAAAAATCAGTACTATCCAACTAGTTTCTCCTCAGCAAATTACTAGAGATGATACTGAAAAGTTTTTTTTTTTACTTTTATCCACTGAAGAATGATAAATGAAAAGCTGTTAAACTCTTAAAAAACAATTACAGCAGGTGCAAAGGCCCTGAGGCTGGTCTCCTCGTCCATAAAATAAAGGCATTAACAGAACAGAGTCTACAGTTCCACGGTGGAGGTTGGGAAAACGACCTGTCCTCTGTGACTGAGCCAGAGTGGGAGACCTACAGGCCACTGTCACAAGCGCCTTCTTTCTTACAGACTTATACATCTTTCTTCCCAACTCTGTTTCGAGGAGTAAATTACCAATAGTTTTTTTTTTTTTAAAGATTTATTTATTTATCCATACAGAACTGGGGTACAAGCCAGAGATGCAGAGGGTGAGAGGCTTCACCAGAGACAGAGTGGGGAGCAGAACAGGCAGATGGATGAAGCACACTGCTGAGGGAGCAGTGGGCGGGTCAGGAGAGGTCTGCCACGCCATGTGGTCACCTCCGGGGCAGGCGGGAATCGAACTCATGTGGAAGCGGCTTTAGATTCTCAGTGCTGTGCTTTAACCCGCTGCGCCACCAGGGAGGGCCCACCAATAGTTTTTAAGAAACAAAAATAATCTGTCCTGTTAAAGGACAGATATTTTAAAACCACTGAATGGATTTTTCCTGCCTTGGTTTTTTATTGACACATCTCTCCTTCCAGTTCTAAAATAAGCACCCTGTCTGCCCATATGTGAATCCAAAGGCAACACAGCGCAGATGGCGTGGGCCTGGGAGAGCCAAGCAGAGGTCGCCTGGGAGGCACCAGGCCTGGAGAATACACCAAGGTAGCCTTGCCAGCCTGGCCTCGCTCAGGGCCTGCTTACTCCGAATCCAGGTGACCAGACTCTCTTAAAAACAGCAATGGAATGTGGTGAGAGCTGGCCCTGGCAAATGACAAATTTCTGACCGAATTCCAATTCTTTGGAATGGAAAACGGGCAGCTTCCTGTTACAAAATGTACCAACAGTTCCATGCCTAATACATGGGTGTGGGCAAATCGTATACTTTGAATCTAAATTTGGCTAAACATATAACAAAGCCAGCATATTTTTAGCCAGGTAAACATTTCTAGGGACTAGGTCAAATTTATATTGGTGTCTGCCTGCAATCTAGAGAAGGAGGGAGTCCATGTGTGTGAATAAGGGCCTAAGAGGCCAGCACACGGCCCAGCTAGGCCGTCGGGACCTCCTGATTCTGGTGACCATCTCCAGTCTGGAAGAGCGTCTCGGGACAGAACAGCTTGTCCTTGCCATGTGAGAGGCAGAAGCTTTACAGAACAGAGCCCCAAGCTACCTTAGAAGGCAAGTCTCAGCTGGTAGAGAAGCATATACTGATCATTTTCCCTCTCTGTGTCCTCGCTTGTGGGTGTCTTGCCTTCCGACATTCAACCAGATTTGGCTCCTTTAGGCACGCACAGAGGGCGGGCCATGTTTGGGTAGAGGTGCTGGTTCTGAGGGTGCAAGCCTGGCTCCCCCACTTACTTGGTCATGACTTTGGGCAAGCTGCTTACGCTCTCTATGCTTTGGTTCACCTCTAAAATGGAGACCATAGTAAAAGTGCCATCTTCGGAAGCTGCTGCTTTTGCGATGATGAAATGGGAAAATCCATTAATAATGCTTAGGAGTGTGCCCAGCATATAGTAACTGCTCAGTAAATATCCGTTACACACACTAGCTGCTTTAATCCACATGGCTTATTGAAATGCTCTATTTTCCCTGAGGAAACTGAGACTTGGCAGCACTGACTTACCCAAGCAGAAGTTCAACAACTATTTACGAGTGCTTGTAGCAGCTTCAGGGACAGTTTAGACCTGTAAATAATGGTCTTACTGATTTCTAGCTTGAGGCCCCTAAGAGACTGGGCAATCAGAGTCTGAAACTGAATCCATGTGGCCTTGCTCAGGGCACTAATCTCTGAGTCTCATACATGAGATGGGTGACATGTCACCAATGGTATCCCGAAGTTGCAGGGCTTCGATGAGACGATGGATGTGTAGTGTCCAGTCCACGGGAGGTGTCCTATAGTATTCTGTTGTCACAAGTATGCCATCACAGGAGGTCCTGATTTTCTGATTCATTAAGCCAAAAGCAAAAGCTTACTAATATGAAGGAATTAAGAATACTTGGTGGAAGGAAGGGTAAAGACTACAACTGAGGCCTGGTTCTTATTCTTGAAACCATCAGGCCCAAGAACATTGGGCTAGGAGTCGGCCTGGCTTCCAGACCGTGCGCGACTCTCAGTGCTGGGTGACCATGGGCCAGTGACACCCCTCTCTGGGCCACAGTGTCCCCATTTGGCCAGCAGAGCTGTGGGAAGAGGCAGCCTTCATGACCTGCCCTGGCTGAGATGCCCCGAGGGCCTCCTCCTTAGAGGCACAGGGCACTACGCAGACCTCCCAAGGAAGCCCGTTTACTCTAGATCTGGTTTTGCCACCTAAATGGTGGCTTGTCTTGCTCTGTCCAAAGATAGCTAATAACCAAAGTTTGCACGCTGGAAGCTCTGACTGCCCTGGGACACTTGTGACCCACATATTTTGACGTAAACATGCGTCACGCCCAGGTCTGAAAAGAATCAAAGCAAATCAGCATGAAACGCAGACTGTCTGCAGAGTTCCAGGCCAGCAGCGTGTGGCAAGAGGACAGGAAAGAAGTGCTGCCAGCTGTGAGGCACATGGACCCCGCCAGGCCCAGCACAGGGGTGACCGGGGGGACAGCAGCCACAGCAGTGAGAGGAGAAGGTGCCCACATTGCAGCAGGATGTGGGAAAAAGCCTAACGGGGATCCTCAAGTCTATAAACTCGGAGGCTCTAGGGACAGGCTGGGACAAGCACAGGAGGCTCTGGTGAGAAGGAACAGCGAGAAGAGGGCCAAGGCCAGGAAGCAGGGTGCAGGCTTCAAGGAGAAGAGGGCTGAGAGGTTCGATTGTCTAAAGTGGCACCTCAGTCTGGGACTCAGGTCTCTTCTGATTACCGACAGGAGTGGGCAGCTGTTAAGAGCACAGACTTTGGAATCAGAGATCCAGGTCCTAATTCTGCCATCGTCCACACCCACTATACGGCCTGAACAATTTCTACAATCCCACTCAGGCCAGTCTCCTTATTAGCCCTTCATTTTTCTTCTTATTAGAACACAAGATCAATAATGTTGGCTCAGAAAGCTAATGTGAGGATTAAATAAGGTGATTATTTGGAAGTGGCTTAATGGCTGTTGTAATCTTTATGCCTGGAAGGCTTGTCTTATTCTAGAACTCTCCAAATGCTCCCCTTTTCTTAAAAAAAAAAAAAAGCAAATCCTGCAGAACCCTTCTCAGCCCCCCTTTCAAAGTTGGGGGCTTGGGGTTCTACCAAAGGGTCTCCCAAATCATAGTGTGGTCCTTCCCTCTTCTAGTCTGCAGCCATTATCGCACCCTGAGATCTTCCTAGAGCAGTTGGCACCTTGGACATTGTGACAGCCTGCTCTAACCATCTGCCTCTTCCATACACCCAGACAGACTTGAGAGTTTCCCTAAGACCTGACATTGGCCAGCTTTAATGCTGCCCTCAGCCAGTCTGTTTCTTGCACTAGGTCACCCACCAGCATGTGATCTTCTCTCTTCACATCCCAAAAGGGAGTTCTGCAGGATCCATAGGGTTTACTCACCGCTTTGTGAACACAACTGATGCTCAATATTCACTTTCGAGTCTTTCTTTTATCTTCCCCTCCTGTCCTTCTTATCTTCTGAAAATATTGAGAACCTACTATGTGCTGGCCTTTGACTTGCAGGGATGAAGAGGGATCCTTGACATCATGGAAGCCATGGTTTGTGAAATAAGTGATGACAATCCAAGCTGGTCACTGCAGAGGTGCCATGAAGCCAGGCCATGCCACGGAGCATGGAGGAGAGACACTGTGCCACACCAGGGTGGTGGCAGCCACATCACGGAAGAGGGAACGCCAAGCCTGAACTCGAATGGGTAGAGCATGGGGAGGCTTTAGCCTGGCAAAGGAGACCTAAGTCATGCAGGAAGCTGATGTAGAGAGAGGCGCTTGCACTTCTCACATTCTCAATACCGAGCAAGGCAGGACTCAGCTGGGAGATTTAAGATATTTTCTAATTTCTTCATTTATTTTCAACATAGGAATCATCTCAGATGTGTACAAGAGATTACCAAATCAAACTGGATCTCGTAATTTCCATAAAATGTCAGCAGCCATTCTCATAAAAGAACGAGGAATGGAGCCAAGAGTCTCACACGGCACCAGAAAGGAGATAAGGAATCCAGATCGTAAACCTAAGGAGACAAACTTGGCCAGGCTCTTCATTACGAGTACACACACACACACACACACACACACACACACACACACACACACACCTTCATTTAGACTCTCGCAGGCCCACCATGCATGTGAAGGGATGTGCTATCGCATACGCTTTAGCCAGGGCTTTGTTTGACTTCTCCATACTGCGCTTTGATAATTTTCAAACACAGAAAAAAAGGTGAAGGGATTGCAGGTATAGCTTTCCCTAGATTCACTGGCTGTTGTCACTTTAGGACATCTGCTTCCCCCTTCCAGCTGGTGAGTCCAAATAAATTCACTATTTTTTCCGAGCTGTCTGAGAATGGGTTCCTGATATCAAGACACTTCATCTCTAAATACTTCAGCATATATCTCCTAACAAAAAGACATTTCTTACCTAGCCCCTATATCACTAACATGGATAAGATAATACTATTTAATATTTAATCTGCATTCAGTTATCTATAACTATCTCCAAAATGACCTTTCTAGCATTTATGGCTTTTTCATCCACTGTAAAATCAAGAATCTCTCTCTGAATTTAATTGCCACAGCTCTTTAGTCTCTATTTCAAGAGGGGTTCTCTACTTATAGTTTTAATTTTTAAATCTTTCATGACATGGGCAATTTTGAAGACCCTAGGACTATCATCTCAAAGAAAGATCTATAATCTGAATTTATCTGTTGCTTCCTCATGCCAATAAATGATTCTGATCAAATCCCCACCTCTCCTTCTCTCCCACCCTCCAGAACCAGCCCTGCCAGTTACAGCTGTAATACTGAGTGACCCTGTGACCTCAGGCATTTGAAATTTTACACATAAAAACTGAACTGACATTATTAAGCAACAACTATATATTTTATAATGAAATAATATTCTCAGGGGCACTCCCTAGTGGCACAAGGGGTTAAGGTGCAGCACTATGAAGCTATCTGCAGCCACTGAAATATGAGTTCGGTCCCCAGCCAGGGAGGTGACCCACATGGTGCAGCTGACCTCTCCTGTCTCACCTGCTGGTCCCCTCAGCAGTGTGTTTCAGTAGATCTTCCTGTTCTGCTCCTCACTCTGTCTCTGGTGAATCCTCTTACCCTCCACACCTGCTGCCTGAACCCCAGTTCTTGTATATATACACAAATAAATATTTTTTAAAAAAGAGTATTTTCAATATTTCCAAACTTAGGGGCAGAGGAGAGGTACCAAATGGCATAAATATCAAGCCAAAAGAAATCTTAAAGCAGTTTACATTGACAAGTCTATGTAAATAAACAATACCACTCAAATTGTTATTTCAAAGTGCTCTCATACTTACTAGTTAAGAATCTTGACTTTGGGGTTAAATAGGTATGGGTTCAAATCCAGGATCTACTTACCAGCTATATTACATCAAAAGATATTGTAACTTCACCTCTCTTAGCCTTGGTTTCCAGAAAGTGTATTTAAAGTATAAGATGCTTAAACCAGAGTTTGTTCATAATATTACCTCTATTAACTCATAATAATTCCTCAAAAAACTGACATGCAAAGGACAGTGTGACCTGTTGAAGATCAGGCAGAGAAGTACCAAGAGAGCAGATGTGGAACCAAAGTTGCTGACTCCCAGAGCCAGTTTCTATTCCTCTCCAAGAAGTAGTGGTTACCTCAGGGAACGCTGTGAGGATGAAGTGAAATGATGCATATCTGGAGCTGTGCATCAAGCGGGTACGGAGGCCATGGTCAGTGTCAGTGACCATTATTATAATCATTTGACTGTGTCACACTGCTGTGAGAAACTGACTTTGTTCAAAGATCACAAAAGAATCCCAGGAGATTGACTCATAATTAAGCCGACTAAGTCCCCATTTCTAACCATCTCCTCTTTCTTCAAGACCGGGGAGGGGGTGAGGGAGGAGGGCAGGGGCAGTGGGGAAAGCGGAGGGAAGGAGGTTGCAACCTCAAATTCACAAAGGTATTAAGGTTTCACTTAGGAGAGCTATAATATTCTGAAGCTATGGGGCCATTGTTTGCAAAACACAAGAGAGGGGCTGTTTTCCTTGGGAAAAGGGGCACTAAGTCATGAGTCATTCTTTAGAGTCTGTGTGGGCAACTTAGGGTTCCTGTGAAAACGTTTGGATCACTCACTATTGTCTTATGTGGACTGAAGCACAAAAGCCTGGTCAAGTTTTGTTCTCAAATCTCATGACCCATTCTACCCAAGACATTCTAGGAACATACTGTCTCATAAAACAATGAGACCAAGAGACAGAGTCACCATTGAAAGTGACCTGTGACCGTTGGTAAAACACCATTGGGCAGCCAGCCATGCCTTGGAGCACCTGAATGATCACAAGGTCCAGCTCCCACCACAGCTGTGCCAATTGTAGGGGCAAAAGGCTTGCCTTCTGCTCTCAGAACAATAAGGCATCATTCAGAAGTGCCATTAGTGGGACTGTTCCCATTCTTGGTCCTGGGCAGGGCCATCACACTGGCTGGCTTCACTCCACCACCTCTAGAAGACCAACTCAACCAGGCACACACAGAAGGTTCCCATATTTGGTTGGTGTTATAGGGATGGCATGCCTGGGACCAAAATGTGGAGGTGTCACTTCACAATTCTGGATGACTCATTTGGAGGATATTCTTCATTTATTGTTCCTATTTATCTCACTGGCCTACATTCTCTGCTTCCATGGAGCCAGCCATGCACTTGCAAGGCAGGCAAGTAGCATAAAAAGACATGAGCTTGGAATGAGGGGGAATCTGGTGCCAAATTTGGCTCTGACCTCAGGTAATCCAAATAAGCAATACCACAATGCCATATTTCTTGCTTTTTAAATGCCAGGCACTGTGCTGAGCGAACTGTCTCTATTATCTCATGGAACTCTCACAGCCCAGCTATAGGCATTACCATTCCTACTTTAAAGGTGAAAACAGTGAGGTTTAGAGATATTAAGTAACTTGCCCTAAGTCTGGATTCGAACCCAGACCTAGCTCTCAATGACGCCTAATCAATTTTCAGCTGCCACCAAGTGCTAATTTCCTTTGGCCTCAGCTTGTGCATAGGCCATTTTACATTTTGCCTTGTTTCTTGTGTTCCAGATTGAATTATGTCTATAGGCATTTATATCTGTCTATAGATACACGTAGGTCTATATGTGGACATGCGTGTATATGTATATGTGTATGCATGCATGCATATGTACATATGTAAAGAGCACTGAAGAATGCCTAGCACAGAGCAGATGCTCTACAATGTCCCTTTCCCCTTTCCGTGTTGTGGAAGCTGAATCTAAGAAATTAGAATCGCTGATCCCAGACCAACATCTCACTGGAACTTCGCTAAGGCTGAATTCAAACACCTCAACAAACTACATACCCCATGACTTATAAGTAAACAAAATGGGAACAGAGATTTGGTGCTTCAAGCTTCGTCACAAAGGAAGAGAAAGAGTGAGGAAATCTAGCTATTCTGAAAACTGGAAGTCGGGCTGTAACTCCTCCAGTCTGGCCTTTGATGTGCGGGTGTTACATGTGCTCATTACTTTAAGCTGTTCCATGTGTATATACTTGTATATATGTGTGTCTATATGTGTATACACACATATGCAGAAGTAGATGTATTTATATTCAGATATATACACACACGTAATGACACCCCAAATAAGCCACCCGTCCCACCCTTAAAGTGTCTTCAGAAAATTAACCCATGGAACAAGCAGTAATATGCAAACTATAAACATTCTTGCCTGTTGGCAGATAACCACACTACACATTCCCCTTGAAGAAATGAGAAAGAGAAGAAAGGGAATAACACAATGGCAGAAAAATGCACTAATCAAATCCATAATCAACTTTGATGATGGAGCAAGGATTCTAATCAAAACACAATGGGGCAAAGTTGCAACAGGTTGTAGTTTGGATTCACTCGCCCTTCCCAGGGGTCTTGCCTGTGCTTTCTTTTTAAACATCTAAAACACCCATAAAGCATTTTAATCACTTCTAATTACATATTTTTAATGAGTTACAAGTTGAATATGAGGCGCCCCAAACCAGTAAAGTACTAAAAATCTCATTTTCCTTGTGCAATTGTTTCTTTAAAATATTCTTACCTCTCCTCAAATAGCTCCAGCATTGCTTATCTGAAGGACAGGGTTTCTGAACTAACACAGAGCATGTCTCTAAAACAATTCTTTGCACATGGTCATAATTTATACACCATGTTAACAGAACAGATGCTATAAATATTCATTCTTGGGGGAAGGCCCAGGTATCCCAGCACCAGGAAGGGAATTTGGGAGGGGTGTGCTGTGCAGAGCACAGAGCCCTCTGGGGGGTAGGGGTTGAGCCCCAGCTGTGGGTTTGTAGGAGCAATTCAAGGTGAGGAGCTGTACCTAAGAGCTCTTTGCTGGCTACGCTTGGTCTTTTCACACTTGATGGAGCTGGAGAGCAGGCTTGGTGAAACATATGCTATCCCTGGCTAAAAAGTTGCTGCATAAGAAAAGAAGGCGTGAGAACCACTTGCTTTCACCCTGTAACTAGCACACTGAATACACTGAACCCCGTTTTCCAAAGGCCTGATATGAACTGGGTTCTTTGTGGACAACAGCTCCCCAGCTTCTTCTGACTACCTTGCGTGCTCAGAGTTACCACCCACTGGGCAGCAGCGTGCAAAGAAATCCAGTCCTCTAGCTGGGAGAAGCCTTTGTTCTTTCCTCATCCTTGTCTTTTAAAAGACCCTAGACATGGGCTGATTATGTGTTATGTGAAGGTGCAGCTTTCCTGTGGCCACATCAACTCCCGCTCGTCACCGATGCATGGGCCTGCTCCCATCCTGCTCTGCGTGCCCATCTCAAGCCCTCACCCCTCCCTCCCCACCGGACATTCTTGCCCATCTGAGGCCCAACTTACCTCCTCCTGCTTCATGAGGCCCCTTGAACCTCTCCAGTCTCTGTGGCCCTGCCTTTCCTTTGCGTGCCAAGGTCACCTTGTCTGCATTGTGCTCTGTGGATGTAGCAGTTCTGCCTCCCTAAGACCCAGGCCATCACTTACTTGCCCTGCTCATCTGCTGCAGCACGATGGAAAGAAGCATCTTGGCAGAGTGGAAGACCCCTGTCTTGCTGCCAGACCAACCTGAGCTGGCAGCCTTGGTCTTCCACACCAGAGCAGATGACCCGGAGTCAGCTTCACTCCCTCACTGAGCCTCAGCTCAGTCAGCTGTTACAGCGGTGACCTTATAAATCAGAGCCGCCATCATTTTGGGGGTGGGGGGTAGCATTAGTTCACAATACTATACATGTTCCAGGAGCACATGTTCTCACCTCTGCAGCTGCACACACCTCTTCATCCCACCGCTCAGTGTCCAGCCACTATCACCACTAATCAGTCCTCCCCCTGTCCCATGCACACCTCCTCTTCCCTGGTGACCACCATTCTGCTGTCGGAGTCCAAGGGCATGTTTATGGCTTGTTTGTTCTTTTGCTTTTTTCTCTCTCTATTCCACAAATGAGTGATGTCACAAGGTGTTTGATTTCCTGTGCCTGGCTTATTTCACTTAGCACAAACCCCTTAAGGCCCAGTCGTATTGCTGCAAATGGCTGAGCCGTGTTCCACCGTGTGTTCGTTACTGTATCTCATTGCGGTTGAGTCTGGTCCCCAAGCCAGAAAAATGGGGGTAACAGCATAGATCTCATTGGATTGTTTTAAAAATCAACTGAGGTATTTTATCTAAAATCTTTAGAAAAATTCCTGGCCCATAAAAAGGGCAATATAGGGACTGGCCATTTTTATGTTATTATTGTTACAGGAATGGGTGTGTCATACCTGCTTTGAGCATTACTGTAAGGACGAGATGAGATCACAAATACAGAGTCTGACGTATCAGGCGCTCAACAAGTGGCCAATTCCTGTCTGCTCACTGTGCCTGCTGCTGTATCAGAGATGCTGGCAAGGCCCTGTGAATCTACTGGCACCTCCCCAAGGGCTTCAGAGTGAGCTCTGCCTTTTCTCACTTGAGACCATTACATCTTTATTCAACGTGCCCTATCTCTTGGGTTATCAATATAAGTAGCCAATTTATTAAATGTTCCTTATTTGCCAGACACTCAGCTAAATAATTCATGCTATTTTTTCTTAATTCTCACAATTCATGTGCTTGTTTATGCTCTATTTTACAGATGGGAACACTGCTACTAACATGGCAGGGACAGAGCACCATAGATATCCCTCTGATTTGAAGACCTTGCTGCTGGCCAATGCACAACTCAGCCTCCTGTCAATCACTCATCGAATGAAAGAAGAAATGGAGTCCCCAAGATATTACTTGCCACTTAACTCATCATTTCTTGATTATCTTCTAGCGATAAGTACCAGATTTGGGATCAGTGACTACCAGATGGCAAGCCCGCCACCAAGCTGTAAATGAGAGGTTTTTCTTGGAGGATGGATGGGTACCATGCCAGGCAGAGTGAGAGGAAGCCTGTCCAGAGAAAGCAAAGCCCTTCTTGCCATGCCACAGAGAACAGACCCCAAGGAGTCTGGACACCGAGAGGGAAGAGGGAGCCGGTGAAAATCAGGACAACTCTCTGGGAAGTGGCCAGCTGCCATAGTCCATCCGAACCTGCCTGGTGGTGAACACACTTGGCCCCGCTGAGGGCGAGACAGGTGGAATGGGGACATTCTGGGGGCTGGGCCAAGAAAAAGGATGGAAAGCAAAGTGTTGAGGGAACAGGAACACATCAGCCCCTGTGGGAGCAACTGGGGAATATTTTTTCCAGGGAAGAAGGTGATGAATCACCTTTCCAGAACCAGTGGACTGCAAGTCCTGCTGCGACAGTTTTTGTTCAAGGAGGGGTCAAACGAGCAAAAGCAGACAGCTGGTGGTATGAGCAACCCAGCATCAACTTTCCCTCTCATTCTTTGGGTCCTCTTCATCAGGCTGGAGTGTGCGTGTCATGTCCTCTACCGCTCTGGCCTCCCACACACCACCCTCCACACCTCAGCAGCTCCACCTCCAGGGGTGGAAGGGAAACCCCGCCAGAGTGTATACTCTTGAGCTGGTTCCCATTTCTGAACCCACCAGACAAATGCTGTGAATAACAGCAGAAAAAGAGAGCAGAGCACAAACCCCCAGCAGAGACAGGCCCTGGGAGCAGCGGGGGGAAATCTTGCCTTCCTCCCACAGGCCATCACTCAAACCTGTCAGCTTCCAAAAATGTTTAGCAAGTACAGCAGCAAGGGGCACGCTTATCAGCTTGGCGTGGGAGCTTAATCTGCTTTGAGGGCCTTCTCCAGCCCAGAGTTCCAAAAGTCTGCTTACAATTAGCTTCCAGCTCCAGTTTCTCCATCAGAAGGGCTAGGAATGTGTTGAGTTCTAGCCTCTGATCAGAGAAAGCTCCAGGCGAAGGTGGAGACAGTGTCAGCAGAGAAGTAAGTGCCAAAAAGGTCAGCTGGTCTGTTGCCACTTCCCTGACACTAGCCCCAAATCACCTCCCCTCTGAATTCCCCACCTCTCCTGACCACCACAGTCACATCCGTCAGGTCAGCCTGTCCCCAAAAGTCCCTACTGACTCACTGCCAAGAAAATACAGCATGCCCCTGCTCCCCCTAACAGAAGGAGGGGGGGAGCAGCAGGGAGAGCAGAAAGCCAAGACAACCTGATTGGCCTTTGCGGATTTCCTTAAAAGAGATCCTGCAGCCAAGGCCTTGTCACCCAGCACTGTCAGGAAAAATAGAAGTCATCACTGCACTTCAAACCAATCCCTGCTCTTAGCCCCAGTCGCAGGGCTACCAGCACCAGAATCTGCCCAGGAAGGAGGGGCTTAGCTTTGAGCCGCCATTCTGAGCCAGCCACCCCCACCCCCAGTGCAACCGCCGGCCCCAGCCCCCAGCCGAGATGCTTGGAGTCTCCAGCTGCCGGCCAAGCCTCCACCGGTGCGCGGTTCTCTGGTGCACCAGCACCTAGCCCCAGCCCCGCTGTGCCCGAAATCTTGTCCGGGATGTAGCAGGGGTAGGCTATCTGAAGCCGCGGGAAGCAGGTTCCCAGATGCTCTTTGCTGGATCTTGAACCATGCCAGGGGGCGTTGCGCCCAGCAAGGCCTGAGACCATTCCTGCGGAACCGCTGCGGAATATACAGACGCGAGGCTGCTGCTGCAGAAACTGCCTTCTTGGGGTCAAGCCCTCCATCTATGCAGGACCTGACATTTTCAGTACTATACACCTTTTTTGAGAACTCCCGGGCCTTGACCCCAAG
The DNA here is from genome assembly GCF_000260355.1 of Condylura cristata. Classification (NCBI taxonomy): domain Eukaryota; kingdom Metazoa; phylum Chordata; class Mammalia; order Eulipotyphla; family Talpidae; genus Condylura; species Condylura cristata. The sequence goes on from NW_004567116.1 coordinate 25,856,480, forward strand.
AAGGAATCTGCAGGCTCGCAGGCACCAAGGCCCCTCGGGGCTCCTTAAAACAAACCTTCCCTCCCTTATCAGGACCACACCCACCAGCTTTCCCTCTCTCCCTGCGTCGTCCAGCTTGCCGGTCTAAGGGGAATGGCTTCCTTCTCCATCCAGCGGGTGGCCCTTCCCCTCACCAGGCCGTGCCACCCTCCTCCTAAGTGTTCACCCATCCTTCCAGAACAGTGCTCCAGCACACAACTCCACTTACCTGGGTATCGAACCCGTTCTCCACCGAGCCGCTGGTCCGCAGCGGGAGCCCCTCCCCGGCCGGCTCCTGCAGTCCCTGCGATTTCAGCGGGATCTGGCTGGAGTAGGCGGTCTTGCTCACCTCCACCTTGCTTCCCAACTTGAGGTAGCAGGGCTGGGGACCGGCCCGGGCCGGGGGCACGTGCAGGATGGGCGCGGCGCTGTGCACGGGTTTGGGCAGTCCCGACTTCATTTTGGAGGCGACCAGGATGGCCGGCATCTTCTCCCGGGGCTTCGGCTTTCCCAGCACGTCCCTGGCAGCGGCGGCGGAGGCGACCGCTAAAGGCAGCTCGGGCGGCAGAGCAGGCGCCGGGCCTCCGCCCGCGAGGCGCCCACCGGCAGCGGAGAGAAAAATATCCCCGGGTCGGGGAACTCGGAGCTATCGGGTGAGCGCGCTTTCGGGGTGCGGGAAAGGGGCGGGGGACTGGTGGCGGCGCTCTGCTGATCCCACTTAGACCGATGTTGCTGCCGCTCTGACGCTGCTCCTGGGCGGTCTGGTCAAGGGCTCTAGACGCTCAGGGGTTGTTGCCTCTTATGATTCGCCTTCTGGGAAACCTCCCATATTCACTTGTCACTGCATCTCCGAGATGAGAAGGCCCCTTTGAAAGAGAAGTGGCCGCGAAGCACGCCTCCCGCTTCGGGAGGCTGCGAGTGTGAACCAGCAAGGAAAGGAGAAAGCCGCGGGAGGAGGGATGGATGAGCCGTGGAGGAAGGGAAGGGAGGGCGCACAGAGCCCAAGACGTCTCCGAGAGGCAATTGCCACCTTGATCGAGACCACCGCAGTGTCACCCGCGACGCAGAGGCGCGGCGAGAGCCCCCGAAAGGTCTGTCTAGGCGTGACAGTCAATCACCGCTGCTCAGAAGCCCCCAGCGCAGAACACCTTAGCGCCTGCAGGTCTGCACATGCTCCGTGCGCTATAGCGCAGCAAGGCTGTGGCCCTGGGGCGCCGGCACCGGGATACGCGACTAGCTGGCTGGGCAGGGCTGCGCCGTAGAGCGGCCGCGGCGCTTCCCGGGAAGGCTGCGCTGGCTGCTGGGCTCCGCCGAGAGGACAGGCTGAGGCCGGCTCGGCTGCGGCGCCGGAGGTGGGAGCCGCGTCCAGTCCGCGGAGGAAGCTGCGGGAGCCTTCCGCTTCTAAGCGAAGGAAGTGGGGGGGCGGGGGGCGGGACTGAGGGGGGCGGGCAGAGGCGCAGGGGGCGGGCCGGCTAGGCGGAGAGCGGGGAGAGGTGAGGCCGGTCCGTGCGCTCTTCTGCTCCCCACCAGCCCTGGCGCAGGGTGCGCCGGCCCCTCCCTCCCCTTCCCTCCCCTTCCCGTACTGGAGGCCCCAGCGCTCAGGGCTGTTCTGGGACCAGGAGACCCTGGTGGGGCCAGGGGGATGCCCTAGGCGCTGACCCTCCCCAGCCTGTCTAGCCAAGACTGGGCTTGCCAGCCAGCGCCACCCCCAGACCGGCCATGGCACTGCACCCACTGTCTGGGCCAAGGCGCCC
>NW_004567116.1:25858351-25866558 GCF_000260355.1 Condylura cristata
GCTGACAGCCCGGGCCGCCCAGACGCGCCCATTGGCCCGCGGCGCACCAATCAGCCGCCGCGGCTCGCACTGCAAAGGGGGCGTGGCTTCAACTCCCTGGCCGCGGTCGAAACTCTGCGGCCGCGCTTGGCCGCAAGTACAAAGCCGGCTGGTGGCGGCTCTGCGGCACTGCTCGGTCCGCGCGCTTCCCGGCGGGCCGACGCTCCCGCGTTCTAGAGCCTTCTTTTGAAAAATGCCCTTTCGAACGCAAACGCCCGCCTCGAGGCGCCGCGGGCACGTCTCGGAGGGAAGTTTGTTTCCTTTTTCAAATTGTTCTGGTCACCTTAACGGTTGGAGTCCTCCGCGGCCCCGTGGCCGCCGTCTGACCTGGGCAGGGCCGGTCTGGTTTCCCGCGTAGAGAACACACCAGCCATTTGAACAATTTTTGCCTGTTCCTCCGGGGGGGGGGGGGACGGGGGCGGGCAAGGGCCCCCCCTAATATCTTCCTTCCCAGTTTTCAAAGGCTGCACATTTCACTTAACTATTTGAAGTATTTATAGACAAATAGAATACCCAGAGAAGCCTCCCGCCCCATGACAGCTCCTCCTTGCAACCTACCACAGACTCTAATTAAAGTGACCAGAGGAAGCCAGAGAAGCTCCCTAACCCTGGCTGGCTTCTGCGTTTCATGTTGGAGCCCCTCCCTGTCCGTTCTTGGGACCCACTGGCCCCACAGGTTCCTCTACTTTAATCCTCCAGAGGGTTTCTGTCCTAGTCTCAGTTGCTGTTTGTGTCCCTGGCTCGCTCAAAGTATATGAGAATTGCAAGAGATAATCCAGGCAGGCCAGAGCCCTCACTCTTCAGGGTAAGGAATCCCCGCCCTGGATTTAAGCTGGGCAAGTTCTTTAACCTTAGGTGAATCCTCACAGAGCTCTGATTTTTCATTTGGGGTAAGCAGTAAGTTTGATTACATTTATATAATGTGTTGTTGTTGGGATTCAGTGGGATAAGGCCTGACAGTCTCTCAGCACAATTACCTGGCAATGAAAGGGACCAAATAAAAGTTGGGGATTGTTATCCCTGATATTAAATTACTGTTACTTTCCCCCCAATCATCTCTGCTTATAAACTCTGTTTTCTCTGTCTCTGAGATCCCCAACCTAGAGATTGATTTATAATGTTGATACCATTGATTTATAATTCTGTATACTAAGAGGAAAGTTCAAGGGTTTTGAGTAGGTGCTGGGCCCTCCCTGGTGGCACAACGGGTTAAAGGGCAGTGAAGCTGGCCACAGCTGCTTCATCGCAAGTTCAGATCCCTGGCCATGTGGGAGGTGACCAACATGGCGGCAGACTTCTCCTGTCTCCCCTCTGCAGTGTACTTTGTCCACCCGCCAGTTCTGCTCTGTCTCTGGTGGATCCTCTCACCGCCCCTGCATCTCTGGCCTGTACCCCAGTTCTGTATGCACAAATCAATAAATCTTAAAAAAAGAAATGAGTAGGTGCTTTCTTGCCCTAATGTGCCACCTTATCTTCCACTCAGGCTATCCTGCCACTTTCTAAGTCTAGTTAGGCTGAATTAACAGTTGTATATGATTTCAGCTACCCTACCTCCCTCCGAAACTAAATAATACACGGTCTGTGTCACTTATTTAGCACTCTTCTGCCTTTTATCACCTTTATCTGAGGCCACCTTGTTATTTGTTGTTCTATGTGTTTATTTCCTCAGAGAGCAAACCTCATTAAGGCACTGCATTTTAACTAATGTGAGATTCCCTCAGCATGGAGTATAATGCAGAGAACAGTCACCCAAATTGTTCATGGAAGATGAGTGCATTCTCTGGAAAGGGAGCCTTTTAGATTCATGAACATAAGGTTATTAGAACAGTTAAACTATTTTACACCTTGAGACTCGTATCCCAGTTCTGGCAGATGTACCCAAAGTTAGGGAACATGATTGCAGTCTTCGACTTTAAAGGTCGTGGTGAAATTCCAAAGTATTTCCAGGCTCTAGTGCAGTGCTTTTCAAAGTACAGTCCTAGGCCAGTAGCAGCAGCACCTGAAAACTTAAAAGCCCCACCCCAGACCACTGAGCTGAAAGCTGTGGAGATGGGAACCTGCAATCTGTGTTTAACGAGCGCTTACCCTGTGATTCTGATGCCCTAATGAATATATCTGGCATTCAGAGCTCTTCCCAGTTGGTTAAACTCTAATATACACCAGAATTACTGGAGATCATGCTAAAATACAGTGACTGTGGATGGAGCTGAGATTCTGCTTTTGGAATAAGCTACCGTGCTGGTAGTTTGAAGACTACACTTTGAGTAATAAGGCCACAAGTGGCAAAAGGGTTTCAATCTCCAGGGCCATCTGCAGTTATGTGACTTTCTATCACACTGTGCAGAAAAGACTTTGAGTATGTAACTCCTAGTTGGAAACAGCAACCTGATCAGTCAGTAATGTCTGTCATAGGTACAGAAATAGAAATGACATATATACTATATATATGTATTTTGATCTCTCATTTAAATCCTGGGGCCTCCCTGATGGCTCAAGGTCTCAGCACTCTGAAGCTATCAGCAGCCACTGAAGTGCAAGTTAGATCCCGGGCCAGGGAGGTGACCCACATGGCGCAGCAGACCTCTCCTGTCTCACCAGCTGCTCCCCTCAGCTGGCTCTCAGTCAATCTGCTGGTTCTGCTGCCTACTCTTTCTCTGGTGAATCCTCTCAACCCCCACTCCCATACCTCTGGCCTATACCCAAGCTCTTGCATGCAAAAATAAATCAAATAAATAAATCTATAAAAATATAAATAAATCATATGTGCTGCCAAGTGAGACCCAAACGTGTGCTAACATGAAAATAGTGCATTTTTATATATTAAGTATACCTGTTCCTTATACTATAGGAGTTGGTAAACAAAAACATCCACTTAATCTTGCATGATCTTTAGTTGATACAATTAAAGTTGGATAATTTCTCATCCTTCTTGATAAAAGACTAAAAAATGGGTATTTCTGCATTTCTTTCCATGCCTCCTCATTCCTTTAATAATTTTATTTGCTCTTCCCAGAATACTCATCACCAAAAGACCCTTAATTCCTTTACTTAAAGAAAATAATCTATCATCATAATCAGATAAGGGGGGTGAAGAGAAAGGCTGATTTTCCCCCTTGGTGCAAAAGACACAATTACAAGATTCTTCCTTAAATTAGATCATCACAAATTATAAAAATGCCCTATAATCTTACTTCTGCCCCATGGATGTAGTGTGATGTTATACTGTGTTATGTAAACATCAGCACAGTAATTTTAAATCAATATGTTTGGCAAGCACTGGTAGCTAAATAAGTCATTTGTTCAGAGAATGTCAAACTGCTCTGGAAACAAAACACTACTTGGGTTTTGTTTGTTTTTTAAAAGTCATAGATATATTTTAAGTATATGCACGATGGATAAGCATACACATCGAAATAGCCCACCTTTTATATTTCAACTTGGACAACCTCTTTCTCTTTCTAAACTTTCAAAATCACTCCAGTGTCAGCGATGGGCCCAAACCCTCAGGACTACTGGATCATACTGACTTTCAACATTTCCTGATTTATGAGAGTCATCCTCAGATCAGGATGTACCAGCTGTGCTGCTTTCTGATCCTCAACTTCAGCCACTAGTGATTAGTTGAGTGTTAATTGGTTTTCAGAACTGACCTGCAAGTGACCAGCCCCTTCAAACCATCCTTAATCTGAGTTTAAAAACCTTAGCTATGCCTGACCTCCCAAGAAGACAGTCCTGGGAAGAGCCTGAAACATCTAAACCCCCAACCTATCGTGAAAAAATACAGGGTTTGGGTGTATGTGGGGGTGCGGGGAGGGGGGAAGTTAACAGTCTCCTGAAGGCCCCTGATTATAGACAGTGAGGAGGCATGTTACAAGTCTCTAGAATAATACCAAAAGTGAAACATTCATGAGTCTGGATGTAAAAAATATTTTACACTATTATTTTCAAAAATGCACTTTTCTTAATTTTCTACAAGTTGGATTGGCAATGAATGGCATCATATTTCAGAAGTGGCACAAATGCCATGCTTTTGGTAGTGACTGTGTTGAGAGTCCACCCCTGTCCAGACAGCAGAGATCTTGGATGAGGGCCATAGAATAGCTCTTTAGAATGTCTGCGAGCCCAACCCCACTGACTGCTCATCTGCTTTCTTCCAGCTGGGTCTATCAGCAGATCAGGGTGCATAATGGTGATTTCTGGGTCAATTTTTTGATATGAGCTGACCCTGGGTTCTCCCATTTGCAGATGTTGGAGTGTGAGTATGTGTGAGTGTGTGTGTATTACATGTGTATGCCTATGTGAGGTGTTTGTAGGCATCTGGGCATTGGCTCTGATTAAACATCAAACAAATACATATTAAACTATTGATTCATTAGATATGTAGTGACTAGATCTTTAATCCAATGAATACATTGTTGAGAGTCATCTATGTGTCAGGCATTAGACTTTTTATGATGGAGAGCAAATAAGAATAAGCTATTGTTCCCTCCTTTCAACATTCAAAGGATGACATAATAGCTGTTTTCCAGCCTGTGGATCATCCTTTTTCACAAGCAAAAAAACTCAGAGAACTCACAATCTAGGAGGGGAAGCAAGAGGGAAAGAAATGACAAATAGTATTGTACCAGGGTGGCCCCAGGAAGAGGGGAGGTTCCAGGTTCCCTGCCCCCCCCCCGAAAAGAAGGGTGGAGCTGAGGAGAGAAAAGAATAATCTGGAGAGGAGTCTGAGGAGGAAGGAAACAGGATGGAGAGCCAGAAAGAGACCTGATGGAGGCATGGGGAGCAGAGAGACATGTGAAGAAACTGCTTGCTTCTTCTTGGCTCTGGACTGTGTGAAACAGATGTGGGTGAGAGACCCACAGGGAGGTTAACTATGGCAGCGTTCATCTTGATTTTGATTTTGCTCTTTTCCTCCCAGAATTGTCTGGCCAATTCTGACACTTTTCAATGGGTCCCCACCAGAAGGTACTTTAGATTGTAGAGGGCTTTCAGGCCTTGCTTTGGGTCAAGCCCTTTGGGTAGACTTTTACCCACGAGAGAACAGTTAACTTTGGGTGGTTGATTTCGAAACCATATTCTTTGTCTTTTCTGTATTGCACACTAATTGTATTAAAGTTCCTTTCCATTAAAATTTACATATGCTTTGTCTTAATGCGGTTGATGGCAGAACCTATTTAGAGCAGGCAGATTTGGGGGTTCAGTGGTGCCCCTCTCCCTGACTTGTAACAGCATCATATCCTAATAGGAACAGTGTAAAGTAGACTATAATAAATGAGGCACAAAGGAGAATTAACTACTTACAGGGTTAGCAACAATTTTTTTTTGAATAATTTAACTTTCCAACTAACAGAGTAAATGAAATTTCCCTTCCTTTTCACCCTTAGCATTGAGATAAATGCTAGGAGCTATGGATCCACTCTTCAACCTCCATTAGACATCAAGTCTAAGAAACATTTCCTTTGTTTACATCTTGCTCATTCTCCAAAGGATCTGAGGAAAATCTCTAGACATGAATCTAATAGCTAAAGAAGAATACAAATAAATGTAAGAAGAGGGAAAATATTCTTATTTAAAACTAGACTGGGCTTTTGCCTTCTGTAGGTGAGGACGGATGTATAAATCACATCACATCACTGAGAATATAAATCATATATTGCTTCCTTCCACATATGGGTGCTGGTAAACAGGCAAGTCTGAAATCTCAGTCACGCAGTTCTAGTCTATTCATGAAAATACCTGAGTATATGGCCTTAGAGATAATGTCAGTTACCTGACGTTATCCAAAGTCTAACCTAGAATATCCAGTATCTTGCCTAGAACTCAGAGATCAAGCTAGAGCGTTGTCTAGAATAAGTGAGAACTCACCCTCCTAGTTTTCTGTCCCTCTCCCCCAGAAGTAGCCAGAACAATTTGAAGAGAACCCTGAGGAGGAAAGAAGCAGGACAGATTAACAGCCCAGAGAAATAATTTTTCTTCAAAATTACCGCTTGTTGTGCTGTCACATGCTTTGTGTGGATAGATTTATTTATTTATTTATTTTGCATAAAAGAACTGGGGTGTAGGTCAGAGGAGTGGGAGGGTGAGACGATTCACCAGAGATAGAGTGGGAAGCAGAACAGGTGGATGGACTGTAAGACTGTGAGAAAAGGCAGGAAGAGGTCTGCTGTGCCATATGTGGGATAACTTCTTGGCCAGAGATGAGGTGTAGTGATGATAACCCTGAGACTTAACTGCTAGGCACCCAGAGAAGCCCTAGATTTTTCTTTTGATGGGGAAGAATTCTTTTTAAAAAGGCTGAATGTTGAATTTGGGGTTTTTTTCTGAAGCAGAAGGAAGTGAGATCCTGAGTTTAATGGGAACAGAAATTCAGAGTCAGGGATGGTCATGAGAATGACAATGGTGAGACTCCCCCTTTGTATCTAACCCCCTCAGTGATTTGCATAATCTTGGGGAGAGAATTCACTTCCCATTTGATATGCAATAGGGCTGTCAAGCAAATTTAAATAAGAATGTCTCCCTGACAAAGAGATGGGACCCCAGGAAAAGCGAGTAAAATATGTTGATCAAGTCTGTGTGTGGACAAAGAGTTAAGGTAGGAGAAGAAGAAAATACAAATGTTTTGATTCTCCAGTCCTTGCAATTGACTGTAGTCAAGTCTGAACTCAGCTCTAGGAAGATCCTGCTGTCTTGTGGGGTGAGCATCACCTAGGACTTTGCCTGCAGTATGAAAGTGAGCTGAATATGTCCAGACACCAGGCTGGACACGTGAACTATAATTTACGATGCTACTTTTACTGTGTAAGGACGCAAGGAATGTTTCACATCTATTAGCGATAATTCTCATATTTTATTTTACAGAAAAGGAAGCTGAGTTCCAGAGAGGGTTCTGTATGTTACCTAACACCCCACAACTAAGTAGAAATATGGGCCTGGAACACAGGCACGTGTACTCCAGAACCTGGATTCTGAACACTGGACAGTATTACAAAAGGTATAACCACTGTAATACAGCAGTAGAAAATGATACTATCAAAATTTGCCTTATACACACCATTGCTCTGAGTCCCCAAAAGTCTCCTATATGAGGCACCATTGATCCATTTTATAATTGAGGAATACATGGAAAGGTATGATAACCACCCAGGTTGTGAATGAGAGTGGTCTTGATAGTGAGACAAGGAATGTGGTCTGGCTGATTACCAAAGTCTGTTTGCTTGATGCTCAGCCCCTGAAACAGTTACCTGCTATTGTCCACTAGAAGGCAAAGACCACTGGACCAGAGGTCCTTCCACAAGAAACCAAAGTCACGGGTGCTTGTTAAAAGAAGAGATCCCAGTCCTCCCTGATGGTGCAACAGGTTAGGACACAGCACTGCAAGGAAGCAGCAACTGCTTCAGTGCACGATAGATCCCCGGCCCCAGAGGTGACCCACATGGCGCGGGCAGACCTCTCCTGACCTGCCCACTGCTCTCCACAGCAGCGTACTTTCTTGATCTGCCTGTTCTGCTCCCCACTCTGTCTCTGGTGAATCCTCTCACTGCACCTCTGTCCAGTACCCCATTTCTGTATGCATAAATAAATAAATCTTTAAAAAAAAATAAAAAGAAGAGCTCCTTCAGCACCCCCTCCCCACCCCCAAAGGATCTAGAATCTGAGTCAGTACACATGCATCTTCAACCAACACTCAGGTCAGTCTGAATCAGCCGGCACTTGCAGTGCTCTGAGCCTTGACCGGCCACTAGAGTCACCTGGGAATTTAAACACTAAGGCTGCCTAGGCCCCACTCTCGACCACGGCAGTCAGTCAGACTCTCCGGTGGCACCTAGGTATCTGCGCATCAGTAAATCTCTCTGTGCAGGCAAATTGAAAAGCACTGCTCCAAGAAATGCTACAAAGGCTTTGCTCTCAACACTCTGGGATGGAGAATTATTGAGGCAGTAGCTGGATGATTTCAACCAATATGAATAGCCTGTCTGAAAAGAGTGTAAGCCTTCTATTAAATCTACTATCTGAGTGAGATTTGATTCTTTGAGAGACATAGTCAGCCTGGTAGCTGCTCCCTCGCCAGTACGAGGGAGGTAGCTGGTGAAGCCACCAGCATTCTGAGTACTGTGTACTCAGAGTACTGTGAGTTGCTGGTGAAGCCACCAGGCCTGAGGGACACGCTC
>NW_004567116.1:25866664-25943486 GCF_000260355.1 Condylura cristata
TCTTCCCAGATGAGAAGCCTCGAGTCTCCCCTGGGAGCGACCTGGAGAGGCTCTGCTCTGCTGTCCTAGGAGGGGCCCTGGCACACTCTCAGAGGAGGCTGGGAATGCAGTTACCCCTTGAACATCTGTGCCTGGAAGGGTATGCTGGTGTGAAAACATCTGGTGTGAAGAATCTGGACAGTAGATAACTTTAAAAAAATTCAGAGCTTTGGGGTGCATTTTGTAATCAAAAAAATAATATTCTTCCTGGGATATTTATCTTACTATTTACATATGTTTGGCTACTATTAAAATTAGTTTGCTAGTATATTTGCATTTGTATAAATAAATATGCTTATAAAGGAAAGGAAAAGGAAGGAAAGAATCCCATCAAATTGTTAACAATGGGTATTTCTGAGAGGCAAATTAGGGGGCTGGATCGTTAGTTTATTTTTTTTAAGGGTTTAGATTTAGAGAGGTCTAACTTACTTTTCCATGGAATTTTCTGTTTATCATATAAATAGCTTTACTTGTTCTGACATTTTATTTGTTCAGGAAACACTTTGTAAGTCCTATAATGCATCAAGCTCTGTGTCAAATGTTAGTGATCTGGAAGTGAGTGAGCTTATACATGTCTTGGCCCTCCACTTTTTCAGGAAGCAGAGATGAGGCTGTCTCTCAAACAAAACTTTGTTACCTATCAAAGCTGTAAAACCAGCTTTACTTAAAGGGGACGGGGTGTCTTTATCTACCTATCTGTTATCTATCCACCTATCTATTAACAATGTGATGGACAAACAGGCTAATTCCCTTCTTGCAGGGAAGACACCCCTAGCAAAATCACTATATAAGGGCTAATACCACCTCGAGCAGAGGGAAGAGGCAGTCAATCCCTCTGATCTACTAACTGATCTACTAAGCTGTCTCTATACCATACCTCTGTCCTGGGAGAGAGTCCTCATCCTCCAAAAAGAGAGGATATGGAGAAGACAGTGGGCCTTCACATGCTTGAAATGAAAACAGCCAGGCACGTGTAAAAGGGAATTCTAGTTCACACCACTCCTTGGCAGAGCTCAGAGCTGGTCTAAAACTGTCAACAAAGCAGAGACACCCATGAGGATCCTTTGCACCCTGAGATCATTGGAAGTCACTAAGCATAAACAGCTGTGTTGATTTCCGCTCACTCTCCAAACTCAAGGCAAATAAAACCTCAGAGCTAGACGGGTGGAAAAAAACAAAATATACGGGGATTCTCTTACTTTTTGGCTTAGAAAGATTTTTTTTTTTTTTTTTTTTTTTTACAAACCATGAAGCAAGACACCAGACAAACTTTAAAAGAAAAAATTGCCTGGCAACTTTGTTGAAGCTCTACATTACATAAGAATTTTAAACATTTACTGATAAATTTATCAGAACTTTCTCCTCAAGGCGATCTGGACATGCCTCAAATATGAATCTAACCAAGTTAGTCTCCCTAAGATTGCACTGAAGACTGTCAGGCCTCTTGGCTTCCTCAGTTCCACAAAGATCATCTGTTTGAACTTAGAGAGGTTGAATGAACTCCCATTCAGAGTCATTTGCTTGTTAGGGTTTCTTCCTTCCCACGGCGGGAACCACGCAGGGCTGGATTTGGAGATGGAGAATCTAGTCTTCAAAGGCAGTTGGCTTGCAAGGCCGACTTCCTGCTCAGTTATCAAAGACAGGCTTCTAGGATCTCCGCACATGCCCATGTGTGCTCCTTCCTTGCCTTTGATCCTTTATTCTTGACTGTCATTTCTGTCTGACCTCCATAGCCACATTTTCTTGTGCCCCTAGAGGAAGAACTTTGGCAAAGGCCTTATCATCACCTTTGTTACCTGTTCTCCTCTAAAAGAGAGGAGTGAAGGAGGGAAAAGCCAGGACTGAATTCAGCTGGACCTGAGTGAGAATCCTGCCTTCATCTCTGGTTTACCAAGCAAGTTGGGTCACTTCACTTTCCATTTTCAGTAAAAAATGGGAAAGCTGGTACCTACGGGTATTTTTGAAGACTGGACATCATGATGGGAGAGGACTGGGTGTGGGTCTAGAACCTTGTAGCTGCTATATTCATTCATTCATTTATTCATTGGCATATCTTACTGCCCTGGGATGCCAGACAACATGCTAATCACCGGTGGTGTAATGTTAGTAAGAACCAAAGTTCTTCCTTCATGGAGCTTACAATGTAATCAGGGAAATGGACAATAATTACATAATCACATCAGTGCGTGTATAATTGCTAAGTAAGGTAAGTAAGTGCTATATTAGCAGATCAAGAACTTAGGCCCCTTTAGACTAAATGTCATGGTTTCTCTGGAGAAGTGATGTTTGGGGTGATGTTGGGTGAACTCTGAAAGGCAAAGAGGATAAACAGGCGGGGGTGGGGGGCGGGGAGGCTTTCATTCCTGCTTGTCAGCGTGCTAATGGCATTGCACACTGTGGCATTGGAGCAAAGAGATCCTCCTTTGCTCCGCCCTCCGTCCACCCCCCACCCCCAACACACACACACTCTCCTCCCTTCTACCCCAGGCAGTAAGAGATGATGTCAAGGTTGCTCATCTGAATGCCCTTAGTGAAGTGGGAAGACTTCCACCGATGTGCACAAACATTTAACTGGCTATGTGATCTTGGCCTCTCTGAGCTTCAGTTCCCTCATCCAGGTCATTAGTGAGACCCACCTCCTGGGACTTTGGGAAAAGTTTATTTTATTTTTTCTTTACTGAGATACCAGTATCCAATACTGCACATGATTTAGGGGGATAGGGTCACACCTCCTCAGATATTATCACACCACTGCCACCATCAAAGCATCCAGGTCCCTTCACCCCCCTTGTTTCCAACCCTGTGTCTCCTCCCCCTCTAGCAGCCTTAATTCTGTAGTTACATTTCTAAAGTTTGTTTGGTTTAGCTTTTCCAGTTACTTTGGTTTTCATTCCCCTCTAGATTCCACACTTGAGTGAAATCATCCAGTATTTGTCTTTTTCCTTTTGACTTATTCACTTAACATAACTCCCTCCAGTTCTATCCATGTTTTACTTGACTTAACTCCCTCCAGGTCATCATTTGTTACAGCTCAGCAGTATTCCATGGTATAGATATAAAACACATCTTTTAATCCACTGATTTGTCCAGGGGCATCGAGATAGTCTCCATTACTTGGCGATTGTAAATACTGTGCTGCAGTGAACACAGGAATGCATCTAAGCCTTCTGATTAGTGATTTTGAATTCTGTAGATAGAGACCTAAGAGTGGGATTGCTGGGCCAGATAGTGGATCTATTTTTAATGTTTTGAGGAAAATCTAGACAGCTTTCTATCGGGGTGGGCCAGTCTATATTCTCATGAGGGAAGTTTAAGTGAAAGAGGTAGTAATGTAGGGTACAGAGGAAGTAAGGAAGATGCCTTTGGAGTTTGGTATGTGTTTGAGTGCCAGGACTTAATGGCATTGTGATCCTGGATAAGTTACTTAACTTCTTTGTGCCACAGGTTTTCCTCTTTAAAATGCAGTTATTTGCCTTAATTTGATAGGTAGTTAGTAAATCATGTAAATAAAGAAGATCTAGATCCCTAATAAACAAGACTTATTTTATTCATTCTTAATTCTTCTGTTATGCTATTAATAGGCTATATTCATTTATATTATTTTCCAGAGCCAGGTAAACATGAACATGTCTCACCACCCCACCCAAATTTTTATTCTAAAGATAAATAAGCAAAATGCAGCTTCTAGCAGTGCCTCCCTCGCAGGGTTGGATGGTTAAATGAATTAATAGATATAAAGCACTAAATCAGCAATTGACATATAGTCACTGCCATTCCCATTGTGATCGTAATCTTTTCTGGCATATAGTAAGTATTAAAGCCACAGTCCCTATCCCATCCACCCTGGGGTCACCATTTGACCCTTTGTTGTGGATGTATCTGAGTATGTGGAAATTTCCATTGTGAAGACATTGCACTAAGGCCCAGAACACAAGGCTACAGGTCTAACCGGGATCCCTGCCTCTCTGACACAGGTTGATGAGCACCACTCAGCTTTCTGGAAAAAGGGATCTGTAGTCCCAGAACTGGAGCATCCAGAATGGATCAATGGGGGGTGGGGGTGGGGTAATGAGAGAGAGGGTGATGGACCCTCTTTATAAATATTTTCCCTGCGGTCCTGCAAGCTGAGTGAGACACAGAGCGGTCAGCTTTTCTCATGCTGCCACTTGGTTAGTTGAGAGGTACAGGATCAGGCTATGAGCTTGTGTGCCTTCTCCAAGACATCAGTTCAAAGCAGTACACCCATCCTTCTTCCATGGGGTGTCAAAGGCCATTATCCCCACCACCACCACCAAGGATTTTTTTTTTAAGATTTATTTATTTATGCATACAAGAACTGGGGTCCAGGCCAGAGGTGCAGGGGAGGTGAGAGGCTTCACCAGAGACAGAACCACCGAGGATTTTATCCCAAATGCCTGAGATGCCTATAGCCATCATCTCCAAGGGAGTCTTCTTGGGATAGACTTTGTTTTCAGGATCACCTCTTTATGTGGATATCTTTCCAAACCTTCCAAATCTACAATGAAAGTCAGCGCAACAGGATGAGCCCAGGAGCCTTAGCAATCCAGGTGCAGAAGTCACAGATGGTGGCAGGGTGTAGGGTGCGAATGAAACAGTTATGCACGAAAGTCTGCATCTCAACTAATATCCCTCTTGGAAGATAGCACTATTTCCCTTTCCCAGATGCAGAAATGGGGGCACATTCTGGTAAAGAAGTCATTTTCCCAAAGGCACACAGCTAGGAAGCAGTAGAACTGGGATTCAAGTATGACTCCTAATGCCACAATTTTTCCATGACAGCTATTTGACATCAGCAACCTGGAACTGAATCACTGACACTGCTTCTAACTAGCGAATGGCCATAAAAATCATTGCCCCTCAGGGAAGTGGCATTAATTCCCTGTGGCCTACACAGTGGGGAGAGGGGGGACCCTGGGCCAGCTGCTCTTACTCACACCTTCCTCAGCAGGTGGCTAAAAGTAAAATGCAGAGAACCTGGGAAGGGAGCAAATACTCCTATCTTCATCATGGGACAGGGGGCTAAGCCGCTGTACTAGGTTGTTTCCCATTATGGAAAAGTCTCTGGAAAATCTGGAATCTTCTATATCTCTTCTTCCTCCTCTCTTGTCTTACCCCTCACACACACACACACACACACACACACACACACACACACACCACACAAGCACACACACACACACTGTCCTCACGCAGTTTGCATCTGGTAGAAAGGCTTGCCAACTGAGGTGTTGAAATCCATGGAGAGTCATGATTTGGCACCTTTGTAGTACTTTTCAGCACTTTGGAATGACAGCTTATTCGTCCACACAACCCTTCCAGAAAGGCTGTGTCTGTACCATTGTGGAGGGAGGAAATCAGGGCAAAGGCTATACATGGCCCTGGCCAAGCCAGAGCTGAACTTCTCACCCCTGCTCAGTGCTGGGGGCATGAGGCCTCTCACGGTCCCTCCTACTCCTCCTGCTTTACTGTACGAACTCCAGGCCACCCCAGGAAAGCCACCAATCCCCCTTCACACTTGTTTTCTCCTCCGAAAAATAAGGCTGTTGTCAGAAAAATAAGGCTGAGCCTAGGATCTCAGGAGCCATGGGGTCTGAGAATGTGGCAGTTCATCAGGTATGATAACAGCTATTTATGGAGAACCCCACACCCACTTACTAGGTGCCTTGTGAAGGACATCTCCCATTCTGCAAACTAGGAAGAGTTGCCCTGTTTAGGGATGAGAAAATTGATCTTCATAGGTATTAAGGGAACTTAGCCCAAATCACCCAGTAGGTGTAGCCAGTAGAGTTGGGACATAAACCTAGGCTCACTGCACAACTGACACAGCCTATCCCTTCCAAGGGGGCAGCCTCTCTCCTGGCTGGGTGTCCAGTCTTCCTTGGCCCCCCTCTTGGCACTCAGCCTCCTGCTCTATGGTGACCCTGGAAGGTTCTGATAGGCCTGATGAACAGAGAGGTCACAGGTGCGGGGTCTGTGGCACAGCTTCCAGGGAAGGAGCGCACCCAGCCAGCTGCTCCAGCGCTGACCCCAGCAGTCCTGATAACGTGTGGAAGCAAGAGTTCAGTGGGCAAAGAGCAGGAGACCCTGGAACATTCCTCCCCCATAGCATAGAACTCCTTCCAGTCAGAGCCTATTGCCATCAGTGCCTGCACCTCAGTGTGCTCACTTCCGAAGACAATGACCTACTTTTGACTGTGTAGAAGCATATATGGAGCCCCTAGGCAATGCCTAGTCACAGGTGGGAGCCGCTCTGGTTATCTACTGGACACAACCCAGTCTGTTAGCCTCAGCTCTGTCTCTTCCCACCTGGCCTTTGCCCACCTTTTCAGCTCCTTCGCCCTGGGTTTTCTTTTGCCATGTGCTCTAGCCATTTGCAGACTTACCACCCCCTCTCATGCTCCCAACATGAAGAAGCAGGACAGTTCAGACAGTGCTGCTCCTAGTTTCTTCTGTGGTGCTATCTAATCTCCAGCAAGTGACTCCACCAACCTGTACCTCAGTTTCCACATCTTCGTATGAGCATAACAGCACTACTTATTTTGAAGGATAATTGTGAGGATTATAGAGGAAAATATATGTGAAATGTACTTTTAAAAAGCTTCTGGATGATTCTACAGTATAGCCAGGGTGAGAGTCTCTCTTAGACCAGCCTCTAATCTCCAAGAGGGTAGAGAAAGTATGTTCATGTTTCTGGGCTTAGGTAGCTCAGAACCTGACACAAGGTTGACATCCTGGAAATAGATTTTGAATGAATGGATGATTCCATTTATTTGGAAGATTAAAGGGTAAATAAACCTTTCCCCAAAGACAGACATTCAATTACTTCCAAAACCCAATTTCATCCTGAAACGAGAAAACCATGATCCTAGCCTTCAAGAGGTCTTGCTGGCTGAGGGCCCTGTTATAAGATGCTGTGTTGAACCAAGGCCTCTCTGAGTAAATAAAGTCCATATTTATAGTTGCCTCAAAAAAAAAACCCAAAAAACAAACAAACAAAGAGTGACATTGACTCTTACACAAGTGAGGAAGAAGACGAAACAGGATCCATACAACACATGAAAGGGAAGGAGACTTCGAAGTGATTTTCAGGTAACTCAGTGTTTGGAGGGTCTCTCTAGGTTTCTTGGGTTTTTATCAGGTTCCCAAGTTTCAGGATTCAAGCCAGCTCAGACTGGAAATGAGAAAGTGCACTTTCTGTGTCCTCAAGCCTCACTCCAGAGAGAGGCCTGGGGAGGGCTTGGACCCGCTCCATTGTTGGGGCAGAGTTATTCCCAGCGCAACGCTGTGGGTGACAAGTCCGGTGTTTCCCTTATGTGACTGATGTTCAGGGACGCTGCCGAAAACTAGGGCAGCATTTCTAAATCTGGGCAATGAGGTTGTAGGGGGCATGACCTGGCTCTTGGTGCCATGTAGCATTTGACTTTTTCTCTTATGGGATGCTGTCCAAAGGGCCTCGCTGGGGAGCTATTAGCATATGGAGTATATTGGAGTACTGTGAAGAGGGCCAGACAGCCAGGTCTAACTTCGCATCTGTGAAGATCAATGATGGTGGTGGTGAGGGGGGCGGTTGGGGGAAGCAGATCATCAAGTGTTCTTTACAGATCGTAGATGGTGCCCAGCAAGAGACAAAATCTTTCAAAACATATGACAATAAAAGACACCCTTTTCAAGTTTGCACCCTTGCCCAATCGAGCCCAAGGCAGCCAGGCTGTATTTAAATGCACATCATGACTCAAAGTTAAGACAGGTGATGTTACAGGAAGCAATGCCAGCAAAGCCTAGAAAAACAGCCTGGGAGCAAACACTTTTCAAATGCCCGCCCTCTGCTAGGCACTTAAAGATTATATCTCATTGAATTTTTGCAGAGCCCATTGTCATTTCCTCTTTACAGATGACAAAACCGAGGCACAGAGTATTTAAATAATCACCTGTTAGTATGTGACTGAACCGAGTTGTAAACTCTGATCCCAGCCTCCAGAGTCTGTGTCCTTCCCACCGTGGCACCCCGGGGCTGAGAGCTCTGACTCAGCTCCCGAAGGCAGCCAAATAAGGACAAGGGACAGCACCTGTCTGGAGGAGTGAGTGAGGCAGCAGCTGGAGGTGAGCCCCTTGCCCGTGTTCTGGCATCATTGTGGCCCAGGGCCTGGTTCAGCTGGGAGTGAGCTCTTGACTCAAAACCCAGCAGCACTCAGAGGCACTGGAATTAGCTCACTGCTGGTGACCATGAGCATGGAGAATAGCTGGTTACACTTACTGTTCCAGGGGGCCCTTGAGTGAGCTGGAGGAACATGGCAGCGGATCCCATAGTGTTGGGGGCAGGAAAAGCCCCTTTCCAACCGAGAGAGGTGGGGGAGAGCGTTAAGGTGACAAGGAGTCCCGCTTGCTGCCAAATGGGCTCAGCCCACCTATGGCTCTCGGGACCTGGGGGGACCCTCCCAAATCCATTGGCATCAGTCTGATTGACCTAATAATCTCATTCTAAGAGAAGAAGGAGACAGGCACCACTAACTTGCCCTCAGGGACAATGTGGCATTTAGAATAATGTCAGAATACCTCTTTGTGAGCAGAGCTGATTTGACAGGTGAATTTTGACAAATCTCAGTTGCTTCATACTGAGAAATGGTGATAAAACTAACATCTCCCTCCAGTAGACCCCAGAGATGCTCTGCCAGGGTCTAGGGCCCCTCGTACTATTTCTATGCCCTGCCCCCCACCCTTTCCCCAGATTCCATGTGCTTTGCCTCTATTGTCCAAAACTGTCAACCTAACTCAGGCACCTCCCTTTGGGCTACAGAAGCCCTTCAGCCATGTGTGTCAAGAGCTGTGAGTGTGAGCAAAGAAGTCCGTGACCAATGACAGGCTGTGGGCAAAGGAAGTCCAGCTCGCTTGTCTTGAGGTGGAACAAACTCAAATGTCACTGAAATTCTGGAGCTTTCCTCAGGATGAGACTGAGGCTAAAACTTGGGTGGAAATCACACACCCTTCTTGATCTTGTCCCTGTCTCTGACTCTGCCCTGCGAGCACTTTTGTAAATCACAAACCCTCATCTTCGAGTCTACTTCCAGAGAACCCAGCCTAAAGCACCACTCTGTTGGACTTTTGTGAGGATTAAATCACATGATTCGTGTAAATGTGCTTTGTCCAACGCCTGACACACAGGCAGTAATCAATACATGGTAGCTGCTGATTAACTATTAATTTTTAATAAGTGAATTTGATTTTTTTGGAAGCACAAAGTTATTTTTAGAAAGGAACGAGATGACGTTGTCAATAGTGACTTTATTTGGGGTAGATCATTCTAATGATATGTTTACCGTCCAGTTTCTAACATTCCCTCCCTTGCTACCATAAGGACATTTTTCTCACAAAGACCACAGCCTGCCCTGGTAATCCCCCAATGGTGTGTTTTCTCTCTGCCTTGTCCCTTCTAGAATGGAGTTGGTCTCACACGTTCCCTGGGGTTGCTGTGTTTGGGATTTACTGGGCTGGGCTAGGCTGAGAGAGATCACTGTTATTTCACGGGAAAGCCATGCGGTGTGCCCCAACGAAAATAGGAGAAAGGGCAGGGCTGTGGGCGGGGGAGAGCCATCAATATTTGTCAGGTGGAAAAGGATCAGATCATAAATAGGAAAAATGTTTCACCTTTCCTAAAGGGCAATGTCTTGTAAATATATTTTTGTTTTATTTTCCTCAAAAGATGAGTGCGGCGGCCTCTTAAAGCAGGCTGTTGTGAACGAGATCTTTGAAGAGTCGCAGGCTCTTTACGGCACATTTCAGCTTCAAACACTTGACAAGTGAGTTCCCTGTTCACGTCAGCATGACACTGGCTTACACAGACATAAAAAGGGCATGGGAAATTGTTGTTGATATTTCCTCCAGCTATCGCTGCTCCCATCTCATGACAATGGGGAAAGTTTACGGTACAAACAGTCCATGTGCTATCTCACCCCCGACACAGCATTCCCCTACCCTCCCGTTATGAGGGGGCCTCGAGGAGGGTGGGAGTTTTGGCTGTTAGGGCTTCAAACACAGGGGAGATTCACGGCCAGGTAGCAGGTACGTGAAAAAGAGAAGATGAATCTGAAATACAGGGGCTGGATGACACCACATGACCCACTTAACTGGCAAATCCCAGTCATAGGTCACCAGGGAGTATTGAGTTTGGAGAGAAGGTCTTGGGTGGGTCCCCAAGAAGCAGGTGCCCTGGGCAGGCAGCGAAACCTGTGGTGGGATAGAGGACAACCTGCCGCCCGAGAACCGGGGCTCCCTTTGAGCTCAATCTGGAGTCTACATACATCAGCACACAGAATATTTACCACTGTACAATTTGCTGTTTGCTGGCTTATTTCCCATCCCTACCCCTCCCTTCAACTTAACGCACAGGGATTATTTTTTTTTTTCCTGATGCATCCCCAGAGCCTAAAACAATGCCTAGCAAATGACAGGCTCTCAATTAATAATCACTGATCAACTGAATAAAATATAATCGCCTAGATAGTTAACACAGGCTAAAATGCCCAAGAAAGCAACAGATGATAAGAAAGCATTAGATACCATTTGATTTTGCTTGTTATACTACATGCAGGAAAAGCCGAATCCAGGTTTGGCAGGATTTGTAGCAATACAGAGTTAAGACCAGGAATGGTTTCTGCTTTTACCAGAATATGCCACTAATAGGAACACCTCTTTGTAGATGTTTTGTCCATGGAGTGCAGGGAGTTTAGATGTTTCCAGATATTCATATGTTCAGCATTAGGTAGCACCAAGTTCTGAGCGTTCTCAGACAACAGTAAGCAAAAGCAAACATTTGTGTGAGGAGCCGAGTGATCCAACATCTCAGACTTGGTTTCCAGAGTACATGTGAACCCACGTGTCTGATGAGAAGTCTGCAAGTCATGGAGGCAGGATGAAGTTTGTAGTTTTCCTTCTGGTTCTGACAAAAGCTGAAACACCCACAGGGCAGTGGGCGAGGGGCATGGCCGGTGTGGAGTTTCTCCCAGTACGCCTGTGAGCACGGGCAAAGCTGTTGGGTGATCCCATTGATGTCTCTTTGGCAGGAGAAAGGCCATACACAAGTCACAGAGGGGCCCCAGATGTCACCCTGGCGCTTGGCCACAGAATCACCGCCTGTGTCTCTTCCCGTCATGGTCAGCCCCACACAGAACCCTTCAAACCACCAGGCAAGACGGTGGTAGGGTCTGCGCAGGGTGGGAAGTATTTTCAGGACAACTCCTGTAATTGGAAGAAGAGCGCACAGGCTTCCAAGCATTTAATTGTCTAGTCTGACCCTGGAGTGCCAGTCAGGGGGTCTTCAGACTCCAATGCGGCAAAGGAAAGCAGAAAGGGGGTTGGGGACATCTTTACAAATATTTCTCCCTCGGCCATTGAATCCATAGGGAGGAAGCCCAGGCTGGCTGGGAGCAGGGGCTGGCATTCCTCACAGCTTACACAGTCCTCACTCAAGACTAGAGTGCAAGGAGGGGCAAGGTGGTCCTGCCAAGGAGGGAGACGTCAGAGAGAGACCCATGAAGATGGTCACATTGGAGTGGTAGGGTGTGAGCCCACGACAGCAATGGCCTAGAGCTGCCGAGAAGCCACTATTCCAGAGTGACAACCTCATGCTTGCAACGTGGCGAGTCCCAGCTGAGATGTGCTCAAAATGCAAAATATACACTGAATTTCTAAGATTTTGTATGAAAAAATGATGTAAAGGAGCTCATTAATAATTCTTATATTGATTATATATTGAAATGAGAGTATTTGGGAGGTTTTGTATAAACTGAATTACAGCTGACCCTTGAATAACATGGATTTGAGCCCTGTGGGTCCTCTTATATGTGAACATTTTATATCGGTGGGTTCTGAATTCACAGATTTAACCAGCCACGGATGTTGGTCACTTGAATCCATGGATGTCTGGCATGTGTGGATAAATGATACGAGGGTTTTTGGCTACACTAGGATGAACTTCCCAACCCACATGTTGTTCAAGGGTCAACTATATATTAAAATGAAAATTGCTCTTTTTTTTTTTTTAAGATTTATTTATTATTTATGCATACAGGACTGGAGTACAAGCCAGAGGTGCAGTTCTGGCGAGAGGTTTCACCAGAGACAGAGTGGGGAGTAGAACAGGCAGATCGAGGAAGTACACTGCTGAGGGGAGCAGCAGGCAGGTCAGGAGTGAATCACCTCAGGGGCCCTGGATCGAACTCGCATTTGAGTGGCTGCAGCTAGCTTGCAGTGCTGTGCTCTAACCCATTGCGCCACCAGGGAGGGCCCAAAAATTGCTCTTTTTTAATGACACTACTAGAAAATTTAAAATGACACACGCATCTCATATGATGTTGGTATTGCATAACACTGGCCTAGAGCTTTGTTATTCTAAATGGCATCCCCTAACAGTAGCAGCATCACCAGGGAGATTGTAAGAAATGCAGATTCTCAGGCCCTGCCTTAGACCTACAGAAACAAAATCTGAATTTTTTGTTTTTATTACAAAGTTTATTTTTACATCATTTTGCACATTTTTTTTTCCATCTCGATTGTAATCCCCGTGGGTTTCCCATCACCAAATCACCCGTGTGCCACCACCATAGTCTCGTGCATTTCCCTCCCTTCCCCCCCCCCATTTTTGATCCCATTCCCCACTCCACCCCCACAGAATGTCTCTGGTATATGGTTGTTCATTATTTTTGTTATGTTCTCGCCTGGTCCATTATACTCCTGCTATGAGTGAAACCATCCGGTATTTTTCTTTCTCTTTCTGGCTTATCTCACTAAGCATGATCTTTTCCAGCTCCATCCAAGTTGCTGCAAAAGACATGTGTTTCTCTTTTTTGGTTGCTGAGTAATATTCCATTGTATATATGTACCACATCTTTCTAATCCAGTCATCTACTTTCGGGCATTTGGGCTGCTTCCATGTTTTTCCAATTGAAAATAAAGCAGCAATAAGCATGGGGTGCAGGTATCTTTTTCAATCAGTGTTTTTGTGTCTTTTAGGTAGATACCTAGGAGTGGGATTGCTGGGTCGTAGGGAAGCTCCATGTTTAGCAGTTTGAGGAACCTCCAAACAGCAAAATCTGAATTTTTAAAAAAGATTTATTTATTTATGCATACAGAACTGGGGTACAGGCTAGAAGTGCAGGGGTGTGGTGAGAGGCTTCACCAGAGACAGAGTGGGGAGTAGAACAGGCAGATCAATGAAGTACACTGCTGAGGGGAGCAGTGGGCGGGTCAGGAGAGGTCTGCCACCATGTGAAACACCTCTGGGGCAGGGGATCGAACTTGCACTGAAGTGGCTATGGCTAGCTTGCAGTGCTGCATCCTAACCGGTTGCACCACCAGGGAGGGCCCCCAAATCTGCATTTGTAGTTCATTTGCACATTCAAGTTTGAGAAGCCCTGACCCAGGCCATTCCCTAAGACTCTGGCTTCCCTCTGGTGACCAGACCAGCTTCAATGGCAATGGCAAAGCCATTGCAGAGAGACCTCTGGTCTGTGCACAGTGACACAGGGAGCCCTAGTTTGGAAACAATGGGCTCTGTGGTCTAGTCTTCACGTTGCCTTAAAATTGCTGTGTGCCTTGTTGAGTCACTGCCCTTCTCTGGGCCCAGTTCTTTGTTCTGCAAACAAAGGGCCTGGGTAAGAATACCTTACCAACTGATACAACAGGAAGCTATTCCTTTGGCAAAGATTCCTAGACCAGCCGTAGGAAGGGTTTCATTTTCACTTTGACCTGTGTATTGATTAGAATGGCCACATCCAGTGGCCATTCTGACATGTTTTAGTCTATTCTAGAATGTTTTCCTTTAGTTCCTGAGAACTTTATTTTAATTAACTCATCTATTCGATATAGTATCTTGTGCTCTTTCAATTTGCTGGGTATTATTCTAAGCGCTTTATATGTGTCATTTAATTTAATGCTTATAATAATCCTAAGAGGTAAGACACACTATAATTTAAAAAAAAATATATGTGAAGCAAAGCAAAGCATTTAACTAAATTGCCCAAGATTATATAGTTGCTAAGTGATCCAGCCTACATGTTATTCCAGGTAAGCCCAACCCTTTATTCTTAACCAAAGCTCCTTCTGACCTATTCTGAAACTCCTTACATATATGTTCTGCTCCCAAACTGGAAGGGGGTGTCTATTCTCAACTTGACACATATTTGCTCTTGGTTTCCAGACTCCAGAATTTTTCCCTGGCACAGCCAACAGCAAAAATCAAATGGGCATCACCCCATCTCCAACCCCGAAGTTGTCACCCATAACCACGGATGGGCACACCAAACACAGCTGCCAGTACACCGTGTTCTCGCTCCATTCAGGGAGCAATCACCAGGGGTATGTTAACCACTGTCTCAGTGCCCCTCTACTGACCCCTTTGCGGTAATGAAGAGGACTGAGCTAAAGGGGCCAGCTGAGACTGAGGTAGCAAAAGTAGGAAAGAAAAAGGAAATATTAGTGTAGATATTGACTTGATGAGTATCGAGTCAACGAGCAGGCCAACAGCATTAGCTCTGCAGCATTAGTTTGACCCTCAAATCATGGTAAATATCATGCATTTGGCAACCATGACAGTTTTTCTAGCTCAGCTCAACACCCATGTGACAAAAGTCTTTTGGAAAAGACACCCCATCCAGTAGTTACCGAGACATCAGACATCACACTCTGGCAAGTCTGACTTCAGTGGACGGGCCAGGAAGATTAATTTGTCCCCAAGAGAAATAGCCGGAAAAGGGTTAATGCTAAAAGAAGGTATTCTTTTTTAAGATTCCTCTCTTCTTCCATGTATACTTTTCTGTAAAAATAACTATGTGTAAGGTAATCATAGCAATGCCATCAAAGTCAGAAATTAAAAAGCAGTTCAGCTGGGGGGCTGTGAATACTGCCGAGGGCCTGTCCTGCTTGACTCGTGCCTTCTACCCAGCCAGGCTGTGACCATTCTCGCACCAGCCTCAGCCCCTGTTGCTGTCAAAGCCTTTGCTCTAACCCCCCCTTCCCCCCCACCCCCACTTTCCACCACCTTGTATTCCTCTTCCCAAGCGTTTCCGCCCATCGCTGGGTCTAGGCTTCTTGTCTTTTCACCTAATGATGTCATGGTACGTATCTTACGGAACGCTCACATTATTTTGATTTTGGCATGCAACCCCCCTGGCTGACTTTCCTTCTCTGGCTGTTCCAGGGGCCAGCTAGGGCTGGCTCAGCCTGGCCTCTTTGACTCTGTCCCAACACTGTCACATGACCTTCACCCACAGAGTCTACCTTTGACCAGGAGGACCAAGAATGGACCACTAAGAGGGGCCACATTGGGGTTCCCAAAGTCTCTGGAAGCTTCTTGGGCGGACATACGAGGCTCTTCCTTTATTGAGTTGCTTCCAGCCAGGGAATGGCTTCCAGGTCCCCTCCCCTAAACTTGTTGGTTTTTCATAGCTAGAATGACATATGATTTTTCATCCAAATTGGGCTCTGTTGGCAGAGGAAGGGGAGGCTATTAATAATTACGCCTGGACACAGGCATACACTGGGACGGTCCCAGGCTAAGCGGGATGTGTGGTATTCTTACTCATAGCCCAATTTTCTTCTCCGTGATAAAGCCTGATAAAAACTATCTAGGTTTCCACTTCACAGCAGTCCCTCCTTTGTTCAGTCTCACTCCTTCTTGTCCACCTAAGTAACCCCTGTAGCAGAGGAGACCTGATGTGTCCACCACTGGGTAAAGGTGCACAGGTCTAGGGATAACATAACGCTTCCTATCAGCAAAACTTTTTTCCACAGACTTCAAAGGATGCATGAATCTTGCCACACTGCTTAATAATACATCTTTGCTTTGCTTTTTAAAAAAAAAAGAAAAAAGGGCCTTTCGTGGTGACACAACAGGTTAAAACACATACTATGAAGCTATCCGCAGCCACTGCAGCACGAGTTCGATCCCCGGCCAGGGAGCTGACCCCCATGGCGAGCCAGCTCTCTCCTGTCTTGCCCACTGCTCCCCTCAGTAGTGCATTTCAGTAGATCTACCTGTTCTGCTCCCCAGTCTGTCTATGGTAAATTCTCTCACCCTCCACACCTCTGGCCTGTACCCCAGGTCTTGTATGCATAAATCAATCAATCTTAAAAAAAATACTATATGTTCCTCAAAGTCCAAAGCTGAATTGATGTCCAGGAAGATGCTTGCTGTAGGTTCATGCTTTCTTTCTAGAGCCTCCCTGTTCTCTAGTGTCATCTGGATGCACGACATTACAACCACCTCTCACATGGGGAGTGGGGTGCGAAGAGGGGGGCAGAAACTTCTCCCACTTTTTTTCCCAAAGTGTTTGATGAGATGAATAAAAATTACACAAAGTAAAGGTCAGCTTAGGGTCTGAACTTCCCTAAGCCTTTGACTTCCCCCCACTGATTTGGTCTCCTACCTGTAACACAGAAGAGGCCAATAAACATCCAAGAGTCCTGGGGGCTTCATGATCAGGTAACTCAGTGCTCCAGATGGGATTCTTGGCTGCCCACATAGAAGATCAAAGGCCTTCTCTGGGGAAGACCCACCCCACACCCTCACTGCCACCTGGGATGTTTGTGTGAGTGTCAACTGCACATTCTCTGGCTGGTAGTCACTCAACAAATGGAGAGCCTCACATGTCCCCACCAGGACCTCCTAGAGACTTCGGGAACCCCAATGTTGCCACTCTCAGTGGTCCATTCTTGGTCCTCCTGGTCAGGGTAAATTCACCCCAAGCAAAGCTCTTGTGACAATGCTGGGACAGAGTCAGGGGCTCCCGTCAGAAGGCAGGTCCCCCAGAAGGCCTACTTGGAGGGCTGGAGTCTGCACAGTTTTATCTGGATGGTGGATGAAAGGCAGGCACAGAGGCTCCAGGGAGTCTCTCTTAGCCTCAGCTAAGCTTGACCTCTGCTGCAAGACCTGACCTAACCGTTCTGATAAAGGGAGGTACTCATCCTCAGTGACCCCTTCACACTGATACCACCCTACAGTGCTCACACCACGCACACCCGCTCACTCAGGCACCCATGCATGCACCCTCAAAACCTGCACACACGCTCCCTTTTTCTTTGGAAACTGTAGCCATTTACCATGACTGAAGCATAGTACATCTTGTGATAAATTCCTCCCCTCCTCCACCTCCTTCCTTCAGACTTATGATTTCCCTGGAGATGAAAGGATAATTTGAAAATTAACTTCTTATTCCAGTCTTCCTCCATAGCTCCAGGGAATATTCTCAGATCAAAACAGACAGGGCCTGGAAAGTAATGGTTAGGAGGGGGCATCCCATGGACCCGAGGTACTGGTAAAGTTCTCTGTCTTGATCTGGGTGGTGGTTACAGGGTGTGTTCACTTTGAGATGATTCATTCAGCAGAATAGGTATAATGTGTGCTTTTTTTCTGAAAGCTTGTAACATATCAATGAAAATTGAAATTTAAGAACAAACACAGGAACTGGCTATAACTGTAACCTGGAGGCCCACTATCTAGATAAGAGAACTTTCTAGCTGCTGCCAACTCTTGTATATTAATGCAAATGAACTGCCACAGCTACCAAGCTGCCACTGTTGCCATGATGCCAGGCTGAGGGCCTGCACGGTCTCCCTGCTCCCAGGGAGAAAGCTGAGGACATGTTTGTTGTAGATCTCACCTGTCTTTCTATGCTCTGTAGACTGACACTCAGGGACCAGGAATCAGGGGAGGCAAAGTGGCTAAAGATCTAGTCAGACAGACACACCTGTGTTCAAGCCCCAGCTCTGCCACTTTCTAAGTCCCATGTGACCTTGGGAAAGTTATATAAACTTTCTAATCTTCAGTTTCCCCATCTGTAAAATGGGCTAATAACAGTGCCCACCCCACACAGTTGCTGTGGGAATTGCCTGTACTGCATATAAAGGGTTTAGCCCAGGGCCCAGAAAAAATATTAAGTACCCAGTAAAAACTAAATGTTATAATTGAGTCCAACCCCCTCACTTGACGTGAGGAAACTGAGACCCAGAGCAGGGAGTGTCTTGTTGAAGGTCACAAAGCCGGGTTGTGACAATGACAAGAACCAACAGGTTGTGACAATGACAAGAACCAACTTATTGCTTTCTCCATTCGCAGGCTCCCGGGCAAGGCCATGTCGCCCCCTTGAATCTTGGGGGCAGCGTGAGGACTGCCCTGAGTGCGGCTTTGCTGAGAGGGGACACCCGCTACTTGTAGCAGGGAGCTCTGTCCCCGACGATTCAGCATGGAAAAGAGGTGTAATTCTCTGTGAAACTGAGTCCAGGGACATATAGATTATACAGTGCCTCAATTTTCTGTCACAATTCATCCTTCAAGGGAAACAGAACTAATTATTCTTCCCACTTTACAGATGAAGAAATGAATATTCAAAGCTATGTCAGGGACTCCCAGATTCTAGAACTCACAAGGGAGGGAGACATGGGTTGCAGAACATTTGTTAGTGCCTCTAGGCAGTTTAAAAACCCCACTTTCTATCTCTCTATTCACTGTTGCATTTTGGTAAAACAAAGGATATTTTAATATCAAAATTGTAGCAGACAGTTGAATCATAACAAAGGTTTTTTTTTTTAGATTTAATAAAGTGATATTGTTGAAAGCAAAATTGAATATCCTTATTGTTCTCACTTCCCTAGGGATGTGTGGGACCTGGCCCTGTACTTGGGCTGGTTTGTGGAGTAGAGGTTGGGGCCTCAGGGGCTAAGTGACCCACCCAGCCAGAGAGGGGCAGAACCAGCTCACCACACAGCTACACTCCACGGTGTCAGGCCAGAGGAGACCTACAGAGACACCCAGCCGCTGTCTAGGGAACCCCAGGGAGCACCTGTGGCCACTGCTGGTCCTGCCGGGTCCCTAGGCTAGCCTCTGCCGCCCGGCTGGGTGAGTGACCAGTAGCAGCAGCTAGAGCACTTGGCCACCTTTAGCACTGTACATTTTTCTCTGCACTGAACCAAAACATAATTTCTGGGCCATTAACAGTTCAGTCCAGGCTAATTCACAGACAGCTGAAGAGGAAGGCAGCCCCTCAAAACACATCACAGAGCCTGCATCGTGAGGCTGCTGCTTCACCAGACACCCTGCCCAGAGGAAACCCAAGCCCTTCTCCCTGCCACCTTCCCCACCAACAGGCCTTTCGAGGATCCCGGAACACACCATAATGTTTCCCAAATCCCAGGGCAATCTTACTTCTTCAGAGAACCACAAAATATTAGCACTCCAAGGAACTTTAAGGATCATTTCTTCCAACACCCCCAGCTTAAACAAGAAGCAAATCAGCCTAAAACCGAAAACTCTAACCTCCAGCCAGAGCCAGGGAGGCAGAGTTGACAGCCCACAGACAAACCTAGGGTTGGACATTACCCCCACCGGCCTAGCTGTGGGACCTTCGGCAAACCTTCCTTTCTCTGGACCTCAGTGTTCTCTTCTGAAAAAATGGGCAAAAAGGTGCTCCCAGGGGTTAGCTGGGCCACACAGGTAAAGCGCTTCACACTGTGTTGTCCACAATGCTCAGCACATGTCCCTCAGGGCAGTATAATAACTTCCCAAGGGCTCAAGGTCCCCTGTGTTAAGTGGGGACCCTAATGGGCTGTAGGAGACAGTGCATGGACATAAAAGGTTTATCCCAGTGCTCAGCACACAGCAAGCACATGGAAGCAATTGTTATTAGCATATTTCATGAACAGTCCCTTCTTCCTGTTTTCCTTTCGTCCCTCTCAAGTCTCCCGCTCCTCCATGGAGATAAGTAAAAACGACAGTGTCCAGGGTGCTCCACGAGTCAGTGTGTCCTCGTGATGTTCAGCAGCCCTGGAGCTAGTCAGGGTGAAGTCCATTCTGTGGCTTTCCCCTTTCTGAGGTGCTCAGTCAGGGTCCTGTGGCCCCCACAGGTTTTCTCCCTGATTGGCCTCCTTCCTTGGCATGTTCCAGCAAGTGGAGAGGTCCGAAATCCAAGGTATGTCACCACGAGGCCTCCTGAGGCTGGACGCCTCCTGACACCCGGTGTCCCCAGGAACCCTATTTGGATGCAAGCATTGACCTC
Source organism: Condylura cristata (assembly GCF_000260355.1). Lineage (NCBI taxonomy): Eukaryota > Metazoa > Chordata > Mammalia > Eulipotyphla > Talpidae > Condylura > Condylura cristata. The sequence goes on from NW_004567116.1 coordinate 25,886,767, forward strand.
TCGGCAGATTCCTGAGGTGGCTTCCTGACCATCTGGTCCGGAAGAGGCTGCAGGCACTGGAAACCCATACTGAGCTAGGGAATTCCAGATCTCAACTCTGACTTGCCAGGCACTGGCCAGATACTCATAGGGCTGCAGACAGGGACCTGAAGGGACCCTTTCCACAGAGAGACTTCATTGCTAGACCCCACTGAGTGGAGCTCTTATTTGGAGAGTTTTATTTGGATAGACCTAGCTGGTCATTGATGCCAAATAATTAGGTCACTAACCTTTAAAAAGATATAATTGACCTGCTCCCAGCTCAGTCAGTTACCTGGAGTCGTAGAAGTACTCCAGTCTTGGACTAGAAGACACTAACTAACTCTGGGTGTCTCCTTACCTTTCCAAGCTCCTATCTCCTCCTCTGTAGAAAGAGGCCAAGCAAACCTATCTTGGAATAATTGCATGAAAGTTAACGAACTCCTGTTCAATTCCTGGCACATTATTATTATGTAATGTTGACCTATGGTGACCAGCACAGTCACAGGGGTGTCCCTGAGACACAGTGCTGTGCCTGACATCACCCCAAAACTGGGCCATTTGTACTTAAACCCCGGCTCTGTCTCGTGGTAGAAAACTAGTTAGTCTTCCTGTGCTTCAGGTACCCTAATCACTAAATGGGGATGAAGATAATACCCACATCCAAAGGACTTAAAATGATTAAATGAAAATTTTAACATCAAGTGCTTAGAATAGTGCCAGGCGCATAGTAAATACTCACTAAATACTAGAAGCAAGTGGTTTATAAGAAGCCTGGGATACATGCCTGAAGCCTGGGTTTTAGAAAGTCCACTCTTGTTTTGCTTTTTTGAAATGACAGGTGGGTAGGATGTCTGCGTGTTTCTCCCACAGAGCTCATTCCTAAGCGGAGGAGCAGTGCTTAATGACAGTCATCATGCCTGAAATGCTTGCTATGTGCAATTGCTTTACAGATTTTACCTCCAAATCTTATGACAACCCTCTGAAATAGGCTTTATTATCCCTTTTGAACTAATAAAGAAACAGAAGTTCAGAGACTCGAAGTGACTTGCCCAGCAGCTGAGACCGAAACAGGGCTCGAACAGGACTCTCTAGCCATAGCTGCCTCACTGCCCCACTCTCTGGGGCTCCGCGGCCCACCGGAGTGTGTGGGTGTGTCTCCTGGATCCTCGGCCCTCATTCAGTTCGATTGGCTGGCTGAGGTGGTTGTTATTTAAAAACTGGACGGTAGGGAAAAAACAATAAATGGTGATTCAGACCTCGTCTTTACTCAGGCAGTTTCGGGAAACTGGCGGGAAGCGACGGCCTTAGTCACTTAGGAATGGCCAAACCCCTGACTCATGGGCAGCAGGTCATGCTGCTCAGGACAGAAGCCAGCCCGGCTTTCTATGCCAAAAGGGCAGGAAAAAGGCTCTGGGGAGGGGAGCGGGAGATGAAAGGAATGATGCACTGGGTTGGGAGCTCTTTTCATAAGTGAGAGGTCAGGCTCACTGGCTCCCTGGAATAACATCCAAATTCCCAACTCCGAATTCCAGTCCCTCTCTCTAGCTGTTCTCTTTCAACCTGTTGTTTCAAAGATCCCACATAAGGACAACTCATAATGTCCAGGAACTCTCTCTATTGGAAGTGACCTGCTGCCGTGTATCCCTTTCTACCAGGAGAGCAACTGTGGAATAATTCCTTCCAGCTCTTTCTCTGTATATTTTTATATGTTTAGGCTTGCATTTTAATCCTTCAACTTCAAACTCAGCCTCATCCTTTAAGTCTACTCTATGTGTTCAGCTTCATGGCTGTGAACAGGAATAGAGATGAATCTGATAGGAACCCTTCTTCCAAGGAGCCCAATCTAGTGTCCACCTCCATGGAGAAGCAAGTATATACAGGTAACCAGCAAGAAATCTCCACATGAGGAGGGCCCAGAGGTAGGAACAGAGATTCTAAGTAGGAACCAAGGGAGCCTCCCTGGAGGAGATGATGTTTCAGATAAATTGTAAAGATCAGGAATCACTCAGAAGATGGTGAATTGGGGAAGAAAATTAAATGAAACTTTTCTAAACCCTCAAAAACAAAACCAGACAAATACTTATACTTATCATGTAAAAAAAAAAAATGAGGGGAGGGGAATGGAGCTAAAAAGCAAAGAAGTGAATACTAGCCCCATATCTTGTTAAAAGTTTGGAGTAATTCCTTCCAGCCCTTTCTCTGTACATTCTATGTGTTTAAACATCTACATAAAAAATTAACTTCTACAGTTTTGTAAATTGCTTTTACATTTAATGATATATTATGGTATCTTTTCACGTCAACATAAAACAGAGGTCAACCTTATTTAACCTGAGAGATGCTTTGTTTGGTTCATGGTGTTGGAAAGTTCTGAATTTGAATACCTGGCCCTGGAAAACGTGGCTGTCAGTTCTCCATAGGCCCTGTCTCTCCTCTTGGTTGTCTTTCAAGAAAGAGAGTTGCTGTTTATATCACCAACCTGCCTGATACAGGCATTGGCCTTAAGCTGCTGATCTGGAATATTCGATGACCTTGAAGTGACCCAGGCTATGATGCCCTTTGCTTTCCCTGGGCTCTTACCCTCACTCCTTACTCTCTCTCCACCACTGATAGGGGTGAATTGTGTAGCTGCCTTTCCTCCCATGGGTGAGTTTCAATCTGATAGTGTTTTGTCCTTCCATCTCACAGAGTTCAGCCAGTAGTCACTAGATGGCTGACAGAGGGATGACAAGGAAAGGACAGGCTCAGAGTCTGACCTCGCCTACCCCTGGCGACACTCCCTCTCCATCCAGATTCTGTAGCAGGTGAAGGGCTTGGGCTCTGGAGGAAGCCTTTCAGGGTTCAGAGTCTGGTTCCAGCACTTCCTCGCTTTGGCCAGTTACTAAATCTCTCTGTGCTTCAACTTCTCATGGGGAAAGTGGGAATACTAACTGTACCTGTCTTACCAGGTGACCCTGGGGGGTTAAATCCTACCTGAACAAACCTTGTAACAGAATCGGACACTCAGGGCATGTGACAGTTGCGGGGTCTACACCACTTAACGTGTGCTTTCTCTCCTGTGTGCGTCACGAACCTCAGATTCATCTGAAGGAGACTTTCCTCTTTGCCAGCTACCCATCTCTCTACTCAGGCTCTCCCTGTGGAGAGGGGTCTCTGGCTCATCCCCGACCTGAGAATGGGGGTGAATTCTTTCCTCCTCAATGGGGGAGGAGGATGGACTTATGGCCCACAGTTTCCAGGCCTTTGGAAAACTTCAGTGAGTTAGGTCAGGAGAAAGCCAACTTTTCTATGAAAGGACGGAGAGGAAACATTTTGGGTTTTGTGGGTCATGCGGCCTCTGTTGCAGTCCTCAGCCACAGTAGCAGAGCAGCAGCTGTAGGATCTGTACATTGATGGGCATGGCCGTGTTCCTGTGGCAATTATTTACAAAATCAGGTGGCAGGCTGTATTTGGCTGGGGGACCATAGTTTGCTGACCCTTGGGTAAATGGATTGCTCATTCATGCAGGCAGGACCTGTGAAACTTCTCCTCACCTCTGTAGCCTGGGAAGCTCTTTTCTTTCCCTGAATTTCAGGGTCCTCATCCATCAATAGGATTGGGGTACATCATTTCAAGATCCAGTCTAACTCTAATGTGAGTAATTCTGTGCTTGACAACTGTGAGACATTGGACAAGGGTTGTTCTCTGGATGACTCTCCTCTGTAAAATGATGGAGACTCATCAACTGTGGTGTCCTGGCCAAGTTCCCAAGGGGAACTTGGGGCTAGGGAGACTCTGAGTTTGTTGTTAATTAAGTCACGGGGTTCAGGCATCCTGGCCACTCCCTTTCCCGCTCACCTCCCTACTGCCTGGGACTCCTGCAAACTGCCACCTGGACTGGTCAATGTGCAACCACATTGTGGTGCAGTCTGGGCACATGTGCCAGATGGCTGGCCTGAAAATCACTGTGCAGCCAGACTGGACCACGGCATTGGCATTTGGTTGCCACAGGCACATAGGGGCAGGTGGTGGGTGGTGTCATGTGGTCAGAACCAGACTGATGCGTGCTTTGAAGGACAGCAGGCGTGCAGCGTTCACCCCCCACGGGGCCAAGTTAGAGCTTCTTTGTGGCCCACAGCTTCACTCTTGCCTGTCAGGGTACTGCCTTCATAGTGGGCCTGGGCACCACGCACACACACACACACACATGCACACTCTCATACATAATCACATACACTCATACACACAGACACACAGTCACAGGGAACGCTCAGACCTTCACTTCCTAGGAAAGGCTTAAAGGTCTAAGGAGAGTCAGAAAGCTTTCTAGACCCAACCCATGCTATTCCATCCTGACAAAAGCGGGATTCAGTTGCTTTGGCCTGACCCATCCAAAGGCAGGCCACAGAGATGAATCGAGTCGCCAGTGGCAAACCATGGGATCCTCGTGGCCTGACCACTGAGGGACAGAACTGGGACAGCCTCGGTTCACTGGGACCTGAGATGCCAGTGGCGATGACACCACCGTCAGTCTGAGCAGTTCTACCAGGGAGATGCTCCACCCCACAAAGCGCGTGACTTCCACATCTTCCCTGGGGTATTGGGATAACAAAGGCTGTGTCCCAGTACTATTGTACAGCTGGGGAAGGCCGGAAACCAAGCTGCAGGAAACTGGTTGCTATGGTTTCCTTGAGCGTAATGCCATAGAAATTGCTTTCTAAAAAAAAAAAAGTGTTTTTAAAAGAGTTCTGTTGTTCTGTTTAGGAAGAGGTCAGGAGGGAAACATTTATGTCAGTATTTATTATAAACCAGGCATCGTGCTAGGTTCTAAAGCTTCATCACAAACCAATAGGCTTAGCAGTATTAACTCCATTTTGCAATGAAAATATGGAGCCACGGAGAGACCAAGACACCTGCTCACAGACACACAGCTGGACAGTGGCCATTGGTTTTGAATCCAAGACTGTCACGCTCTAGTGCCTGCTTCCTTTCTAGTACACACATTGGGAGTCAGGAGATCCTGCAACCAGATTATTCTTATCATGAGGTCAGGCTATGGAACAGGGTGTAGTATAAAGGAGCAAGGGCTTGGGAAGGAGCTAAACAGAAACCAGAGAGCTGAGGCATGAAGACAGTGGTGGTACCAGTGGGGATGGCAGTGGTGGTGGTGGTAGTTTCTGATGTGCGACCACCAGGTTCTGGGAGTGGAGGAAAGCACCACAGGATTTCATATCAAAGATGCTGGTGATAAGATACACCTTCCCTACTCTCTGTTTGACTCTTGGTAACTACATCTGTAAAATGGGTGCAACTATTCTATCTGCCTCCTAGGGTTGTTGGATGGATTAAGTGTAGCGATACATGGTCAGTAAAGATTATACACATTCTTGCTATTCCCATGATTCATTATACTATTGATGAAAACAAATCACGCATTGCTGTGATTTACGAATATAAGGAGGCCTTGAGCACAGTTGAGCTACCCTGGTGGAGGGCCCTGGCATGGCCATGCAGATCGTACACGTTACAATCCGCATGCCTGCACACAGCTGCTCTGAGATGCGAGAAACTTCTTACCTCACATCCCTCTGTGAGAACTGTGCTTTGAGTATTTGTCCCCTGGGTATTTATTGAATACCTAGTAGTTGTGGGGTCCCGTGTTAGGAGGAGAACAGGAATATCACAATGTCCCTGCTTTTCAGGAGCTCGACAGCTGTGAAGGAGACAGAACAGGGATGTTCACTTACAGAATGATGCCACTGTTTGTAGTGTCCAGACAGGGGGCCACTCCCTATAGGGGTGGGGGGTATGTGTGTATGTGTGCTGGAGAGGGGGGCAGTGAGTGTGATGATGGACAGGGACGACTTCTCCAAGAAGGGGACATTTAGGATAAAAGGAGATGGAGATGCTTAGCACAGAGCCAGGCCCAGGGCTGTCACCAAGGTTGGCCTTGCCTGTCCTGTCTGCTGTTTACTGCAGTCTGTGCTGGCCTGACACACAGTAGGCACTCAAAATCCACTGCCCACTGTGGGGATCTCTGTATAGGAGATGGAGCCTTCCCAGCATCCCTCTGCCAAAGAAATGACAGCAGAACCACGTGACTCTCCAAGAAGTTATAATTTCCTGGAATTCTCACTCTTCCCACTCTCACTCTCCATGATAGTGCTGGCTTGTCTTAAAAACAAACAAAAAAGACTAGGATTTTATTACGTGAGAAGTGGGAGAGAGGAGATTGGGAAGAAGGAACACTATCCTTAAAAATAATGGGGTACTTTGGGGCATATGATTAGAATTTAAAATGTCTATTCATGGCTTACAGTGGGGGAAGGCTAGAGCAGTGAGGAGGATGAGATATCAGATGGGGCCAAGTTGTAAAGCCTTTTGTACAGTGCTGAGGGCCCCAGGGGCTGCTTTTTAGGCAAGGGAAGGAAGGTGCTGTGTGTGTGAGTGACATGACCAGCATTCCCAGGGGGAGAGGAACAGCTACCCTGTATCGGGGCCCTTACTGCCTGCAAGGCAGAACTCTTTGAATGGATCCCTTGCCTTGATCCTCACCCAACTCCACACGGTGGTCCAAGTACTCCCCATATTGCAGGAACTGAGGCTCAGCAAAGTTCTACAGTTGATTTGAATCTCGGAAAAGCTGTCTCTTTCCCCTCATAGCAGCTTCTGCGTCTTTCTGTAGACAGCGAGCACATTTCAAAGGCTAGACAAGAAGTCTGAGTAAGAGCAATGGGCCGGTGGCTCAGGGGTGGAGGTGCAAAGCCGACTCCCTGGGAGCCCGAGGCCCAGGGAAACCTGTTCACTGGTGACCTCACTCACAGAAACTTCCAGCTATTTCTGCATGACCATTGAGAGATTCCTTTCTGGACCTGCCCCTGCCTTTTCATTGGAGAAAGTATGAATTGCCCAGAACAACCCTCCCAACCCCCCAGAGTAAGCTCTACACTCCAAAGTTAGAAGAGAGTTGACCTTTCCTTTGGAGAATTCAACCGTTAGGCTTGATTGCTTGTAATCTGTCATTGAGAAAAAAGCTATTGGGAGCTGCAGCCTTTCCTGTCTGCCAAGGGCAATCCTGGCACCAGAGTGGCCATCTTCCCAGGAAGTGATACAGAGCACACACTCCTCTAAGAGCCTGCTCTCATGTCTTCCCTGTGCAGATATCAGCCCTAAGTGGAAGTGAGGCTTGAGGCAAGGCCAGCCTCAGGCCAGCCTTGAAGGTATCGCGGTAGCCACAGGGAAGAAGAGGCTGCAAGTACTCTTGATCAGCAAGAACAGAGGTGAGTCAGGTCAGCCAGGGGAGAGGGCCCAGGAAGAGCTTGATGCTTCGCCAGGTGTTCCTCCCACACCGGGTTGGAGGCGCTTGGCGGCACGGCCCAGGCCAGACAACCAGAGCTGCTCTCCAAGTGCCCCGTGTTGCTGTTACTTAATTAAATCCATGGCCATAAAAGGCTGGCTCAGCTCAGAGGAGGCGCCCAGCCCCAAGAAACAGCAACTGAAGTGTCATAAAAATAACAGCTCCGAGAAGGGGAATGGGAAGGTACGTTCAAACCATCCTGGGGTATGTTGTTCCTAACAGTGGTTGGCTGGAAGGGTACTGGGGCACTGGCCCTGAGCCCTGCTGGATCTAGTGCATCATGGAAGGGCAGCAAGGTCCTGTGGGAAGAGAGATGCAGGCCAAGGGCTTTGGTGCATGTGTTGTTTAATCAAAACCAGAAGACGGTGCACCAAAACCTTCAGCCCTCCATCTAAAATCATTCCGGGATCCCTGTAAAACGGCCTATTATATTACTCTATATTCCCTTCTCCCCCAGGTAAGGCTCAATGTGAGAAATGTGTTATAAAATTTAGTGCCTTTTCCCAGAGGTGCCCTTGAGTGGTGAGGGCAGAGATTCAGAGTCAGATTTCTCTGGGATCAGTCTCAGCTTGGGTACCTAACAGCTCATTGACCTTCAGGAAATCACTTCACCTCTCTGAACTCTGTCAGTTTTCTCATTCGTTAAGTGCAGATTATCCTAGGATCTATGACTGAGAATTGTTAACAAAAATTAACCCTCGGGGTGTGAGGTATCAGCACAGCGCCTGCCACATGATAGACAAGCAGGCATCCATGAGTAAATTTACCATACGCAATGTCGCCTGTCTCAGGTCCTGGCCCTGGAAGTGGAAGTGACGAGACTTAGCATGGGGGTGCTGTGCAGAAATGCCTTCCGTTTGGGGGGCGCACCCTGCACGTTCAGAGGTAGCCTCTTTCTTCCCCTTCCTGCCCTCTGCACCTTGCCAGCATAGAGATTCAGAGCCAAACAAATTCAAAGCTTAATCCAGTTCCTGGGCTATGGTTGTTTCCTACTTTCTCTTTCTATCTTTCTATCCACCATTTTGTTTGCAGGCAGTTTGTTGTGACCTGTCTCAAATTCCTTTCAGGAAAGGCAAGGGGCAAATAAGCAAGTAAACAAACTCACTGGTCTATGTTCTGAACTGGCCCATTGCCTGCTTCTTTAAGGCCTAAGTTCCTGCTTGGAAGTTGCGTCGTGAGCTGCCAGTCGAGAGTTGCCTGGCCTCTGGGCCCCTGAACCACGCTGTCCCCAAGATGAAGGGCCCTCTGCCTGCCCACCTAGCCAGCCTGAGCTGGTCGCTGCTTGTGGGCATTGGTCAGGATCTCATTGATGCCCAAGACACCTCCATCAACAGGTCCCAGCACTTTTACTCTACAGGCAGAAAGTTCACACTTCCAGGGGTGGAAGAACTTGCTCAACTGAGGTTGCTTAATGACAGAGCTGGAAAGAGAACCCAGGACAAGGAACTATGTGGCACTGTGATGAGCACTGACACCCAAATGCCCCTCACCACGGCGCGGGGCTGGGGAGGAGCCTGCCCCGTGCACTGCACTTTCTCTGAGCACCCTCCCAGGTGCCCAGGCCGGCTCACCCTGCAGGCCCTTGCCCTGATGCTCCCGCTTCCTCCATCTCATCCTTCCTCTTTGCCATCCCCTCTCTAGGTGTTCAAGCTTGGCTCAAAAATCCTAGTGGCTCAAAAGTCCTTCCTGGTGGCACAGGGGTTAAAGTACCAGTGCTCTCAAGCTACCACCAGCCACTATGGCCTGAGTTCGATCCCCTGCTGGGGAGCTGACCCATGGCCTCAGACCTCTCCTCTTTCACCTGCTGCTCCCCTTAGCAGTGTGCTTCAGTAGATACACCTGTCCTGCTCCCCATCCTGTCTCTTATGAATCCTCTCACCCTTTGCACCTCTGGTTTACACCACAGTTCCTATATGGGTAAAAAAAATTAATTTATTTAAAATTAATCTTTAAAAAAAAAAAGAAAGAAATCCCCCCAGAAGCCTGCATTCCCACAGTCCTCGTGGCAGCCATGACTCTCCTGCAGTGCCCTGTTTATGACTCTCTCTCCAGTCAGCCCATTCCCCATGGACACAGATTGTGCTTTGAACGTCTTTGTACTTCTCACACACAGACTCATGCTAGGCTCATAGCAGGGCATGTAAAGGCTCATTTACCTAATCAGGAGTTGGCAAAATCCAGCTCTGGGATTTGTATGGCTGCTGAGCTAAGAATTATTTTTATATTTTTAAAGAACAAAACAAAAGTGAGACTAGTCAACAGAGACTGTATGTCGCCCTGCAAAGTCTAAAATATTTACTATCTGCCCTTTATGGGAAAAGCTGGCCAACCCCTGCTTCTAACTTCTGAAACAAAGCCTGGGTTGGGGGGGGCAGGTGGAGCAGTGGAGCTATTGGGACATGTGGGATAAGCCTGACCCCCACCCTCTTACCCGACAGCAGAATACAGTTGTAAGGCCCAGGGGAGAGAGAAAGCCATTACTGTGTGCAGTGGAAGCTGGGATGGGGCAGAGAGAGGAGAGATTTCATAGAGGAGCCCAGTTCACAGTGGAAATAGGATTTCCAAAGTCACCATAAATTACAGATATTCCAAGTTAAAGGATAGGATATGAAAACAAGATGAAATGAGAGGTGTGGCATCAAAAAGATGCCCCTAAGTTGTCAACTTAGGTGGTGACTAAGGCTCAAAAGTGAGGGTCTGCTCCTGCATGCCAGGGCCTCCACTACACAGCCACCCCGCTGACAAACCATCGTGGGCCAAAATGTCCTCGGATGAAAATGCATTTGATACACTCGCCCAATCAGGCACCCTAGCGTGGCGGAGCCTACCTCACATGAGCTCACCGTTGCCAACAGTTGGGCGACATCATCTAACAAAGAGATGGAGTATTTTAGTGTAAAGTGTTAAATACATTTCATGTACTTTATCGCACGCTATACTGCAAGTGAAAGACAGACAACACGGGCTACAAAGACCCAAAATGCAATATGCAAACATGCTGCAACACAGTGGACTGCAGAGCACCTGTGGCTCGCCCTTGTGGTGACGTGGCTGCCTCGGAGCTGTGGTCCCGTATCACAGGAGTGCATGCAGCAAACAGCACCAGCCCGGAAACGGTCACAGTTCAAATTCAAAGCATGGTTCCTAGTGAATGAGTGCTACTTTTGCACCATCGTAAAGCTGAAAAATAACATCTAGCCATGGTTAGCTGGGGACTGTCTGTATTGAGTTTGAAAACATGTACAATTGTTGGTGTGATGGCACAGTTTAAAAAGTTAAAACGTGGCCCTCCCTGGTGGCACAGCAGGCTAAAGCGCAGCACTGTGAGCTAGCTGCAGTCGCTTCACTGTGAGTTCAATCCCCGGCCCTGGAGGTGACCCACATGGCACGGCAGACCTCTCTTAACCCGCCTGCTGCTCCCCTCAGCAGTGTACTTCATCAATCGGCCTGTTCTGCTCCCCACTCTGTCTCTGGTGAATCCTCTCACCACCCCTGCACCTCAGACCTGTACCCCAGTTCTGTCTGCATAAATAAATAAATTAAAAAATAAAAGTCAAACGTAAGGACGAAGCCGAGCTGTATATGACACAGTGCTAAGTGGCCACCGCCCTATTTTATGTGAGGCTCACGTGGTTCTTCCAAATGCCTCAGCTCAAGCTCCTGTCCTCCCTGCCCACTGGGAGCTGACAGTCAAACAATCTAGTTGCCACCTTTAGACTAGCTGGTGTCTCCAAACTCTAGGCACAGCAATGGTCTCGAGGCGAGGGGCCAAACAGCCAGCCTCCACCCAGTGGGCTGTTCAGAAGCTGGTCTTGGAAGGACAGCAGAGCCCCTCATTAGCTGTCCTGGCATTCCAAGGGGACCAGATGAACCAGCTTGTGGCAGGGAAGTGCCTAGTCTCGGCTGTCCAGGGAGAGGAGACAGGGTGTCATTATTTATCCGTGCAAAGTGCTCCTTGGTTATTATTTCTTGATTAATAATTTCCTGTGGGCTCAGCAGTGCCCACAGTCACAGCACCACCTCATTGGCCACTCCCGCCCCCTCCGTGGCCCAGCTGCAGCTTCAAAGGCTGGGCCCTTCTTTGAGTGCGGAGGGACCGAGCAATTAGCACCGCCTCCTCCCTTCTCTGCAGTGAGTCAGAGGTGCTTGGTCAGCAGCCCCCTTCTGCAGGCCTGGCCCTGAGGACTTAGATGCCCAGCCGAGCGCGAGGCTGTGGGCAGCCTGGGCTGGGAGTTGCAGTGTAGCTGCAGCCATCTCCTAGGGGCACAGTAGAAGAGACACGGGGCCCCCGCTGTGGAGCTGCCCTGCAACGCCAAGGTGAGTGCTCACAGTAGGAGCACTTACAGGGCTCACACTGCAGCAAATGTTGGGGTGACAGGGTAGAGAGGAATAGCCCAAACCCTTCCTTCTGCAGCTCAGAGGGATCAAGCAAGGCTAAGAAGGCCCAATGAGTTAGTGAGGAGGCAGTAAACCCAGACTTGGAGGTACAGGGGCTTGATAAAGACTTTAGAAACCGGGTGTCTACGCTACACTGGGAAGTTTCAGGAGATGAGCGTGGAGGTGTGGGTGGAGAGGATTCCAGGCAGAGGGATGGCTATTCTAGCAAGACCAGATGTGTGTGCACTACTGAGGATGTGGTTCAGAGAGGCTGGGTCATAGAGGACAAGGTGGGCAAGATGAGGAGGGTCCGGCCCCTGATATAGCTTGGACAAAATCAGGGTCACATGGAACTTTGTGGCAAGATGAAAGCATCAGGACTTTTTCTCAGTGCACTGGTGATCACACACCAGGGACAGGTGTGATTAGATTAGCATGTTAAAGAAACTTGAAATTGGGATGCTGGGTGGGATTCCATATTTGACCCACTGGGCATGATCCAGGACGAGGGAGGAGGAAGGTCCATCCACTGTGGACCATCATGGACAAGCTGGATCACTTAAAAGGGTGTGGAATAACGTGGAAATTACTAAAAGCGAAGATAACATCACAGACAGGATGTCACTAGTAGAGGAAGAAGCGGAAGGCTGTGAGCTTCAGGGCACCCATGTTCTGCACCTAGTAGGTGATCTAAATAGTCAGCACTCTCCGTGCACCAAGCCATGTGCTTTACAGGTATTAACTCATTCTGTCATCTCAAGAGTCTAATAGGAGAGGTGCTGTTGTTATCCGCATTTTATAGCTGTTCGTATTGAGGTTCATAGAGGATAGGTTTCTTGCATAAAACTGTACAGCAAGTAAGTGGTGGAGACATCTTAATGAGTAAGGGAAGAAGGGAAGAAGGGAGGGAGGTGGGAGGGAGGGAAGGGGGGAGGAAGGAAGGGGGGAGGAAGGAAGGGGACAAGTCACTTGGGACTGAGGAACAAGAAACAGATGCATTGGAGCTGATGAGACCAAGGGGGTGACAATGAGCGTAGGTATCTAACACGTCTGGCACCTGTAGGGAGTGGGCAGTGGGCCCACCTTGCAGACCCACTTGTGTATTTAAATGCCCTTTCATAGCAACAGGCCCAGTCAGCCTCTGGACTAGGAATAGGCCCCTCTTTGCAGTTGGTGCATCTCCTAGATGCACTTCTCTGATGGCAGGTGTGATGGTCACTTGTCTATCGATTTGCCTGTCCATCCAACCATCTTTCTTTCTTTTACTGGTAGCCCAAGAGGCTTGACAACAGATAAAAATCCTAACAGCGGCCCTCCCTGGTGGCGCAGCGGGTTAAAGCACAGCACTGAGAATCTAAAGACGCTTTCGCATGAGTTCGATTCCCGCCTGCCCCGGAGGTGACCACATGGCGTGGCAGACCTCTCCTGACCCGCCCGCTGCTCCCCTCAGCAGTGTACTTCGTTGATCTGCCTGTTCTGTTCCCCACTCTGTCTCTGGTGAAGCCTCTCACCGCCCCTGAGCCTCTGGCCTGTACCCCAGTTCTGTATGCACAAATAAATAAATCTTTGAAAAAAAAAAAAATCCTAACAGCCTCGCCTAGGCCCGCAGAGTAGGGAGAATCGCTTGATAAGAATGAAATGGGACATTATTCTATGTGTTCTGTTGACAGAGGCTAGTTAATACCACCAGGGAGGGTTCCAGGGAGCCAGCAGTCTCATCTCTGATACTGTGAGCAGATGACTTGATGGCAAAGAGCCTGGATTTTGAGCGTGGGTACTGGGCAAAATGACTCAGTTTCTCTTTCCTCAACCCAGTCTCAAAACTGGGGTGCATGAGGGCCTGGGAAGAGGGGGTTCATTCCCTCCCTGGACTAAACTGATGAAATATTATCATCAGGCTGTAATCACACTTCAAATCACTGGACTATAGAACTTGAGGTTATCTTTGAAGGCAATTGATAGAACTAGCATTCCAAATAAAGATCATTTATATGTGTTAATAGAAGGGAGTCTGATTTCTAACATATGTGTTGGGCCTCTCCTTTCCCCCCAACACAATGGAACCCCTGCTGGAGCATCAGTTTTAAAAACAAAACAAAACAAAACAAAAAAACCATGGGAAGTATTGAAAGACAGGCTGATAGGGAGGAAAGAGCACGTGACTTTAAAATCAGAGAACTAGGTTCAAATTCTGGTCCTGAAGTTTTGCCATTTGAACTCATAGTTATTTAACCTCTCTGAAGCACATTTTATTTTATTTGAGAGGGAAATTTAAAATGCCTCCCTGTAGGCATGTGGCAGACTTGAGAATAACAGTGTGAAGGGTGGCAGACTTGAGAATAACAGTGTGAAGGGTCCAGTGGTCAGAAAATGGAAGGGTGTTATGGTGGTGATGATAATATTTCAGTCTTTGAAATTATGTCATCATTCACATCCAGTAATTCTCAATGGTGCTTTTAATGGATCCTAAGTATATTCACATTTTATACTTTGATTAATTAAAAAATTGTCAAGGAAAGCAAGAGGAAAGAAGTTACCATCAGAGCTATTATTCCTCAAACAATTTCTCAGGTTTTTGAATTGTCTATTTTATACCCCTTTACATTTTTTTTTTTTGAGCAATTCCTTGGGTAAAAACTTTCAACCATTGTATTTGTGTGTCAAGGTGTATGAATGAGTATACATGTGTGAAAATGTCAATGACTGCATCAATGTGTGTGATCTGCATCTTTATTTCAAGCATAAACTTTTCCAAAATTTGAAAAAAATTCTTGAATAAGAAGAGTGATAAGAACATTGTATCAAATGTTTCAGTATTACATAGTATTACATAGAGTATTGTGCTTTTTACATTCTTTCAGATGCTGATAAATACTTTTGCTTTTGAGAAGCCTGAGATGCATACGTCTTCAAAAGAATCTACAACTTTTGAGTCAGAAATCAAGAGATCATTATAGGAATGGCAACTGTGTGTACATAATTGCTTAGGGATTTTACATACATTGATTTTAATAAGAGAAATAACCTTCCCAGATAATATTGATATCTCCACATCATAGATATAGCTATACAGATAGTTTATATCTCCATTTGTATTCTAGAAAGAAGACACGACATGGCTCTTTGTGGGTGGAGCTTTCTGAGCAGAGCTGTTACGGGGAGGAGAGATGCATGAACTGCCAAAAGCCACGGGTGGGGTCTCAGGCCACTGCTCTGCCACCACGTCACATCTGCTTCTCTGCTTCTTCGAAATAGCGTGCACTCCAGCCAAGTGAAAAGAATGCTGGGTGATAGCTGGGGCAGAAAAGAGGACCCCAGCTGGTCGTCTGCATTCCAGAGAGCTCCAGAAACCCCAAGAAGCTTCTGTTCCTGGAGTGGGTGTAAACACACCTCTTACTTTCTCAATTTTTTTTTTTTAAATAATGTGTTTGGCAGGTGAGAACACAGGGGATTTTTTGGTGGTTGTTGTTCGTTTTTAACGATTTATTTATTTATGCATGCAGAACTGGGGTACAGGTCAGAGGTCCAGGAGTGGTGAGAGGATTCACCAGAGGCAGAATGGGGAGCAGAACAGGCCAATTGATGAAATACACTGCTGAGGGGAGCAGCAGGTGGGTCAGGGGTCTGCCGTGCCATGTAGGTCACCTGTAGGGCTGGTGATCGAACTCCACACTGAAGCGGTTGCAGCACGCTTGCAGTGCTGCATCCTAACCCTTGCACCGCTAGGGAGGGCCCTACTTTCTCAGTTTTACGTTGTCATTTTTATTCTATTAACTGACTATGGGTCTCTGCAATGACTTTTTCTTAGCCCTTTTCAGTTCAACCTTCAGCTTTGGAGCTAACTTCTCCCTCACCCTGCCCTAGAAAATTCAGCATAGATGATAAGTTTCTTGTCAGTGTAGATGTTAAGTTTGTAGTTACAAAAAACCTGAATTCCAGCTGTCTGCTTATAGCTGTGTGAGTTGAGCAAGTTTCTTAAGTTCTCTGAGTCCTAGGTTTTTCTTCTGTAAAAACCTATCTGTGGAAATCACCTCTCCCTCATGTAACTGCTCTGAGGATTGATGTGAGAATAGATAGAAATGTCTTACACGTTGCAAGCACATAGTAGCTACTCAGGAAGTGTTCACCCACTCCCATCTCCTTTCTTAGGCAGATGGAACACAGCTTTCTCTTGGTAGCAAAGGCTTGGTGGCATCTTGGAATCCTGGGGATGTAGCTGCTGGTTCAAACTAAAGAAAACTGGGACTCAAGAATTGGGTGCTGCCTGCTGTTCAGTTTCTATTGTTTCAGAATTCTATCACCCACCCTTTTTTGAAGCTTGCTGGAAGCTCTGAGGATGGCAGACTCAACCATTCTGGGGGACTCATAATGTCAATCTTAAACCATCATATTGGCTTGGGCAAGAGGGTGCTTCTATAAATGAAGCTTAAACTTCGGGCCTTTCCACTGATATCCTGCAGGCCAGTCTTCACCAGGACTATCTACAATATTCCTACAAAAGGCTCACAGGTAGCCACAGGGAAGCACAGGCAGCACTATGATACTGACAAAAAAGATTTGTGTTCAGTTTGGGGTTCCTAATAGCTGCCTCTGTGGCAACTCCATCCAAGTCAGAAGGGTCAATTTTCTCCTCTCACTCAAAAAAATCTTCTACCTACAGTCTAGGAAAAATGTGTGAGGTCCAGGGAAGGAGTCAAGCACCAGGTGAAGGCCCACCTTTCAAGTCTGGTCTCCTACCATGATGGAGATTGGGTTTCACCTTTCGCTTTGAAGGGTGGTCTGGTTCCTTTCCTGAATGGTTATGGTCTCACCCTATGGGAGGGGAAAAAAAAGGTTTCATTCCCTGCAGCAGACTGGATCAGCTTGCAGTGACTTTCTGGAGCTCTGTGGTGTGGAGAGTGAAATGGTAGTATCTAATATTCAATCTAAAATGAGACAAGCATTTCGGGCTCACCAGGAAGGAATGCTGTCCCTAAGTAGTGGTGTCAGCCGTGAGTATGGGAGCTGGGAGTGGCAGACCAAGCCACACATTTGTCATCCTGCCTATAACAGAAAACACTCATATTATAAGATGAGTCCATACGCCTAACATCAAAGGTGTGTGGCCCTTAATATATATGAGGCCTTTTGTTCTGCTGTGAACTTTGATGGAATCTGAGATGCAAGAGAAGGCGGGAAACAAAGGGCTGGGGAGGTATGAATTGTTCTAAATAATAGAGAGAGAAAACAAATGCTCATCTGAAAGGAAGGTGATGAGGATACTAAAGGAGAGAACATGTTACTAGCATGGTGTGGGCCTTGGGTGCTTTATGGAGAGGCAAACAATGAAATATCCAACCCAATTGTGGGGTGGGAAGCAGGGGACGTCAGGGACAATTTGAATGCTCACTCTGGTGTCAGGTGACCCAAGTTCAGTTCTTTAGTTCTGCTGTTCCCAGCCATGGAACCGGAACAGATTTCCTGCATCTGCTAAGCCTTGATTTTGTTTATCAACTGGAAAAAGCAGTAGTGTCTAATTTATAGGGTCTTGAGAATAAGCAAATCAGACCATGTATGTCAAATGCCTATTGCAATGCCTTCCATTGAATAAGCACTTCACAAACATCAACTTTATTATTTTAATTTATTACACAATATCTAATATTTAATATGAACTAAAATACGCTTTTTCTGAAATGCATATCCCTTCTTGACTTGCCAGCAAATTTTTAGCATACTCCACTGGCATAAACATCCAGAGACTGGATTTCTAAGCCAGAAAATGTGATGCAGTGACCATGGGCAGAGTGGGAAAATGCGTGGTAGACTAAGGAGGCAAGAGTGTGGGACCTGAGGGGATGATGCAAATGTCTTCTTGCCATGACTCCAACGAGGAGTGATAAAAGCCGGGAGCTCTGATTTCCACAGGCCATGAGAACCAGCACTCAAGAGAATTATAAGTGGGTTTCTGAATCAGGAGCCCGGCACTGGGTCATATGGACATGAAATCTGGCCACTGCACAGCAAGAGGTGGGCATGCCAGGCCAGGGACACTGTCCATGGGCCACCGCACCTGGGGTGTGAGTGTCAGGCATGTGGGCACTGTTGCTGCAGGAAGCCCTGAGCCAATGGGAACAGCTTCATCATAAGGAACTGACTGCAGGAGCAGAAGACTCAAGGGCAATCAGGAGCCATTGGGTGGCAGTTTTTCGGGGTCAGACCACCATCCCTCTCCAGCTGCCTGGTATGTGGCAGGACTGTTGTGAGGACTCCACTTGGAGTCGGAAAGTTTGAAAGCCAGACAGGAGTAATAAATGCCATTCAGATCCCTCACGACACAGGGATTTAATGATGCAAGCAATGGAGCTCACCAACCAGTTTCCTATTAGATCTCTGGCTGCTTGGGCTGTCTTTGAAGCCACCACCGCTGTCCAGTGAGGACATATTGGGAAAGCCAAAGCAATTCAGTCCACAGCAAGCAGCCTTCTGGTGTGGGATCAGCTGCCAGTCATAATATTGTTCTTAGCCACCTTTTGGGCTTTGATGGTAGACAAGCCAGAACTCTAACAATCAGTCGATCATTTTGTTCCTATTCTCTTTGCAATAAACATGTTTAAAAAAAAATTCATGGCAGAAATCCCTCTTTAGAAGTTGAAAAAAAGGGAGTCCAGCAAGTAAAGATGTCGAGCTTCCCTCCTCCATGTACACAACTAAATTGCAGCAGAAAAATGTCAATCACCCTTGAAAAGTCAGTGGAAAACTACAAGACACATCAGAGCAGTGCTCCAGCAAAAGGGGGCAGGGCAATGTTAACTGAACTGTGCGGATAGTGGCAGTGCAGCCCAGGAGAGGGAGCAGCGACTGCTGTGCTGAACCCCTCCAGTGGCCGACTCGGGGGTACATGTCCACACTGGGGAGCCTGGAGACCAGGCTGTGCTGGATACAGGTGTGACTGCCAGGTTCTTGGAGAACCATAGGAGCAGCGGTGCAGAGTGCTGATGACTGACCTGATCCTCAGGCCCCATTTCTAGAACAGTCGGAGCCCCAGTCTGTGGGGGAAACCCAGTCAGATTACCTGGAGACCCTCATCCACAAGGCAACTGCTGTAGTCTGTGGCTGAGACATTCAAAACACCTACTGCCCACTCTTAACCACCCCCCACCATCCAAGGCAAAAACCAAGACAAAAATTAAACACTTTGACTAAACAGAATTTGAGCATCTTTTAACGATGGAGCAAACACTCACGGATAAGGCTCTACAGTATATGAGAAAAAAGAACAAATGCAGGCTTGTAACCCTGTCTCGGTTATAACCCATGCCCAGGGAGCACCCAGAGCTCAAACTCAGCCTTGAGGTGGACAAGAGACTCCAGAAGGTAATAATACCAAGGACTGGACTCGAGTTGGGGATCACTGTGGACCGCCATCAACAACTTGGGTACAGTACAATAGGACACATGTATCCCTGGTGTTTCTTGGGGGTAGTTCTTTGGTGTCCTGCCTCTCTGACTCCTTTCTACATATTATGCCCTTGCTAATACCATTTCTCCAGTCACTTCAACATTCTGGAGCAGCAGTCTGGAGCAGCAGCCTGAAAGTCTATCTCTGTTACAATTCATTAAAGTAAAAAATGAAAAGACAGAAGAACATATCATAAATACTGGTGCAAAAATAACCCTGAGTGAAGTCTCAAGCCAGCTGAACTGCTGAGTTTGATTGAAGAGGAGTTCAAAGTAACAGTTATAACAACACTCACAGAATTCAAAAAAGCAATGAATGATATAAAACAGAAATAGAATAAAAGCTGGAGAAAATATAAGGCAGTTATAATCAGAACAAAACGTATCTAAAAAAACTACAGAAGATTTAAAAAAATTAAGATGCTATCAACTATAATCTAGGCAGTGGTAACAGATATGTGGTTACTGTGCTCTACTTCCTATTTCCATACCCATGGCAGACATTATTAATCAAATACAAAATTTTTCACTTTCTAGGAAACCACTAGCAATTGATTGGGTTTACCATATAGCTAAATGTGATTCGCTCCTTGATTGTTAGCGCGTGCTGAAGGGTACCTTGGGACCTGCTAACTGACATGCTTTAAAGAAGTCCAATCATTTGTGCACACAAAGACAAAGGAGGCTCTTAGTCTGAAAGAACTTTAATGGAATTAGTGTGCATACATAGAGAAGAAAAGAAAAATGGACATTCTAGCTCAAACACCTAAAATGATCTATCCCCTGTGGATAAATGCCCAGTCAAACAGGGTTGTCCTGAAGGAGGGCTGCTGAGGCCTAAAATCTTGCCAGAAGTTTAAGGCACTTTCTGGCAGGGAACCAAAGGAAAGGGGTGAAAAGGGCCAGGTAGGTCTGGGATGAAAGGAGCAAAATCAAAGTGTAAGTCAAGGTAATGGCTGCCATCATCAGCCTCCTTGTGTGTCTCTCACCCACATGTTTCTTCTGAGTGTCTCTACATGTCTCTCTCTCACGTGTTTCTTCCATGTCCCCTGAGTCCAAAGCCAAGAAGCAAGCAGCCCTTCTCCACATGTCTCTCTCCAAGCCCACCTTCAGTCAGTGTTTTATAGCTTCAGTTGACTGCTCAACTCCACCCCTTGTTAATTGCAGGGGTGGGGGGACCCTGGTACCTCCCCTAAATGATCATCTCTCACTTGAAAGCCAGAGACTGAAGCTCCAATCTGATTGTTCATACTATTAATTCAGTGCCATCATGTCCTTCTTCATCATAAGACAAACGTCACATGCCCTACCTAACCCTTTGAATTGAATGGATGCCATGAAGTAATATGAAATTAACAATGATATCTGTTGAATACTAAGTGAAGGCTCCCTTCAACATTTTCCACACTCTCTTCTCCTATTTAATATGATGACTGCTCACCCTGGGCAGACTATCCTTAATTCTATCCCACAGGGGATAGCTCATTTTGGGTATTTGATTTGGACTGTTCTTTTTTCTTTTCTTTTCTTCTCTGTATATGTACACTAATTCCATGAAAGGATTGCATCCCAAATCATACAACTACTAAGGGAATTAAAAGCCAGGATTACAATTCAGGCCTGTCTGGTCTTCAAACTCTAATTCTTACCTTTATACATTAGCTTCAAAAGACCTCCAACAAGTTCAAGACACCATATAAACAGCAGATACCTGTGCCTCTAATTATTATGCTATTTTTGGACTTTGAATCATCTCATCAAAACTTGCTGAAGACACTGCAGCAGTAGCCACCAAGTGGGAGTGAACCCAGTGTCCATCAAGAGATGAATGAATGAAAAAATGTGATATATCCATACAGAAGGATATCATTGAGGCTTCAAGAGAAAGGTTACATGATTGAACCTTGAAGACTCTGTGCTAAGTAAACCAGACACCAAAGGCCAATTCTGTATGATTGTGTTTATATGAGTTATCTAGCACAGTCAGATTTAGAGAGACAGAAAATAGAATGATAGTTGCCTGAGCCTGGGGTGGCGAGGCAGAGAGTGGAGCACAATTGTTTAATGTGTACAGAGCGTCCGTTTGAGCAGTCTAAAAATTTCTAGAGATAGATGGTGCTGATGGTGGCAAATAGTGTGAATGTACTTAACATCCTGAAGTATGTACTTAAAAATGGTTACAATGGTGGCCCTCCCTGGTGGCGCAGCGGGTTAAAGCACAGCACTGAGAAACTAATCTAAAGCCGCTTCCGCATGAGTTCGATTCCCGCCTGCCCCGGAGGTGACCACATGGCGTGGCAGACCTCTCCTGACCCGCCCGCTGCTCCTCTCAGCAGTGTACTTCGTCGATCTGCCTGTTCTGTTCCCCGCTCTGTCTCTGGTGAGGCCTCTCGCCACCCCTGAGCCTCTGGCCTGTACCCCAGTTCTGTATACACAAATAAATCTTTAAAAAAAAATGGTTACAATGGTAACTTTCAGGTTAGGTATATTTCACCACAATTAAAAAAAAAAACAACTGACACTGTACAAAAGCTCCATTTCCCTCAATTGTTAGCGTTATCTCAGAAAAGGCCAATGATTGTTGCTACTACTATAGCTAGAAGGATAATTCGCCATTCCCTCTGGGGCCACCCCACACCATCCTCATGCACATATGAGAATCTTAGAGCAGCAGATATAGGGCTTTAGAAATTATATCCTATATTATTACCTTTTTAAGACAGCAACCAGAATGTGCTACTACTTTGCAATACACCTTGTCCAGTTTCCAGGCTGGTAGGGCAGGGATCGGAAGGGTTAAATCCCCAGTCAAGGTGTCTGAAGCTGGAGGTGGCTGGGTTATCTCTGACTTCAGGCTCTGCCGCCCCCACCCCTGCTTTTCTCCCCCACGGTCTGCAGACCTCCAATTACTCCTGATAGAGCCTAACACTCCTGTCTTCCTCTGCCCACTGGCTCTTTCTGACTCCACTTGTTGTGCCAGCATGTCAACTTCTGGAGGCTGTGAATCATAGTGTCCAGGCCAGGAAGTGGTAAGCGATAGTGGTGACTCATCCCAAGCCACACCAGAAGAGGGACCAGACAGCCCAGGTGATGGGCCCACAGATGGAGGCCCCACCTGCCTGGAGGTCAAGACCTGCTGAAGCAGCTCATGGGACACAGTGGCTTGGTGAAGTCAGCATAAAGCAAGCCTGTTTCCTCCTGTCCAGCAGTGCTGTTTGTCTGGCCTTCGCTGTGCCACCCAACCTGATGCTTTCCTGGGGCACTGAACCTATGTTTACTTTGAACAGTGAGCCTGCCAAACTGATGCTGGGGAAGGGAACATAAACACAGGGAAGGAGAGATGGCTGGGATACTCCTCGCCAGAACATTTTCTTTCCAAATAAGAGTTGTTTGCCTTGAAAGGCAAAAATCTCTTAATGGCAGGCAGACAAATGACCAATATCACCATCATCATCATCGTCATCATCTTGCTTGTATAGTTTTTACTATATTTAGGTGCTATACAACCCACTTTTATAAAGTAACTCATTGAAACTTTAACCAGAACCCTAAGGGGAAAAACCCTCCACTTTACTGATGGGGAGACTGTGCCCCTAAGAATCACTTGCCTGCTAGTAAATGGTAGGATCAGGATTTGAACTCAAGCAGTCTGGTTTGGTCCTTTTACCTTCTGATTTCAAGGAATCCAAGATTCAAGCCTGGGAGTCATCCTGATTCTACTCCCCTTTGCAACGCATGTCAATCATTCATCTTGTCTGTTGATTGTGCCTCTTAATAGGTCGCAAATGTGCACCTGTACAATCCAGACCACTGTCATCTCTTGCCTGAATTCCTGCATTTTCCTCTTAAGAGATTTCCCTGTTTTGACTCTGACCACTCTCCTCTCTCCCTGCTTTCCACAGCTGACCCCAAGTCAACTTTCAATCAGAAATCAGAGCAATGTCACCTCCCTGCCTCTCCAAATCCTACTTAAGCCCCTTTCCAGTAACTTCCCCTCCCACCAAGCCCCTTCCCGTGGCCCACAAGGTCTGACACCATCTGGCAATATCTTAGGCTTTCGTTGTCTCTTGCCCTCACACACGCGACCTCAGCTGGCCCCAACACTCCCAGTTTCTCCCCAGCATGGGGGCCTCACACACATTTTTCTAACTTCTGTCTTGCTGGCTCTTGCTCACATAGAGGTCTCCAGCTTAAATGTCAACTCTTTTATAGTTACCTTTTTTGACTCTTTATACAACTGGATTTCTTGTGTTCCCTTCATCACTTGACATTCTATAGTAACATTTCTTTTTATTATCCACCTTCTCCACTGGACTATACATTTTGTAAAATCAGGGACACACGTATTGAATGCACTGATGTATTTCCAGGGCTTACTGTTAGGATGACTTGAGCTATGGGTATGTGTTTGTACAATTTTTTCTTCTGATTTCCATCTCCTCCAGGATCAGTGGAGAGATATACCTGGTTACCTGACTCCACACTTTTCCTCTGGCTCCAGCGAGCACATTTGATTCTAAATGTCAGCTCAAATCTAGTCAGTGGTATGCAGGTACATTGACTCTGGGGAAAAAACAGTTTTTTGTTTTTTTTTTTAAACTAGTTGATTTCCATGGTGTGAACACTCCACGGTAGCTGATCTCTGGCAACCCATGTTATATGAGTCAAGAGCAGGGAAGGGAGGTGTGCAATGGACTTCTGTGGCGCAGCAAGGACCTGATCTAGCACACCCCTGCTCTCCTCCACCTCGCCTTAATCTCAATAAAGGGATTTAAGGAGTTTGGCCTCTATACTCAGACAACTTGGCATGAAGAACCCTGTTTGCCAGCTTCAACTTCGACCAGGTGGCACAGATCTGGTGCTATGGCTAAGTTTACTCTTTGGTGTCTGTAATCCAGTCCCCCTGCCTTCAAATGATATGATTTGAGCAAATCACTCCTAGATAATAATGGTACCTTTATGGTTGTCATAAGTGAGTTTCTACATCTTAAGTGCTCATTGTAGAACAATGGTTAAAAGTCTAACTCTAGAAGCAGATAGCCTGAGTTCATATGCTGGGTTTTTTTTTTTTTTTTTTGCCACTTATTAGCAATGTGACCTGGGGCGAGGTGTTTAACCTCTCTGTGTTTCAGTTTAAGTTGTAAAGTGGAATAATAGTGGTATTTGCTTCATCATGTTACTATAAAAATTGAATTCATAGGTGTTGAATGTCTAGCACAATGAAAGCTATTACTATTTAGGTTTCAATGGTGCTAGTACATATAAAAATCCTTTGCAATAAATAGTAGCTTACATTATTAATACTACCTGATCTTGGTTGTGTATTGGGTGAACATGGGTATTCAAAATTGCGTACAAGTCCATTGCATACAAGCCCAAATCCTCAGCTACATATGTAACCTCTCTGTACCAGAATTCCCACTCCCATACAGTAGATGTATAAAATAATTTCTACACAGTTTAGTTAGATGGAGAACTTCAAACAAATGTGCTAAGTATGGACCTAACCCAGTTGGGTGGTCAGAAAGAACTGGCCGTCATGATAGCCTCCCTAGTCTACTCTCAACACTCCTGCCTCTTCCAACTCTAAATATCAGAGGGCCAAGTTCAGTTCTTGGTGTTACTCTTCTCCATCAACACATGCTACAAGTTCCCATGGATTTCACCACCCACCTTTATATCCCTAGTCCAGACTTCTCCCCCCAACACTGAATCTGTAGTACTAACTTCCCATTCAACAGTACCACTTGGATGCCAAGAAGGCATGTTGACTGCATGGTGGTCAAGACAGAACGTGGTTCCTCTGCTCCATGCAGGCCTTCCCCGCTCCAGGGGCTCGCATCAGCATGCACAGTTATCTCCAGTCACTCACTGCCCAGGCAGGAAGCCCGGGTAGGAGCCTGATTCCTCATCTCTCATACCCCACATCCAGATTATGGTGTCTCCACTTAACACATAGACAGTTGAAGGAAACGGTGACCTTAAGAGAAATGAAAGCTAACAGCATGCCCTCCAATAATGTCATTTGGTTCAAAATGGGGCTGCCTTGTGTTTTTCTTACCAGTTGTCCATCAAGATGATATTGGATGAGACTTTAACAACCACTGTCAGTTCTACCCCTAAAATATCACTGAATCTGTTTACTTCTGAGCCTCTCCACTGTCACCCCAGAGTCAAGTAGCATCTCTCCCTAGCACAGTGCTTTACATACTGCTCACCTGAAAACAGATGCTGGGTCAGTGGGTGTGAGATGAGGCCCGGTCTGCATTTCTTACATTTACAGGTCATGTGCATTTTGCCCACTTCCTGGGGCACACTGGGGAGCATTTACCCCTAACTAGTCTCCCTGGTCCCCTCATATCCACTTAACTCCTCAAAAGCCTGAGGGGTCCCATGAAAATGTATAGCAGATCAAATCACCCCCTTACTCAAAGTCCTCTTCAAATAGAGAGTGAAATTAAACTTTTTTTTTTTCTTTTTAAAGGTTTATTATGAAGCTATCTGCAGCCACTGCAGAATGAGTTCAATCTCCGGCCAGGTCGGTGACTCACATAGTGTGAAATCCCAGATTTTAAGACAACTTGAAAGTCTAGTCAAGACCTTCAGTCTCCTCCCAAACCCAGGTCTACACATTTCTACCTCTCCCACTGCAATTTGCCACTGTTTCATTCCCCAAACGCACCAAGCTACTTCCAGTTTCAGGAGCTTTGCATTTTCTGACCCCTGAATGCAAATGAAGCTGAGCTAGAAATGCAGGAAAATGAGAAAGATGGAGGCCCTCCTGAGACGGGGTCTTCACCGCCAGAGTGGTCGCCGTGGCTCCTCTCTGGAAGGGGAGATCCCTGTGTGCTGTCCTCAGTGCTCTCTCTGACTGCTGTCATTTGTTTGCTATTTGTAAACTTAGCTTGAAGCTGTGACATGAGACCCCCAAGTGCAGCAAAGCCAACTCACACCACCACATCCCTGTCCAGAAAGGCCTTCTCAAGGCAAATGCCCACAAAGTGACTTCCCTGTCCCATCTACCTCACCCTGCCCACAGCAATGCCTGACTCCTTAGAAACCAGGAGCAAATGGACCATCTTCTTTCTTCAACCTGAGACCCAGAGGTGCAGTCACCCTTGAAGTTCTATTCACTGGATCATTCAGGTGAGAACCAGCAAGCAGCGTGGCCCTGTCCAAGCTCTTCCAGCTACAATTGTGACACCACAGGTAAGTAGCAAAAGAGCCCTAAGCCCATGTTCCTGTTCTGTAAATTGGGTGTAACAGTGATTTGCTACCTAGCGCAATTATAGATGTGTTCATCTGCATGATGAACTTAAAATGGTGCCTGCACAGCCCCCAATAAGTATTAGCTAGT
The DNA here is from genome assembly GCF_000260355.1 of Condylura cristata. Lineage (NCBI taxonomy): Eukaryota > Metazoa > Chordata > Mammalia > Eulipotyphla > Talpidae > Condylura > Condylura cristata. Next base: position 25,913,298 of record NW_004567116.1, read on the forward strand.
ATTGCCCTTTCCAATAACACAGCACCAAGGGCAGTGGAGCTGGGTGGAAAAGCACGAGGCAGTGATGCCAGGGGCATCTGGGTGTGAACCAAAGCTCTGCTTATCTTGGGGAAGTGGCTTCACCTTAGCTTTTTCATCTGCAAAATGGAGATATTAATAGCATCGCCTCCTGGGTCCATGAGAGTGCACAAATGTAAAGTGGCTGGCACTTAGAAGAGGCCTAGAAAATGCTAGTTCCCTCTTTTGTCCTCCTTTGCCTCCCTCTGAAGCTCTGCAGTCACAGTATACTCTTCCCCCTGACTGTCACACTGAATAAATGAATACATTAAGCTAGTGCAAGCAGATACTTTTAGAATCCAGGCTGGTACATTTCCCAGGTTTCACCACCATCCATCATGAAACATTAACAAGGGCACTTAAAGAAACACAGCACATCAGAGATAGCGAGGAGCTCCTCCATGGCTCTGTGGTTTTTGTGCCAAGTGCCACATGTCATTAAAGCTGAGGGCAGGACAGTCTAGACCGGGGGGAGCTCTGAGTGGAGCAGGGAAAAAAGGATGGTGACTGAGAAATGGCTTGTGCAGAGTTAGGGTGCAAGGCTGGGCAGCCTTTTGCCTCCCTGGAGGTTGGCATATAAAAATCCCAAAGCTTTGTAGTTTCAAAAAAGGTGGGAACAACCTAAACACCCATCAACAGGGAGCTAGTTAAAGAAATTACAGTCCTTGCAAGTATGGACTACTTTGCATCCATTAGAAGGGAAGATGTGAATTTATGTGTGCTGCATGGACAGTGGCCAAGTGGAAGAGCAAGGTGGAGTATATGTGTGGACGGCTCCATTTCTGCTAAAATAGCTCTGCAGTAGTTTATGGACATATATGCTTGTAAATGCCTGAGCTGTGCAAGAAACGGCTAACAGTGGGCAGGGGGAAGGACATTCAGAGCAGGCATGAGGCTCAAGCCCTGCTCTTGCTTTATTCCAGGGAGGGGTGTGTAATTTGACACTGGATTTTTTACACATATATTACTGGGGTTAAGGGAAAAAGAGAAAAAGGAATGCAGGGATAGCCAATGATTTTCTCTCCACAAAGAGAAGCCCATCCAATCAAGGATGCTTAGGTTCTGGGAAATGCCTTGCTTTCTCATTGTGTATCATGGTTTAGTCCTAGAAATGTCCAGAAACATATTCCTCACTACTGATTTTTGGATTGCTTTTCAGCACCTTTGCAAAGGGCCTGGTATTCAGGTGTCCTTGACCCTGGGTCCTGTCAGAACCCTGTCTTTGACCTCATAATCCCTGGTTATAAACCCAAGCTCCGCCAAGCACCCAGCCCCAGTGCAGATTCTGGAGATGCAGGCTCCTGTGAGCTGGGTTCCTAGAGCCATGAATGGCATTTTTTTTTAATTGGTTAATATCCTAGATTCACCCCTCACTCCAGGATATTCTGTGTTCCTCCATTATAATACAACACATCGAATACAAAACAAACTCCTTGCCCTAGCATTCATGTCCTCAAAGGATCTGGTCTAACTAGATACACATCCTTTTAGGTCAGAAAGTAAATCCTGTTATGCTTTGTGACTCATCGTGCCAGAAATGGTTTTTAGAAACAGATGCCATCTGTCAAGGTTGCCATCTGCCCTACCGGTGCTATGAAGGCTAATGTGAATGACCAGCTGGTCTACCGCCTTGATTTTTTTTTTTTTCCAGCTTATCACCTACAGATTCTTAAATGAAGCTGGATTGGTAATAATAACCCAAATGATAAGATGAGTTCCCATGCATTTTGCTTTTACCTCGTGCCAAGGGCTTCTGTGCTAAGTTAAGGGCTTCTCATATAATAACTCACTTTTCACAGTGAAATATCAAGGTGAGGATCATGTACTCCATTAACAATGAGGTGCTGAGAACTGACCAGTCTAAGGTGAAAGGGGGTTCTTGACCTCTAGGAAGAAGCACTTCCCTGAGACGCTCTTGAGCAGGAGCTCATAGATGTGTGATGCCCCTGCAGTCACAGTAGCCTGCTGGGGTGTGCAGGGAAGGGTGTTCATCGTGTATGTCCTGTGTACTTGACACATTACAGTCCCCTTGTGCATTACAGGTCCTGGAGGTCCCTGTCTCTCTGTCCCACAAAACATGCACCTGGGCCTCCCTTCTCCGGGTGGGACCTGGCGGGCTAGAAAGGCTTGAGTCAAGCTCTTTCTTAATCTCTGTGTTCTTACAGGACCCTTGAGAGAAGACATCTCCCTGGAGATCAACTGTGAAGAATGCCTTCCAGGGAAAGGCTCTTTAAGTGCATCAAGAGGGTCTGTTCAGGAAACTTAATGGCTTTGCACAGCACACCAAGTGGTTTTTTTTTTTTTCTCTCTCTCTCAAGAGCTGCCTTAAACTACGACTCAGATGATGGGATTCGGGTTCCATCTTGGCTATCAGAACAAGGTGACCCTGGAAAATAGCTTTCCTTCTTTAGGTCAGATTTATTGAGAAATAATTTATATAGAATAAAATGTGCCCATTTATATTATTCAGTTCAGTATGTTTTTATAAATGTGACATTTCTGTGATTACCACCTTAAGAAAATAGACATTGCCACCACTCCAAACACCCCCATTTTCTGCTTTTGGTCAATAAAGATTAAATTAGTCTTTTCTAGCATTTCCCATAGATGGAGCCATTCTGTGGGTAGTCTTCTTGTTAGGCTCCTGACACTCAGGACAATGTTTTTGAAAAATAGTTCACATTCATGTTTGTATCAGTAGACCTTTTCTTTTAACTACTGGATGGGATTCCATTGTGTGAATATACCACCATTAGCATATCCATCTACTTATTGGACATTTGGATAGCTCTAAATTGGGACTTTCATGAGTAAAGCTGCAAGGATCATATAGAGTCACTTTCATAGTACCAGGTGCTATGGAGGGGAGGGAGGAAGGAACAAAGCTCAACCTATAGTGTATGATAAATAGGTCTTTAGCTTTATAAGAAGTGTTAAATGATTTTCTAAGTAGTGTCATCATTTTACATTCCTACCAACAGTATAAGAAACTTCCAGTCACTTCACATCTTGGCCACCCCATGATGTTTCTCACACCTTCATGTTTTAGCATTCTAGTGTGTGTGTAGAGTTATGTCATCATGGTTTTGGTAAGTATTTTCCTGGTTATCAATGGAGTCGAGTGTCTTTCTAATGTGCTTAGCTGTCATTCATATGCTTTTGGTCAAGGGTCTATTTCAAACATCTTGCCTAATTTTTAATATGATTGTTTATCTTCTTTTTGTTAACTATGGCTCTGGGAAGAGATGTGAAGAGCAAACCAGGAGAGAGTATTTGAAATAGTGTTTCCATCATACTGACACAATAGACCCAAGTAGCTCCAAGAACATGGGAGTAGTAAAAGTAATTAAGAAGTGATGAGTTAGGATATTTATTACCTTTGTTTTTAATACAATGCATTAAATTGTCAGGGTATATAATTTATTTTTTAAAATCCTGACTGTCTTGAACAAGTAGCTCACAAAATTCCTGAAAAATTAACAAGCGGCTCTGGTGCCCAGGTAGTGGCCAGCCCCCGCATACCACTGCACGTTAGGCTGCCCTCATTGCAAGAGGCCCTGCCCCACACATGCCCAGGGGAGCTGTTAAACTGTCTGTGCCTCTCATTTTTCTATAAAATGAAAACCAATACTATCTAACTCATAGCCATGGGGAGGGTGAATGTGGAAGTCCTATACCAGTCTGGCATACAATAAGGTGTTCAATGACGGTTAGTTTTCAAACATTCCCTGAAGCAGACACAGTCAGTCTCAGCCATGCCCCCCACCCACTCTCCCTTTCTCGTTCCAGGAAAGGGTGGGTCAGAAAGCTTGACTGTCTCCCTCCATTGCAAATCCATCATCAGTGGCCAGGGTTCACCACCTAAGCATGACTGGCCCCAGAGACAGCAAAGTGTGGGTGGAATCCAGGTTCAAGAGTGGAGAGATCTGGAAACAAATGCTGGCTTTGCTCCCTTGGTTGGTACAGAAGCTTCACAGGCCATTGGTTCTCCTGGGCCTCAGTTTCCTTATCTGTAAAAGTTCCTTATCTGCAGTTATAATGTGGGGAGTGGTACTGGAATCTCTGCTGGCACAGGGAACAGACACCAACTGTCCAGCAGATGCCCATTTGCATTGCAATCAGACTTCTGAATTTCTGGGCTTGGGGAAAGCCAAGATCAGGACATTTCAGGGAACAAAGGATGACTTTAACCCTAGGCACAACATGACGTCTACTCCCCACTCTTCCACAGTGGCATCACAGCTGTACACGCTAGCGTCTCCATGTCTACCAGGGCCCATCAGCCTGTGAGATGAGTCCCAGTGACTGATACACACGTGTGCAGGCAAGTGTGGGCTCAGCCTCATCCCACCAGGGCTGAGGGCAGCTCGCCAAAGGAAATATGTCTGGGCAATCCTGACCACAGACTGAAGGGTGGCAAGCTGCAGCAGCTCACGCAGGGCCCAGAGGGAAAGTGCCTTCTCTTACTCTGCCCCAGCTTGGTGCAGGAGGGGTTGGCTTTAATTGGACCCCACTGTCTGTAGCAGGTCCTTCAGGAATTCTAGAGTTTGGGGGTCGAGGGCTGCAAACCCTGAAGAGATAAGGGCTGTGGAACCAGTCAGATCTGAGTCCAAGTTCTGGCTTTGCCACATTCAAGCTTTGTGCTTTATGTATAAGTCACCTCCTCTTTCTAGGCTTCCTCTTCCATGTCTATAAATTGGAGAAATCCACAATATTGACCTCACAGTGTTGTTGATAAGGCTGAGAATTTTATATATAAAGTTCCTAGCATAGTACCTGGAGCATAACTGCTATTTGAAAGTTGTATGATTCCCTCCAAATACATGCAGCAACTTACTTTATAGTCAGAATATGGCAACATCACCCACCCTGGGAAACCCCCTAGATTGTGCCATCTAACTCTTCTGCGCCCACCTTCCCTGCTGACCACTGACTTCCAGCAGTTTTGGAGGACAGGGCACGCACCATCGCTGGGCCTCTTCTGCCTCATTTCAAATGGTCATAATGTGCAGATTAAAATATTCATATTAAAAGAAAGAGAGCTCCCCACCACCACACCTTGTACCTCCATTTCTTCTCGGCAGCCCTTCAATGTCAGTAATGAAAGACAATTGGAACGCAAACCACGTTCACCTAAAGTCACACTCAGAGATGCTGGGTGTGCATTTTCTGACATTTGCTAGGGAGGACATTAGCATTTCTGCTGATGGGGCTGGAGCCCCCAGCCCTGGCCTCTTACTCACCCCTACTTGCAAAGCCAGGGAGTAAGCTGCAGGGTGGGCACTGCTCCAGGGAAAAGCTCTGTGTCAGGGCTGTCGTCCATCCTGCACCACTCCTGGCAGCCAATTTGACTGTGAAGGGCTTTGTGGCTGCATCAGAAGCTTCCCTGTTCTCTCCCTCAGCCACGGGACAGCTTTAGATTGGGTTGTGAATTCATGCTATGTTCTTTACCAGGTGGGTATATTGGATGAGTCCTATAACCTCTCTGGCTTCACTTTTTTCTATTGTAATCTACTGTTGTTTGTTACTTTCTCATCCAAAGAGTTATGGTGATAACAAAATGAGACACAACTTTGAATCATATAACAAGTTCCTTTTTCTCCTTATCCCTCCCTAAACTGTTGATGACCCTTATCTAACTCTACATGGAGTTAGCTACCAGACTGGGGATGGTGAACATCTGGCATACTTACCACTCCAAACTCCTATCGCAGACATTATTAATCTATCCCTACTCTGGTAAGCAGGACAATGGTCCCTAAGATATTTACATCCTAATCAGGGGCTTTGCAGATAGGTACTTTAAGGATTTTGAGATACAGAGTAGCCTGGATTCCAGGTGGGTCCAATATAATCAGAATGTTGGTAGGTGAGGCAAAATCAAAGAGATACTTGTTGAGAAAGACTCAACCAGCCTTTGCTGGCTTTGAAGTCAGGGAGAGCGGCCACAAACCAGGGAGCTTCTAGCACCTAAAATGAATAAAGGAATAGAGCGCTAGAAGGAATGCAGCCCTTCTGACATTTGGATTTTAACCGAGTGAGACCTGGCTTCTGACCTCCAGAATGTTAAGAAAGTAAATCTGTTTTAAGCCACCAAAATCTTGTGATTTGTTACAACAGCTATAGGTAATAAATACATCCACCATCTTCCTCCATAAGATTGCACTTGGCCTGAGAAGTGTCTTCAACATATTGGTTCTAGGCACTATGGGATATTCTAGATATAAAACCGAAGTGAGCTTCGGCCAGACATAATGGCAGGAGCTGGCTCATCTCTCAGTGCTCTGATTATCATCTAGCCTGGCCTGATGGTCCATCTGTCCTGACTTTAAATCTTTCCAGATGCCACTTCTGCTATTTATTCTCAGCCAAGCTGGAAACCCAGAAGTTGAGACCCACACCCCGGCTAGCTCTGGACCTCTCCTGTAGGTTCAGATCCTTTAATAAGCTAGAAAGCAGACAACTCCTCGAGACTTCATTCCTTGGTTGCATCACGGGCCTTGCTTCCGTGGCTGCCCTGTGACCCACAGCTGGGGGATCCTTGAGCAGAGGAACCACATGAATGGCTGGACCAGAAAGAATGTGAGACCACAGCCTTCCTTCTGGCTCCACTCCCCTCAGCTTCAGTGCAAAGACCTTCACCACAAGGGGTCCTATTACATGCATAAAATCACATCCACCGGCCTGTAGCCACCACAGGAACAAAGGCTTCCTATGGCAACACCCAGCACTGAGGAATGCTTCCTAGAGAGGAACAAAGGGTCCCAAGCATTTTTCTTCCACTTGTCAATGTGGAGGAGCTACAAAGGACAAGACTCCCAGAGAGTGGGTACCAAAGAGCAGAAAATAATGACTTACAATGCAAAATGGCCAGACATCAAATACCACTTCCCCAGCATCCATCCACCCGGTACACTTGAGAGCACATATGCACCCCTCTGCTGTGTACCCCAAGACACTCCAGCCCACATAAAGACAGCCATGGGCACGTGTATGCACATCCTCCCCCCTGCAACATGCTAATCCAGGGATAGGTGAGCTCCCACATGCATCCAGGCATCTGCATGCTCTTTCCTGCCACCAGGTAACACATGTTCATATACACAGGTACCTGCTCTCTGACCCCAGACACTTAGACGCCGATGTATTTAATCACATGGAGGTGGCTAAACACCAGTTCCATGGTTTGCATGTGCTCAAACAGCAGCTATACTTAGATGCACTGATACATCCACCCCAGGGCTAATATGTGCGCGCGCATGCACACACACACACACACACAATGGCATATAGGATCAACATCCCAAAATCCCCTTCACACGCCCAAGGCCCGTACCAGATGGACAATCAGACAGAATGTACCCTGGCACACAGTCTCCAAATGTCTTAGCGAAAACAAATACAAGCCAAGTCAATAGAAGCAGGGCTTTGATGATTTTGTCTCTAGGACTGCCACCAATCCAGGGCCTGACTGCTGCACATTGCCCGCAGCAGGCAGCAAAGTGAACACAGGGCTGATGCACACTGACAGCATGGTAATCATTTCCCCGGGACCTGGGTGGCCACATGGAGAGGCCACATGTACATGCACACACACACATTCACAAGCACGAGATCATGGGCATGTGTGCGCACACACACACCCCTGACTGTTTGCAGCTGCCTTTTCTTTTTAAATCTCTCATATAATACACTTTGCAGTGCAGCCCCCCTCCTGCTCAGCTGGGTTAAACTATTTCGGGAATTGGCACAGATGCTGAGAGCAAAGATATTATTCCGAGATGCTCAACAGAGATCAAAGCTGCTTAATCAAAGCCTCAACTCAATGTACAGCGACTTGGCGCACCCAGAGCGCAGGTGGAAAGGAAGAAGTCAAAGCGGGTAATTTAGGAGACATGGAGAACCCAGCAGTAGAGTTCCAGGCCTGATAAGAATTGGGCCACTGGGATCAGGGATGAACTCCTGAGGTCATCTAAGTCCCTAGCTTGTCTTGCTCTCCATCTCCAGATGGAAATCAGCAGCCCAGAAAGATGAGAATCTCTCTCTTAGAAAGCCCCCCAGAGAAGAAGATTTCCTAACACTGTATTGAGCAATTCACACTTAGGAAAAGGATTTGTCTCTGGGTACAAGTCTGATGACACACTCCAGGACTTACAGGAATCAGTGGTCCCCTCCCTGGAGTGTTGCTGGTTGGTGTTGCTGAGACCTGGAGGGTGGATACAGATGGGGAAGTCATTATGGGACAGCCCATTGTGGGAATGTGGAGACAGGGCACTCGGTGAAATTTCTCATGGCTTACATTCTTCCCCTAAGGTATTCAACTGAGAGAACCCTGATCCGGTCATCCCTCCTGCACCCCAATGAACATAAAGCGGCTGTTAACTAATTCACTTTTTCAACCAGTATTGGTTACTATCTACTATTTGTCTAGCACGATTCTACTTGGGAGTGCCGTGGGAACCGAAGTCCCTGGTCCCAGGAGCTCACAGGTCAGATGGTAGGTGGGGGAGACAGTCAATGCTATACATACACGAAATTGTATTTCAGGTTGTCTTATGTGATACAAAGAACTAGTCAAAATGCTGAAAGACAGAGAGACAGATTTCGCAGAGGCCATGGGGACGAGGGGCTGTGTTCGTCTACAAAGTGACCACAGATGCCACTTGAGGAAGTGACACTTGAGCCCAGACCTGAAGGATGAGAAGGAGCAAGTCCTATGAAGAATAGAGGAGCTGTGTTTCTCACCACGGGAAGTGTGAGAGAGCTTGCTGTGCTTGAGCGAGGCCAGCATGGGCAATGTGGTGGAATTTCTCATGGCTTACATTCTTCCCCTAAGGTATTCAACTGAGAGAACCCTGACCCTGAACAACAAGGAGGTGGGAGGAGGCGAGACTGGCCAGCAAGGTTCAGGGGAGGGCAGGTGGGAACCTTTGGGTCAGGGTGAGGATCTTGGCTGCTGTGGAGAAGAGTTAAATGGGCAAGAGTGGAAGCAGCAAAACCAGCTAAGAGTCATGGCAATACTTCAGGCAGATGATACACACAGGTCACACGGGTTAGGGTACCGGTAGAGGAGGTGGAGAGACATGGATGGACTGGTCATCCATTTGTAGGTAGGAGGGATGGACTTGCTAATGAACTTCAGGGTTAAGGAGGCTGCAGAGTGCCATCCTCAGTCAAAATGACAAAGTCAAACAACTGGAGTAAACAATCCCGGGTTGGGAGAGACTTTGGAAGTCATTTTTCGAGAGATTTAATTTGCTGCCTGCCATCATCAGGAGGGAATGAGCTCCTGCTTCAATGTAAAGGAGAGCAAACCCTATAGAACCACCCTGTCCACAACCTGATACACAGTAATGATCCTTGGAGAGTTCATTTTGAGCAATGCTGAACTTGCTTCTCTAGAATGTGCCCCCCTCATTCCTTTGAGATCATGAGGTTCTGCTTTTCCCTTACCATCATGAGGAAATGGCAATCCCCTCCACCAACCCCGCCCCCCAGCAAGGGGCACCTTGGAGAACTGTGGACCATGCTAATGATGTCTTCGGTTGGCTTTTCTCCTGGCTGTTTCTCCTTGGTGTCTGCATTAGCTTAGGGCTACCCCAGGCTCGCCATAATATCCCCTCCCAAGTGTGGTGCCTAAGTTGGGGCTTGAACACAATACAGCTAGGTGTAAAGAATCCCTAGAGAACTAGAAGTCAATATGTCATCTTTCTGGAGCCCTATGTTTTCACATTTTCATTAATGACAAGGCCACTTGGCTCAGAAAACAAGGCAGGCTAAAACCTGTCCTTTTAACTTTCCTGAAAAACAACCTTTGTGTCCTAAAATGTTCTCTTAGGCCTGGAGACCAGTAACACCATCTAGAGCTATGCTTCCCAAAGCAGGCTTTGAAATTATGTTTGTATAAGATACTGCATGAAAAGAAAGGCCTTCAGGTAAATAAATCTGGGGAATGCTGTGTAGAATCACATACTAGCATAGGAAGTTTAATGTATTTATATATACACATTATAAATATGTATTCAGTGGTACACATGTATATAAACTATACTATATGATATTATATACTCTGGTGCTATAACCATCCCTTGGAATTTCACAGTGCAGCCAAGCAGCCTCTGAGAAGCTCTGCTGTAAAGGTGTTCATTCGATTTGGCTGACTAGCACACTCCCTCAACTTCTTGACCAAAGCAACCTTTTGTCCTGGAACGCCTAATAGTTTTGCTTTGAGAAATGCCATTCCAGGTGACTGAGCTATGAGATGGAACTTAATATCAAAGACTTAAACCCCCAGTCACATGTTGCTCTGAACCCTATAGATGTTAAGAAACTCAAGTGGGATTTTTGAACTCAATGACCTGCTTCATCTTTCCTTACTGGCACTTCTAGACCTACTTCATTTACAGGCACACGTTGATTCTGACAAGTGAGCTGGAGACCATTAGTCACCTTCCCTTCTTCCCTGTTGAATTAAAATAAATCATCCCTTGGCTGCCAACCAACTACTTGATGGAGCTGAATGTTTCTACCCAGTTGTCAGTTCCTAGGAGGGGGTTTCAGTGGTTGGGCACTTCCTTCCCGTTTCTACTGCTTCATGCTCCAGCTCCCTGATGACAAAAGAGGATGGTCAGTGTGGGATCACCCAGCTCCCCTGGGTCAGGTGAAGGAGCCTGGAAGTGGAGGAACACCTCACCCAGCTCTGAATGCACCCCCCCTCTACTTTCTAAAGGCTGCCTGTGAGAAACCCAGGAAATCACTTTCCTCTGAGCTCTCATTCCACCTCCATGGAGGAAAATAGAAGAGCATGGAGACCCCACTCAGCAACTGGCTGGTTTTACTACCTCCACTTCAGTGGGTGTGTAGAAGTCAGCTTCCCAGAGGATCAACCTAAAAATACAACAACGGAAAGTGTCCACCCCCTCCACACACAACCTTACTAAAAACTGGAAAACGTCTTGAAATAAATATTTTCTTTGTTGATAAAATATCTGGAAATATTTTGCCATTCTCCGTAGAACGCCAGACCTAAAGCTTGCAATTGTTGGACATTAAAAGTAGTAATGGTAGTGGGGTGGGGAGCCCTGGAGCACCACATGGGACTGTGCAGCCTGTGTCCTCCAGGGAGGCTGTTCAGAGAGGGTCTCAGCACTTCATTGGGTTCCCTGGAACAAATCCCTTTTCAAAGCAGCAAGTTTACTCTGTCGACTACTTCATGCAACAAAACTGAAGTGGAGCTATATCAGGGTTCCATAAGCAAAATCCATGTTCTTTGTACAAATATTTTAGGAATACTGAGCTATTCTTATTGGGTAATGATGGGAACCCTCCAGAAATGTGCATTGTCAGATTCCAGCCAATGGCCAACCCTGTGAGCAGGCCTTTCTCAGGACGGCAGTCTCAGCATGTTAACTCTTTTCTACATAAAGATCAACATTTTCTATGCTTCCAGATGAACTGGACACAAGAGATGCACCTAACCACTGTTACCACACTGGCCTTAGTGGCCTCATAGGTGCGGGGGTGATAATAGAAACTACTTTATGTTTGTGAGGACAAATGTGTAATCTGTGTAAGTCTGCATACAAAGTGTTTGGAGCAGTATCTCACACACAGTAAGGATTTAGTAAGTGTTAAATAAAGTTAGTGTATTAGTATTACTGGCTCAGGCTACATTGGCTCATCATTGGCAAAGTAAGGCTTGAAACTCTAGTCTGTCTTATTCCACCATAGCTGACTTACCCTACCATATTGTTACTTCCAGAAAGTTCTCCTTCTTCAAGAACCAAACTTTCCTTTGGGTTCATATGGTAGATAGTATGGCTTTGAAGGCCCCTGTTTATTATTTGTTTCTATTCAGACACTGAGAGAATTTTATTTCCTTCTATCAGAAGGAAGGGAAGGGGATGATCAGCCCCATCTTTGTTGGGTGCTGACCCCGAAACTATTCATATGGGTTCATGGAGTGGGTGTCTGATAGGAATCTAGTGGCTCCTGCTGAAATCATATGGATTCGAGTAAAGGAATCTGGAAGATGATAAGTATAGAATCAGACTCTGAGTCCTTTTCCAAAGGGAAGGAACTCTGTCCTCCTACTGACACTCAGGGACAAGTCCTTACTTCTTTAGGGGGAAACAAAGGGATGGAGGGCATAGTGTGACACAAAATGATAACACAAATATTATGAGAACATAACATAAATATCTCTGATTTTTCTAAAAGTGAATCAAATGTACTGACCAAGCCTATTGATCGTTTCCCTCATAGATGTGATTCAGACTTGTGGAAACAGAACTCAGATAAACTACTTGGTATTAACTAATTTTATGAGAGGGAGGTTCAATCAGCCATTGAACTTGACATGGACCCAAGAGCTATCTGAGGCTTCGCTGCAATGCAGACTTCAACTGATGACTCAAGCTGTCTCTTAGGACAACTTCTACTTCCCCCTTCTCCCTCCCAATAACCACGGCTCACCTATCCTTAACGAGACGATCTAGATTACTTGAGTACTTTCCTATTTCCATTGCCGACACTCTCTTTTCCTCCAATGTATCCATCACACTGCAGCTGAAGTAATTAGTATAAAAAGAAATCTGATTACATCATTTCCCTACTTAAAAGTTTCTGATGATTCTGCACTACTTTCAGAATAAAATCCAAATTGCCTTGCTTGGTTCCTATTATCTACGAAGCCTGGTCTCACCTGCTGGTACAGTCATTCTCTTGCCACTCCCTGCTGCATAACTTTTGTTCCAACTTTACCCAACTCCTAGAAGTTCTTACAGGTTGGTGGAAATACTGCTATGTACTCACCACAAGCCATCTCCTATTGCACGAAGAAGTTCTTAAGCTCTAAAGGACAGCAAAGTCACAAAGGGAAGGTGCCTGGTGCAAAGTCACAAAGGGAATCATTGCCTGGAGGAGAGCTACATAGAACCATCTGTCCAGGACTACCACAAGTGCTGGAGCATGGCATGATCAAGGAACATACTTTTATTCTTTGGAATCACCAACATTTGGGGGAAATTTGCTACAGCAGTAACTCACCATGTGCATATTCTCTCAGCCAACAGGCCTTTGCATGTATTCTCTTTCCCTGCAACATCTTTCCTCTCATTTGCGCCTGGGAAATAGCTAATTATCCTTCTATAGAAGACTATGACATCACCTCTTCTAGGTGGCCTATTTTGGTTCCCCACGTTGTGTTAGAAGTCTTATCTCTGAAGTATCCCAGGATTCTATAATTTTCTTCTAATAAGGTACATAGTCCATGGAATTTTAATAGTCTCTTCGTTTGTCCATCTTCCAGTTACTAGACTCTGGGAAGGGATGGCGTCTTGTTGATGTCTGCTTTCCTGGAGTGTAGACTGGGACCTTTCCCAAATTAGAAATTGAGTAAATGGGTAGTTTTAATCCAATGAATAAGTGGAGTGACTTAACACATAGACTTGTATTACCAACGTAGAACAACGTAACACAGGTGTGCTCACTTGTGTGCTTTGAAGACAATGGAGGCAGGAGAGGTCTGTGGGGGCATCTAATGCAATAGTCCAGGGTGCAGGGAAACCCAGGCTGCAAACTTCCTGAACAGTGCTTGACGTAGGAGCCAGAGCTCTGGGTCCTGTGCCTCCGTGCCTCTTTGGACACAGGTGAGAGGACAAGAGAAAGCTCGGGAACCTTGGCCTGGTGTGAAGGGAGAAAGGAACACACCTTGATAAAGCCTCTGCGCTGTGTCAGGCCATAGGAATAAATGATTTCAGTAAATTTAGTCTTACAGTCACCCCGTAAGTGTGCTGTTGTTTCCACTTGGCAAATAAAGAAACAGGTTCAGAGCAGTCTGGTGATTTGCTCCAGGCCACACAGCTGTAAGTGGCAGGACTGAAATCCAATCTAGGCCCCTCTGTCTTCTGAATAGCTATTACCACCCAGGGGACAAAAACTGAAGCACAGACTGCACAGCCTAGAGGCCCACACATCAGTCCTGACCTGCGTGGGTTACTCAGATGTCTTCCCCTGGCAGCTGGCCATTGAGAGGCTGAGAGAGGAAGAAAAGGAAGAAACTGCTTTTCCCTGAGCCCAGGCTGTCAGGCAGACCTGATTTGCATGGCTGCCCCAGACACTGCAGAAACAAACACTGGGCTATTGGGTTAGGTTCCCTTGATTTCTCCAACAAAGGGGCCAGACGGCAGCCAATGTATTTCTCAAGCCCCAGGCAACTACTGACCAGGTCTCCTGGGCTCTGTCTGCACTGGCGGCTGTGAGAAGCAGAACCTCTTGGCGGGCTGAGCAGCCCCAGGCCTTGCTGGCAGGTGAGGACCCAGGGTCCTGAATGCCAAGGACTTCCCCCTCTGTCTGGGGAGACAGACCCAGGAGCCCCAGGCCCCAGTCAGGCCTTTGCTTGCCTCAACAACCTGGCACATGAGCAGAGGCCAATGAATTTCTGGCAGGGAATTCAGGAAGGCAAAAGCCCTTCTGGGATGTGACTAGGAAGGAAGGTTAGAGGGGAAAAAGTAGGAGGAGTTCTGGGCCCAGAATGAACAATCTTAGTGGCCAGTGTCTTAAGAGGCGCCTCTGCCAGCACCACGAGAGAGCTCAGGCCCCGAGGAGCTCCAAGTCCAGAGAGGGCTGTGGCCATGGGACCTGGTGACAAAGAGAGACACCTCACCAGCTGCATGACCATGGACAGTGGAAAGCTTTCTCCCCTGGTCTCCTCATCTGTGAAGTAGGACTAATGGAAGCCACTCAAAGGGTTTGGATAAGCCTGTAGGGGAAGTTGCTTAGCAAAGTACCCAGTTCATAAAACTCCTTGCTAAGTGTCTACTGGATCTTTGTGCTCCCAGTCAGATGGACCATGTGGAAGTCAGGGCTTTGGGTTTATGTTTCTTGTACCTCACCTGTGGTTTGTAGTCCAGCTCTGCACACTTAGCTTTCTAAGTAAGGAGAGAAGAGGAATGCATAACCCATGAGATAGACATAATTGTCATCAATAATAACTTCAGGATAGAAGTCTCTCCCTGTTGGCTTGCTCCGAGGAGTCAACCTCTTTAAATAGACCAAGATTAAAATCACAATACAGGTAACAGCAGGCAGGAAGAGGTTAGCCAGTCTAATAATGTCATAATAATGAGTCTGAATAATCTAAATGTGATAAATGTCCCTTGACTAATCGAGGGCCTGCAACTGTAAGGATAACTCCCATCTAGACAGCACTTTCCACTTGCAAAGCTCCACCATGAGCCTCATTTCATCTGGGGAGCCCAACATATATGTGTGGAAGGCTAGAGACTTTCTATAGCCTCATGATGGGAGGTCTTAGGGTGCTGATTTAACTGATAGGGAAGCTGAGACTCAGCAAAATGAATTAAATTGCCAGAAAAAAGTGGGTCCTATTGGATAGCACCTAGCAGGCCTTTCCTACGAGCACAAGGGAGACAGCATATGTCATCAGTGACCCCCTTCAACCAATACAGCCACTCTCAGTGTGCTGTTCTTGGAGACGGGTGTTGAAGGAGTCTGTAAAGGCTATTCCCAGCATCCTTACCCTGTCTGCCAGCAGGCATGTTCCCCAGCAGGAGGGAACAGCAGAAAGATGAGAAAGGAGCAACTGAAACAGCTGGAATGCAAACAGCGAAGCTGGTGAAAGATCAGCCTGGGTCTGTCTTGCTGATGAAGGTTGTGTAAATTATGGAAATACAAATTACACAACTGAGCTGTCTCTTGGGAAGATGATGGCTAATTAGATGTCTCATAGCATGCTGGCTCTTAATCACTGAGCAAGTTTCACCCTCAGATTGCAAACCCCAGTCACGAGCCAGGCATGATGCCCAGAGACGCAGCTGTCCCCCCTGGGACTCCAATGCTCACTAAAGTCACCACCCTGAAGGCACCTTCTAGATGGTGCACTCTGCATTGGAGTTTCGCCTTCATCACTCATGGAATCCATGTCTCTCCTATAAACCCGGAGAGGGAAGCGCGGAGTGTCCTTATTGCTAGATGAGGGAGTAGAGGTAAGGTGAAGTTATGTGAGCCCCCTATTCTTGGTGGGATGTGAAGGTCACTAGTGACTCTAAAAGCAAAAGGAAAAATAGCTACAAATTCACAGAAACAGACTCGTTTTTGCTTTCTCCTTACATGGGCATTTTATGGGAAGAAATAGATGACAAACCCTGACTTGTGACAGCTGGAAATGCCCTCAGGTGTCATTGAGGCCAGCTTTTAAAAAATTCTTCCTAAAGCAATAGGGCCCTTGGTTTAAATCAATCTTCTTTGGAACCACAGTACATAAAACAGAGCAAACAGGAGCTGCCCTGATAGAAATATCCCACCCATCATTGTCTTTCCCTCCTCACCTTGATCTCATCATCACCTCGTTTTGGAGCCCTAAGGTTCAGAAATCCAGTTTGGAAACCCTTTTCTTTAATCAACTCCCTCGTCTTGCATATGAAAAAAACAGAGAACTGAAGGGGCTAAATGAAGTGTCCAGTATTAAAAAGCCAGTGTTAGAGGCAGAACCAGAAATTAGACTTCCTGTTGTTCAGGTCAAAGATTTTTGACTGGTGGCCTCTGCTAATGTGTCTTCCTCCCCCAGGGCTCTGAGTAGTAGGGAAGGGGTGGGGGAGGGGTGGATGTTCCCAGGAGCCTTTGCCCCAGAGCGCTACTCTTTGCCCAGGAACTTTCCCACTTTCCAATTCCTGGGAAGGAACATAATGTCCACTGGCTTCTCTCCTGCCTGACAAGTCCAAGTCTCTGCTGCCGTGGGCTGCAAGGCGCTTCCTGATCAGGACAAGGAGCGTGGAAGGAGCCAAACCCCAGGGGCAGAGTTGGGGGGGGAGGGGCAACACACCAGCTCCAAGAATGTCAGCAACAGGAGATCCTTCCAGGGGGATTGGAGTAGCCATCATTTGTGGGCCCCTGTGCAGAGCACTTCGCATAAATAAACCCAACGGAAGCCTCCCTCCGACTCTTCGGTTGCTAGGGATCACTATTATCTCTTTTTGGCAGACCAGGAAACTGAAGTTCAGGTTAAGGACATTGTCCAAGATGGCACAGGCAGAGGTAGTACTGGAACCCGAGTTACCAGTCTCTCCAGACTGTATCCACATCCTGTAGCAGGAGCAGCACCTCCTATCTAGTTGATCACCTTCCAGGCACAGACAGGGAGACTGAGGCACAGGAGAGGCCTCACTGTCTTACCAGGTTTCTTTCTGCTCTAGGCAGCCCCCTAGAAAGCCCTGGAGACAGTGGGTTGAACTGTGACAACAGACCTCAGAGGCAATTGCCATCAACCTCTCCACTTAGGAACAGGTCTTGTTTTAGCAGCCAGGGTCCAGGTTTGGTCTCTGCCAAGCTGTTCCCCTTTGCTGATGCTGAGGTCAGAATGACAGCTCTTGCAGTCTGCAGTCAGAGAAACTTCCAGTCCCATGGCCGGGATGGTCCCCAAGCAGACTGAGCCTTGGCTCAACATAGCAGCCACAGGAGTCTCCTGTTCCCTAACTGACCCTACACCCCAGTCTCAACTCACTCATTTCACCTTCTAATACCTCTTTAACACCTGAGTGTATTTCTATGCACCTATGATGTTCCAAGCCACATGCTGAGCCCTTTCGTCTATGGCGCATATTATGCTTTCCAATAATTGTCTCACTTCCCTCCATAACTATATGCTAAGGTTAATGTCATTCCCATTTTAAAGTCAAGGCAACTTAGGATCAGAGAAGTTAGGTCACTTTCCCAAGGATGCACAGCTTATAAAATTGGGAACCAGAATATGAACTTGGGCCTGACTTCAATGTCTGTGTTTTCAAAAATTAATATATCACATTTGAGCCCTACAATATTCCTGTGAGGTAGGGACCATTTCGCCTAACATCAGAGAGAGGGCATAGAACTGTTAAGTAGGTGGCCGAAGAAAACATACTGAGCAAGGAGTAGAGGCAGGATAAAAACTCAGGTATGTAGAAACATCATTATAAATGGACACCTAACATGGCATTATAAGATCATGTCTGTGTGTGAGTATTTTCTGGGAGGAGGACTATAGATCTTCCTTTCCTTTTCCTGACACCCAACCTCTCAACTCTCAAGCCAACCTCTGCATCTCTCTCCTCCTGGAGCCAGAGAGCTATCTTCCTTGCACTCTACTCATCTGTGTCTCTCCCCCCTAACTTTCCCTTTCTCAGATTTGTCATAGTTCCCAGAGGGCACCTATATATATACCTTCCCTTAAAGCCCTGCTCCCTTACCCTGACTCTGGATTTTTTAAGCTGATTTTGTCTGGTCCCATTTCTAGGTAAAAATCATAGCTTAACACAGGACTAGCCGCATAGTAGATTCTCTCAGGTTATACCCATTGCTTCTCCTGTTGATGAGGGTGAGCCTTGAGTCATCATGAACCCATCCACCGCCCCTGTCCATCACCCAACAAATATTCCTTAAATACCTACTATGTTCACCAAACCATCTTATGTACTTGTTTACTTCAAAGAACAAGGCCATACAAAGATACCTTCCCTTACATGTCTTATCATCAGGGAGGGGAAAAGGCACAACAAATGATAAATAAATCAATTAGGATATGTTAAAAATGATGACTAAGAAAAACAGCACACAATACAGGAGCATCAGAGTCCCTTGAGAAGGTGACTTTAGAACAAGACTTGAAGGCAGGAGGGAGTCACCCATGTGGCTACCCATGAGAAAGTTGTGCCGAGGGAGACAGACAGCAGTGCAAAGGCCCTGAGGTAGACTTGTGCCAGTGTGACAGGGGAGGCATGACCTGGGGAGGAACAGGGGAGCAATTCAAGTCAAGTCATGTAGGGACCTAATAGACACTGTCAGGACTTGTATGTCTACTCTAAGAAGAGAAAGATTTGAAAGATCTTCTTCACCCCAGTTGTGGCCCCAGAACTTTATTTTACCGTGTCACCATTCAAGTCTGGAGCAAAGCTATCTCCCTTGGGAGGCCTTTGCTAAGATCACCTCGTATCTTACCATTTATCACAAGTACCCTACACAGTCTTCTTCAGAGCACTAGCTGTTCTGGAAAGCACATATGGGTTTTCTTGGCTTGATTTTTTGATCTCCCTCCACTAGAATGAAAAAGCCTTGGGGATAAGGCCTGTTTTGTCCATGTGGAATGCCCACTGCTCGAAGCAGCGCCTGGCAGTGTCAGTGCCCCGTATAGCCATGCAGCAAGCAGCATGCACCCAGCCCCAGGGTCCCTCTCCTCAGTACTCAGTGTGTTTGCTTGGGCGAGTTACTTAACAGTTCTGTGCCCTATCTCTGGTCCTCAGCTAACTATTCCCTAGCTCACAGCCCTGCTGTGGGCTGAAATGTGGTATAAAGCAATGATAAATGTGCCGGTAGCATGATGCCACAGGTGGGCAGGGCGCTAGTGACTGGCTCATAAACCGCTTTTGTTGGAAAAAGCAGGTGAACACGTTTTGCAGAAATTCCAAACTACCCCACCTCCCAATGTCCCCACCCTCTTCAAATGCCCTCCTAACACCCACTAACATAGAACAGGAGGTTCAAGCTCAAGTTACAGCAAGTCAAAAGAAAAATTAAGAAGCCCAAATGGATATTTAAATATGGTAAATATAATTAAATATTATACTCTCTAGGTTCTACTTTATATATTTCCTGACATACCCTATTTTTTATTTTAGTTATCTTATGATTTAGTATTGCCAGTTTGAATATTAAAAAAAAACCTGATTTGAGAATAATAATAATAATAAAAGTCTATTTGCAAAGCTGAGGACTCCTCTTCCTCTCTCCCCTTCAACTTGCTCTTTTGCTAGAAATTCATGCCATGGTGCTACTGACCTGGTCATAAAGCTGCTGCCCAGAGACACAGAGGAAAGGGGCACAAAGTGGCCAAGAACCTTGAGGCACTCAAAGAGTTGCTCTCTCAGGCTTGCAACATGGTGTCATGACCCAGTTCACTGCTGAGAAGACTAAGCCTCAAGTGAAGTAACAGCCCCACGTGGCATCACAGCAGTCAATCTTAAGGCTGCTTGACTCAGCCAAAGCTTCATGCCTGTGCTTACCCAGCTTCAACTTAGCACAAAACCTATTCTTTTGAGAACGAAAAAGAATCAAGAAAAGGAAAACAGTAAGATAAGGCCTCTGTCTCCATGGGGCTGAGACTGGCCCAGCGTCCCCTGGGCCTGAGGAACCATGCAGGGCCCGGCTTTGCCCGCAGGACCCTCTTGCACCTTGGATGTGGCTTTGGGGGTCAGCCCTGGCCTCCCTTTCCTCCAGGGCACTTGCTCTCCAGCCTGGGTGCTCCCCAGGGAGTCTCTGGCTGCTGCCTGCCTGCCTTCCAGACTAAACATTCCCTCTCCGAACTCTTCCTGCGCTGCCGCCAGGCCAAAGTGTCCTCGGAGATTCTCAACAACAGAAGTGAAGGATAGTTTACACGTGTCTATGGACACCCTTAGGAGAGAAGTGAGCACACCCCAGCCACACCACACACATGCACACACAGACACACACATACACACACACATACACACACACACACACCTGGGCCCACGCTTCAATACCAGAGGCTCAGTACCTGGCTTGCTGGACACCGACACACTGGCTTAACTGTGATACATACACAGGGTGCAGGACTATATTTTGGAAAAAACTACCAATGTTTCCACTGTGCAC
The DNA here is from genome assembly GCF_000260355.1 of Condylura cristata. Classification (NCBI taxonomy): domain Eukaryota; kingdom Metazoa; phylum Chordata; class Mammalia; order Eulipotyphla; family Talpidae; genus Condylura; species Condylura cristata. The sequence goes on from NW_004567116.1 coordinate 25,934,016, forward strand.
TGCTTATAAAAATTTTGCAGCCTGAAGAGATGCCCCCAAGCCACGTAGCTGTGTGTGGGCTGTCAGATGAAGTGCGGATCATGAAAACAACAGCTCCAAGAGTCTGGTGGGGAGACACTAGTGCTTTGCTGACAGAGTCAGGGTCCCCCCAATGGCTGATACAGAAGCAGCTGTAGGCCAGGGCTGATGATTTGAGTTTCCTGAAAGGCGGAGGGGAAAGAAGCTGTCCTACATAGTTGCTTCACTAAGAGCCAATGTCTGTGAGGCATGGTGCTTAGCACACTGTCAGCTCTCCATAAACAGACGCTGTTGTGATGAAGCTCATAGTACCCCAGGTAACAAAGACATGACTTCTCTGCTGACAGCTGCTGCACCACCCCTCTCAGAGCTTATTTTGACAGCACTGCTTATCTGGGCAATAATTTATATAACACAATTTACCCAAAACACACTTAGAAAAAAATTGCATGCACAAAGCAGCAGTGATCATCTATTGGACACTCACCGAGTGCTGGTGTTGCCTTAGGCACTTTAACTATACAATCTGATTGGACTTTGACAACCGCCATGTGATGGATGATTATTACACCCATTTTACAGGTGAGGATGTAGAGGCACTGAGGAATTGAGCAAGTTTCCCCAAGTGGACTTCGAATATGAATGTAAATATACTTAGGGGCTGAAAACTCCGTGTGGGGGAGTGGTAGGGGTGTGTGGGTGTGTGGGTGGGTGGGTGGAGAGAGCACAAGCGTGTGTGTACTGCCCAGGGGAGTCAGCCAGAACAGAAAGTGGGGGCAATAGCCACCCCAGCCTCTCAGGCCGTGCCTGTAAGTGGCCCTCTCTGAGGTTTCCTCACTTTGGGCACACGGCCATCTGGCGACTCCATCTCAGTTTCTCTTTTGGACGTTATTTTGAGCATGAAGGATTGGGCAGGCGGGGGGGACAAAGAGCACCAAGAAGAGCACCCTGTTGGATGTTAAAAATGAAACTGTTATGTTCGTCAGGAGAGACCTTAAGCAAAAGCGCCAGCAAGCAGAGGGCACATAGGGGTTGGGGAAGTTCCCACAGCCCGGGACTGGGTCTCGGCAGCCCTTGCACAGAAGGCGCAGGGGCACTGCAGGGACCGGCTCTGAAGAAGGCCAGCCACAGCACAGGCCAGGCGCCTCCACTGCACACGACCTGGGCACCCCAGCACCCAGCCATGCAACCAGCACACTGATGGCGTGCTTCAAAGAGGGCAGGATGCCAAGTCGCAGTCCTAAAATGCAAACTATTGACTTTGGGCGATCAATGACGTGTCAGGGTAGGTTCATCGACTGTAACAAATGTACCTCACTGATGGGGCATGTTGACAGTGGGAGGTTGTGTGTGTGTGTGTGTGTGTGTGTGTAGCAGGGACAAAGGACATAAGAGAATGGCCTATGCTTTCCCTCTCAATTTTACCATGAATATAAAACTGCTCCCCCAAAGAGCACAGTTAACTAAAAGGCAGAAGTGCGGCATCAAAAGGGAGGCACAAACTGTTGTGGGTCGAGAGCTTTGCCTGTGCTGTGTAGCCGGGGGCTGCTGAGGGCCCCAAGAGGCTGGAGCTGTGTGGAGAGAAACAGCTCCAGCAGGACCAGCAGACTCCAGCCCTTTACCACACCCTGTTCCAGCCAGAGCAGCTCTGTTATCATTGCTTTATCAACCTGGGGTTCTGCATAATGTGCACTTGAGGAAGGTGGCGCTGAAGTATGTTTCAGGGGCCTCCACCTCAGAGGCTCAGGTGCAGACAAGATGCCCGTCTCCTTTCCGAACAAGCCTGCAGTTTGCAAAGTGCTTTCACTCGGGCCCCTGAAGGCAGGCAGATCGACTTCAACCCTGAGGCCACGCTGGGCTTGTAGAAAGTGCTCAATAATTATTTATCGTATGAATATATGACTCATCTGAGTTTTACAGCAAATCTAAGAGGTATGTGAGGCTATTTTGGTTTCGTCCATTTACAATTATTGAGGTGCTTACAATGGGCTAGGCACAGTGTCTGTCACTTCACATGGATCAACTCATTAAATCCTCACTACAAACATTAAGGTACATAATATTGTTATTGATGAATGCAGGGCAGAGGGAGTTATCTGATGTGCCGAAGGTCATACAGCTAGTAAATGGCAGAGACTCCAGCTAGGCAGCTTGGCTTTTACCCCACATGAAAAGTCGTTTCAGGCCCTCCCTGGTGGCACAGTGGGTTAAAGCACAGCACTGAGAAGCTAAAGCAACTTCTGCATGAGTTTGATTCCCGCCTGCCCCGGAGGTGACCACATGGCGTGGCAGACCTCTCCTGACCCACCCGCTGCTCCCCTCAGCAGTGTACTTTGTAGTCTGCCTGTTCTGCTCCCCACTCTGTCTCTGGTGAAGCCTCTCGCCGCCCCTGAGCCTCTGGCCTGTACCCCAGTTCTGTATGAACAAATAAATAAATCTTTTTTAAAAAAAAAGTAATTTCAAATCCAGGAAAACCTGAGGAGGGTTAGCTGTAGAGGCCAGGCTCACTCCCAAGAACAGCTCAGAACCCCTCCTGCCTCACCTAGACACCACTACCGCAGCCTGAGCAGTGCTGGACACCCACCACTGAGTGAACAACAGGACCCTCCCGGCAGGCAGCAGTGGGCAAAACCACCAACATGCAGGGCCTGTCTGGCAGAGAGGCGGGGTAGGGAAAGGATGCAGGAAGGCATATTTAGAACAGTAATAAAAAAGCAAATAAAAATACTACCTTTTTTTCTAAGCTCAGACATATCCTTAGCTCGGACACTGGGTGGATCCCAACTAGCTGGGGAAATTTGCCAGCTGGGGCCTTCTGATCCAGAGATCTGGCCAACCGGGCTGGCGTAAGACCAAAGGTGAGGAGGTGCCCAATACCCAGGCAAGCGGTAGGTACGGCAAAGCTCTGACCACTGCTCTTACCATTCAATATCCATCATCTGTCCATCTATTGGAACTACAAAGTGTCCACATCCTGCTCTGATTAAGTTGACTGATGTCCAAACTTCTTCCTCAGATGCAGGCCACGTGGGAACTGCAGGTGGGCAGGCTGTGACAAAGCTGTCCAACATGAGACACTTTGCTCGTGAAAAGTTGTGTTTTCTAAGTGTCATAAGTATGAGATTTCTGAGTTCGCTCTGCAGAAAGCTCAGAGCCACAATTGCAGCCCACATCCTGGCAGCGGGGCAGACTGTGACACTTGTTGAGTTGGCTAGAAGCTCATTTCTGCCATCTTTATTTTCCTATGTATTTTGATTTCCCTGATGACATAAAGGTGATTATTTTGTATTAGCACATCTATTTTAAGCCTTCTCCACCCTTTTTGGAATAGAGTTCAACTGTGAAGGAAAAAGTGATTGAATTGAGCCAATGCAGATGGAATAAAAGGGGTTTATTTCAGGATGACCTCCTTGGAAATTCTCCCAAGCTGAGCCTTCAACATTCCCTGTCACCCGCCAAAGGCCCAGGGGAGGTGACTGCTGTCAAATAAAGGATGGTCTTTTGCATACCAAAAGATGGCAGCCAATCAAGAAACAACTTTTAGACTTGATTCGGGGCATCTGATGGGAGTCCCCCTGCTTTAGAGTTCTCACTGTAAAATAGGGATTTATATTAGTGTCTGGCTTCTAAGATTTTAGGGACAATGGAGGTGGTACTAGCTCAGGGAGGGTTAGCGCTTACTGTTAGTAGATTTAAGTTACCCATGACTTACTAGAGACCCGGTGCACAGCCGAGACTCTCCCTCACAGACCTTGAGGCTAAAGTGAGAGTTATAAGAACACAGAGGCCCACACGGCTAAGAATCAGCTGTTCAGCTGACTCCCTAGATATTGAATGGTAACAACTTGCTGAATTAAGGCTGGATGAGGATTTCAGGTGTTGGATTTCCTAACCTTCCCAGGTGACAGAAGCAAAGACAGCTCCTGCTTTACTAAGTCCGGTGTCTACTAAGCCATCAGGTACAGCACCGGGATGAACGAGTCATCTGTGGCTCCATATTTCTTTTTTAAGACTTATTTATACATACAGAACTGGGGTACAGGCCAGAGATGGAGGGTCGATGAGAGGATTCACCAGAGACAGACAGAGGATTCACCTGGAGAGCAGAACAGGCAGATCATAGAACTACACTGCCGAGGGGAGCAGCAGGTGGGTCAGGAGAGGTCTGCTGTACCAGGTGGGTCAGCTCCCTGGCTGGGGTCGAACTTGCCCTGAAGTGGCTGCGGCTGGCTCGCAGTTCTGTGCTTTAACCTGTTGCACCACCAGGGAAGGCCCCAGGTGGCTCCATCTTGCCTTTAGACCTTCTCCATGCTCTATGCTTCTCCCTCCATTTGAACGCTGTTCCTTCCTCCTGGCATATTCTTCCTTAACTGTGTTTCTGCATACTTGTTCCTGATGTATTTTATATTCCTTTTCTCCCTTTCCCTTTTCTTAACTCTCAATATCAATTCTTGTTGCAATTTTATATTTGACATTGTCACTTCTCTTTTGGCAGCCATCAAAATGGCTTAAAATATTACTTTATTCATCAATGAACACAACCCATAGAGCTATCTGCTTTTACAAAGGCTTATGCTGATAGAGGAGACAGAGTAACAGCCCTTGAGAGATGTCCGCAACCTAATTCCTTGAACCAGTGGATAGGGTGCTTTACATGACAAAACTCATCTTGCAGATGTGATCATGTTCAGGATCTTAAAGCTGGGAAATTATCCTGGAATATCCAGGTGGATCCCGTGTAAGCACAAGGGCCCTTAAAGATGGAAGATAGGGAAAGAGTGAGAGGGAAACGAGACAGTGAAAACAGAGGTCTCCATCATGGCTGTGAGCCAGGAGACATGGAATGTGGGCGGTCTCCTGAAACTGGAAAAGACAAGAAACAGTCTTCTCTAGAGCCTCCAGAGATGCTGTTGACACTTGATTTTAGACTCTGATCTCCAGAAAAGAACACATTTGTGCTGCTCTCAGCCCCCAAATAAGTGGCAACTTGTTACAATAGCAATAGGAAACTCAAGGGGCTGGCTTCAAAGAGAGAAGGAAACCTTGTTTCTCTAAGGAGAGCTTGTATTTCCTACAAGCAAAATTTGTGGAAACGTGAATGTGTGTGTGCATGTGTGTGTGTGTGTGTGTGATGGGACTTCCCCATATGCCATATGAAAATCTTTCTCTCCCACATCATGTTTGACACAAGACAGGTTTCCTCAAATAAATGCACAGTCATCTCAACTGAACCTTTGTATGGAAACAAGTTCACTTGCTGAAGTGGACTTGGCCGGCACACCCCTTCTCTGACAAACATCAAGGGCATCATTGTGCTCATGCACTAATAAGCACTGCAAGGCAGCGGGCTTTGCTTGGCTTTTCACAGTGTCATCTGCTGGGCTTCGGCTGGCTTCCTGGGTACACAAGGGTGGGAATGAGAGAACAAATGGGAGCAGCGCCCCAGGAAAGAGGCAGGGGACCCAATGGCATTGAACATTTAAACACATACCTACACGTAAAATACGACTTCTGCTAGAAAGACCCCACGTCTTTTATTTCTAAATGGAACTCGGAAAGGTCTGAACACAGCCCACGGTAAAGGCAGCCTCCAGAATAAATCCTTTCTAGGCCAAACAAGCAGAGCAAAGGAGGCAGCCTGCTGGAATGTGGCAGAACATGGTGGTTCCAGAAAGGACTGGAAAGCTGAGCTAGAATACTGGCTCCTACTGACAATGGTTCCCAGGTTTGTGGGGGTTCTTTTCCTCATCTGTAAAAAGGGAGGGCAGGGTGCTTTTGGGTTTCTGGAGAGAAGTAAGCCCCAGATAGAATATAGTGATTGCAATTAGCTTCACCATCTAGCATGAAGGTAAAGGATAATAAAGAAATAAGACTAAAGTTCTGTGGTCAGTTATCTTGTGAGAGGAATCTCTGTTGAAATGTTTCCAAAAGGCATGAAATATTTTTCTCCTTGGTTCCCTTTACACATGACGTTCCTCTTCCACGCTGTGATTAAGAAGCCTGTAATCTGAGTTCCCATCTTGTGTCCTGCTCAATGGAGCTGTTTTCTTCCTCATGTCTCAATAGCATTCTCAACCCAGCCATACCCATTCATTAGAGGCTCTGGGGCTGATAAGGAAAGAGCTGAGCTGTGAGTGGAGAGGTCAGCCTGCAGGAAGTACCTGTTTACTCCTTCCTCTGGGGCAAGGAATAAATCTGCTGAGGGGGCAAGGGCCTGCGGTATTGGGTCAGGTGGCAGTCAGAACGGTCCTCTTCCGGCCACAACCTCAGATGACAGCCGCCCTAGCGCTGCTTGAGAGGCACACCTCCTCCGCTCCTAGGTGGGGTTGCCCCAGGCCACGCTCATGATGGCAGGAGGGGAGCTGGTCCCTTAACCAAGAAAGCCAAGAAAGCTAAGAATAGAACCTCTGTCTTGTCTCTGGCCAAGAGGGATCCCAGTTCCAAAGTGAGAGAAGTGGGGAAAAAGTCAGGATTGGGGGAGGGGAGTGGCCATTCTCATCCCTGGGGACAGTATTTGAGCAGAAGACAGAGCGTCAAGGGTGAAGCTGGAGTTATCCACCAAATAGTGGGGGCTGTTTGCCATGGTACCCTTGCTGACTCTGAAGGTCACAAGACCAAAGAGGACCTCTCACAGGCCTGGAGGCAGCACAGCTCCCCGTGCTGGACGGCTCCTCTCCTTGCCTGGAGGGCTGGACGGTGGGGTGGGAAGGAAAGACAGCAGCTGGGCAGCACAGACCTGAGTGTGGGCCAGGATGTCACTAAAATGCAGATTCTGATTCAAAGGATCTAGAGTGGGGCTTTAGATTTTGCATTTTATCAGGATCTCAGTCAGGCAAGACCTGTCTGCAACCTGTGGTGTTGTAGGCAAGCTGATAAAGCATAAAAAATGAAGGACAGTACAGGAAAGCCCCTCTGAGGACTTTGATAGTATCTGGTGCCATATCTCTTGGTAGAGGTCATTTAGTGTCTGCACTTCCTCGTGGCCTCTGGCGTTTCCCCTGTGTGCTGTTTTGGAGAAAGAACAAGGGTCAGAGCTTGGAGGTCTTGATTTGACTAACATTTGTGACAGCTCGGAGCAGAGACACACTGTTGGGACTGAGCAGAGCTGAGCTGAAACAGGTGGGGGAAAGTGGGGAGGAGGAAGGTGAAAGCATTCAGCAAATTACCTGACCCACATAATAGCCAATGCACTTTGAAATAAAAAGCAAATAAACATGCTCAGCCCGTGCAGGATCTTGACAGCCGAACAAAGGAGCTGACTTGCGTTGCCAAGAAGCCGGTCACCACTGACTAACTGCAACCAAGCGCGTGCCTTCTGGAGAGCTTCTGCTCCACTGCCTCTGCGCAGTACTGAGTGCTCAAGCAGAACTCAAACAGACACAATCAGAGAACTCAAAGCCGATCCTCAGTGCAGACCAGTTACTAGTTCCCAGGCATCTTGGTCTCAACTGGCATGTTTCTACAGGCCACCAGATTTCCTAGAACAGCCACCGGTCATTTCTCCTGCACATGAGCAGGGCACCCTGGGGTGGCCATGCCTCGGCGGGGCCTGGGACCTCAAGACTGCCAAATGTGAAATCCTATGAAGCTAAGCCATCTTGCAAGGTCTTTAGAGAAAGGCAGCCTCCACAACGGATTCTTTTTTTTTTTTTTTAAGGTTTATTTATTTATGCATACAGAACTGGGGTACAGGCCTGAGGAGCATGGGTGGTGAGAGGCTTCACCAGTGACAGAGTGGGGAGCAGAACAGGCAGATCAACAAAGTACACTGCTGAGGGGAGCAGTGGGCGGGTCAGGAGAGGTCTGCCGTACCATGGGGGTCACCTCCGGGGCAGGCGGGAATCGAACTCATACGGAAGTGGCTTTAGCGTCTTAGTGCTGTGCTGTAACCTGCTGCACTGCCAGGGAAGGTCCCACAGTGGATTCTTTCCCAGGCAAACAGACAAAATGCAGGCGACAGCCTGTGGCCATGGAGGCTCCCGAGGCTGGCACTGCCCTTCCATCCTCACACGCTCTGTTGGAGGATGGGCTCTCAGCTAAACAGAACCTAGGCCGCGTCTCACTCTCTTTTTAAGAAAATAATGTTTAGAAATGACTTGTGAGCCAGAAACTTAAACATTTCCACCAAGTCATTGCCCCCCTTGCAGTGTATATTTTTTAAGTAGACAGAAACAAAACCGGCATTCCACAAACAGAACAAGAGAAAATGGTAAATACACTTAAAAGCAGCACAGAAGAGGGCTCCTTTAGCTTCCTCTCAAGATCTCAGATGGGGATGAGCCACAGGGATATAACTGTTCTTCCAAAACCCAACGATTCCAGACAAGAGTAGAGGTTTAGGGGAGACTGGGCATCTCCCATGGGCATATTTTCCTCATTAAATACCCCCTTGTCCTCCTCCTGCCTTTGATCCCCCAGAGACAGAGGGGCTAGTGCTATGCAGCCTGGGGACCATCTGGGCTCGGGGTCCCCCTGCAGCTCACTCACTAGGAGACCTTGAGTAAGCTAATTTACCCCTTAATTAAACTACTTAACCTCACTTTCCTCACCTATCAATGGGATGATTACCCATTTCAGGGGCTGTTGTGAGTTCCAAAGGAGTTAACGCCATGAGGAGTTTAGAACATTGCTAGTCACCAGGCATGTTTCAATAGCTTAACAAGTCCCAAACCACCAAAATGCCCTTAGATCCCAAACACCGCACCCCAGTCCATCCATGGGTCACCATTTCCATCAACAACAACCCCACCCTCTAGTGGCTCAGACTCCAAACCCTGAGTCATTTTTGATTCTTCTTCTCTCACACACCAAGGCACTCCTTTTGCAAATGTTGTCAACTCTATGTTGAAAATGTTTTCAGAACCTGTTCATTTCTCACCAGCCAGCCAGCAACACCCCACTCCTAGTGAGCGTCATCTTTCGTCTCATCTTGCCTTGGCCCTCTTACTCCTCTTGTTACAGGGCACCCCAATGTGAATTGATTGGGTTGCCTGTCTGTGGGTCCTCACCCACGCACTTAAGATTCAATTGTATTATGGACACACACAAAAAGTTTCGATAATGGGCATTTATTTACAAGGGGCAAGGGAAAGGAACAAGCCAGGGAAAGAGAGAGAGAAAAATACAAGTTAACTAGAGTGTCCTACCAGTTCTGCTGACTTTGAACCCCAATAGCACACTGAAAGCTGATCAAAAGCCAAACAACCAGCTGCCAACTGCGAGGCCAAGGGAGAGAGAAAGAGACCTGCTGGGAAACACCAGGCCAAGAGACCCCTGGGGCCCCCATGTCCAGTTTTATCCCAACCTGGCTGCCCAGCTCCACCTTCCCGTCCCAGCGTGCTTTTCATTGGTATTGATGGGATTTGTAGTTCTAGTACCTGGAGTGGAGGTGGAGTCCATGAAACCTGTCTCTGTTATATCTTTGATACTCTCCTGGCTCCTAGTCTCTCCTCA
>NW_004567116.1:25943771-25963035 GCF_000260355.1 Condylura cristata
GGGGCCGGGATCAAACTCATGCTGAAGTGGCTTTAGCTTCTTAGTGCTGTGCTTTAACCCGCTGCACCACCAGGGAAGGCCCACAGCCGGGATTTTAACTGGGCCTGCAAGGTTCAAGCAATGCAGCTGCACTTTGTCTCAGATGCTGTCATCTGCTCCTCACTGTCTCCCAAATGCATTTCTCCCTGATGTTCCCTGAAATGCCAGGAGGGCTCCTGCCTCAGGGCCTTAACACTTGTCATCCATTCTGTCCACTCTAGAAACCTATGGCCCCGTCCTTCAGTTCCTTCAAGTTCTACTCATAGCATGCTTCATCAAAGAGTCATTCCTTACATTTTCTTCATAAATGTTCTCCCTTACGCAACAGATATGCCCCTTTCTCTATTTTAGTTTCCTGTTTAGTACTTATTGCTAGTTAGTATGCCAATCTTTGTGATTTGCTCTTTTTTCCCTTTCCCCCACTTTAGATGTAGGCCCCAATATAACAGCTTCATCCTTTTTCCATTGCTAACCTCCCAGCCTCTAGAAACAGGGCCAGTTACCTCCTGCCACTCCTGTCCTCTCTAATAGCTCTATGTGACTGTACACAAATTTTATGTTCTTCCACTGCTGAAGAACCACCAGCAGCAGCTGGCTGCCCACTGGCAGAGCTATTATTTGGCAAAGGTCTTTTGGCCCCCCCGACTCCAGCCCCCCTGTTGCTATCAGCGAACCCCACGCTGCTAGAGCAGTAATGTGTTGCTGTTTCCTGATTGATGACAGCTTGCTCCTGCTGTTCCTTCAGCGTGACATGTCCTGCTTTCCCTTCTCCACCTGTCAGACTTTCACAGTCATGGGTGAATGGTGGCCCCCAAATGATATGCCCAGCCAGACCATGATGGGACCTTATTTGCAAAAAGTTTCCTTGTTCAGGATGAGATCACTGTGGAGGAGGGTGAGCCTCAGTCCCATGACAAGCGTCCTTGAAAGAGAGGAGGAGAAAAGCCACGGGGGAGAAGGCAGAGATTGGGGTGATGCTACTGGTACTCAGTGCTGGAGCGACTGGGAGGGGCCAGGAACCAAGGCCTCTGTGACCTTCAGAGAGGGCATGTCTGTTAACACCTTCTTTTGGGACTTCTGCCTTTTGGACATGAGAAAGAATTTCTGCTGTTTTAAGCCATGGCATTTGTGGTTATTGGTTATACAGCAGCCACTAAGAATGAGCACAGTCCCCCTCAGAATTGTGGAGACTGAGGCAGCCCTTTACTCCTGGCCCTGCTGGGGACTAAGATAGCTTCCTGCACTTTCCATGTTCAAAGTTGACTGGGCCAGGGACAGACTCCTGGCCCAGGCCAGGCCCATCCGAGTGTCATAGGTGCTGGAGACTATACATTGAGGCTCCAGGACACTGCCTGGCCAAATATTGGACTGTACAGGGGAAGGAAGGTCAAGTTGGGAGGGAAAAGTCAGCACAGGTACTGGAAGATACCAGGAACCTTGATGACCCCCCATTCCCCCCATTGGAAGCAAGGCCCTGCTCTTGCTTCCAAGAGTCCCCGTATGTCACTGCACCTCCTGAGGAGTCTGCGTGAGCAATCACGTGGACGTTGCCTCATAGTTCAAGAAACAGGGCACGCAGAGGGACATCGTGATATTTTGTAGCCTGACTTCCTGCTTGCAGGATTCTGTTCTTAATAATGCTTTCAACCTGTTAATGTTTCTTTCTATAATGATGAGCTTACCACTGCCAGTAACGAACTTAGTAATTTTGGGCCAGCATATATTCTGGAAAGAGGCTTTGGCATCCACCCAGGGGAAGCAAGGGAATGTTTCAGCTTCCAGAACCAACAGGTGAGCCTACCCAATATATAGGAATTTGTTATAAGAGACAAAGAATAGTTAATGTAGAAGGACAAAGAGTCAGGTGGTTGAGTCTTAGCTTTTGGGAAAGATTAAAAAGTTCACCTCCTCCTTGGTGCACATTAAACAAAGCACAATAAGAGTCTATTTTAGAACAATACCGTAAGTCTCTACTATTTGTTTAAAGTTACTGAATGGCAATGATATAGAAACTATGTAGCAGAAAAACATAAAAGACTCTTTGAGCAAGGCAACAATAGGGAATGAAATTAAAAGATTAATTAGACAAAATATACCAAATGGCCACATTCACCCATGTCTCACACCAGTAACCACTACTTGATGTTCCCAGAAGATTGTCACCCCCTTTTCCTTCCGCTTCTAAGAAAAATGTAACACATCACCTTGTACTGTTCCTCTAAATATGTAATCAAATGCTGATGTAATCAATATTCTTGCCAAAAAATACTGTATAAATATGAAAGCTTACTTCTCCACATGACATTCAGATATGCACTCTTGAAGTCGTGTCTGTCTGTCATTCATTTTGCCGAATCCTTATCCACCTCCCTCCAAGACACTCATCACCCTGAGTTCCAGTGCTCCCCACTGTGCCTTCCGATATCCAGCTCCTCTCACTTCCTTTTGATCTGGCGTAAGCAGCCTGCTTTCCTTGCTAGCACATGGGCCCAAGCTAGCAGATGAGCTCTGATATCACCAGGGGCTTCCGTGACACCAGATGGAGAGAAAAGGCTCTCGTGTCCGGGTGCCCGCAGCTCTGTGTTCCCAACAAGAGTCACGATCACTGAGAGGGGTGCCTGCACGCCTGTCCCCCTAGACATTTCTTCTAACCAGGGCCCAATCTCAATCCATGTGTCACCAGTTCCCAGATAGCTACCCAGTGAGATACAGGTCTGGGACCATAGTGGACAAATAGATGGATAAGTGAATGAATGCTACTTAGCGCCTACTGAGCTCTTCCCACAGAATCTTGCAGTCATTGGGCCCTCCCTGGCGGTACAATGGGTTGAAGTGCAGCACTGTGAAGCTTTCACAGCCACCGCAGCACAAGTTCGATCCCCAGCCAGGAAGGTGATCCACATGTGAGGCAGACCTCTCCTGTCTCGCCTGCTGCTCCCCTCAGATCCCTTCGTTGATCTGCCTGTTCTGCTCCCCAATCTGTCTCTGGTGAATCCTCTTACACCCTATACCTCTGGCCTGTACCCTAGCTCTTATATGCATAAATAAATAAATCTTAAAAAAAAAAACTTCCAGTCACTTGTGAAGCACATGCACACACCCACCTACACACACCCACTTCCCTCCACACACACACCCACACATACCCTGCAGGAGCAATGCTAAGAAGCAGAAGAGGCCCATACCAGGAAGGGTGCAGTCGGCAGAGAGTAGCTACTGACCCAGAAGGCCTGGTAGGGAGGCAAAGGAGGAGAAACAGGTGGGGTGTGTGGGAGTCAGGAAGCAGCAGAGGCAGCCGCCTGTGGTGGAGATAGGGGTTGAGGTGGGAGCTCTGAGGGGAGGTGTCGGTGCTGGTGGGGCCTATTTTGGGACCTTTGGTAACTCAGCCACTTAGTGGATGTCCAACCAGGCAGCCTGCCCAGTGCTGATTTTACAGCGAAGACAGATAGCAGAACTCAAAGATCACACTGGAACTCTTAGGAGAACAAGGCAGTATCTGTTGTTACAAGGATCAGGAAATAGCACGTAACTAAAGGATTTGTGAAGCCCTTTACAGCTTATGAAGTGCTTTCTCACACATTAATAATTACCAAGTCATGTGGCAGAGTAGGAACATGGTGATAGTTGCTGCAGAAGGCCTGAGACAGGGTCTTGAACCTACTAATTGTTGACTGTACGACCTTCAGCTCATGATAACCTCCCTCAGCTCCAATTCCCTCACCTGAAGAATGACAGCATTTGTTAATGCTGCCCCCAATTTGCAGGTGTAGAAACTGAGCCTCAGAGAAAATTCACTCACTTGCCCTGAGTCACACCACTATCCAGCAGAAGAGGCGAGACATGAGCCCAGAGATTCTGGCTCCAGTGTACTGCAGCTCTACCTCAATGCCATTAATCTACTAGTTGGAAGTTACATGTAAATATTGACCATTGCTGGTTGTCTGATGCTCACAACATTAGAACGTTAGCAGAGGCTTTGGCATGATCCCTGGCTAGCTGGAGCTCACTGCAGCCAGTGACGGTGCCCTTCTGTCCGAGGGCTTTTACCCTGCGAGAGATGTTGGGTCATCAACAGGGCAGGCTGGGGTGCTCAAAAGCTCAGGTGCACAGCTCAACCAAAGAGGCATGTGACTTAGTGCCTAAAAAGTCCTTTCTTCTTGGGACAGTTCTGAGGTGTGTCCCACACAGCTCCTCAGAGGGTGCCAGGGAGGATAAAGCCTGCAGCCTGCAAGTAGCTGTATGCTCCCGAATGCTCCCTTTATTGCCTCCTCTGCCTCTCTCCTCACACCCCTCACAGTGCTTCCTGGAATCATTTTCCAGATAAGTTACTTTCATCGACACCCTTACCTCAGGGTCTGTTTGTGAGGCCCAGACTAAAATGGAGATGCAAGTCCGTTTGGAGAGAGATGAGAGAAAAGAAGAGATGGTTTCTTTATATTTTCCTGGACAGACACTGTGCGGGGACGAACCCACGTGTATCCTCCAATGGGAGGGGAATTACTCCTGGTAACTGCAAAGCCAGGGTGAGGGACACCTCACCCTGGTTCTCAGGCAGCCCCTCCACCACCCACATTTCACCTGATACTTCAAAAAGATCGGCCACCAGGCTTTTGGCAAGAGCCCCATGTCTCTGGAGTAGATGACAGCTGCATTTCTTGAAATTCTGGGACATGAGTGCAGAGTAAACACAAATAAGCTTTCCTTGGGTAAATAAACCAACGTACACTTTATGAAGCACTTTTCTTTTCTTTCCCACCCTCCCACCTCTTCGGCTCAAAGGCCATGCTTGTTTGCTTACTTACTTAATCCCAAGCTCTCTGCACCTTTAAAGGCCCCCTTTGTGTCCAGGATGAAGTAGAGCATTTCTGCCTTGTGGACATGATTTTCCATGTGAACTTCCAAACACGAAAGAGCCCAGCTTATTAAAAATAAGACAGCATTGTGGTTTGGGCTGGCAGATTAAATGAAGAGAGATTAAGAAAGAAAGGGTGAATTTTCAGCAGGTTCCTCCAGCCAGTTTGCAATCTCACCAGAAAGTCTTCTGGGGGAAAGAGACCAGCGTGGGAAGAGACAAGTGAAGCCTCTTCGGGTGCCCAAGTGGTCATGAAGGGAGAGGGGAAGGATGCCAGGAAGGGCTGAGAGCTGGCCAGCACTACAGGGCAGAGGGATTGGCCATCTTGCAATGGCAGTGCCTGGGCCACCCCCTTGGGCCAGATTCGTAGGTCCCCTGCCCATTCATTCACCACTGAAGCTGCAGAGAACAGAGAGCATCTAGCCAGAGCTGCCCCTGTGGGTCCACGTGAGGAAACGTTTTCAGAGCACAGAGTTGGAATAAAAAAACTTAAAAACAAGAATTAGTAAATAATAATAATAACCTAACCAGGAAAGAATATTTCACTCAGAGCCAACCTAGCCCCTGCTAGTTCAGTCCTTCCAATAAAAGGCAGGATTACCTTGTGGTCCGAAGCTTGGCTGTAGAACCTCAGAGTCCCTCTGTACAAATCAGGGCTGATGATAATAATTGTATCTACTCTGCAGAATTATTTGGCTGTAAGGACTAAATGAATAAATACATCGGAAGCATCTAGAAAAGTGTCTGAGTTATAATAAGTACATGCGAGCTCTAATTACTGCACATTTTCAAGAGACAATGGTTCCTCTGCACTGCAATATTCTCATAGGCGCAACAGAACAACAGTTAAAAAGGCAAAGCAACAACAGGAAAGCAGGGCAGACCAAGGAAGAGTCCCGAAATCTGGAGACATCATGTTAGGACAAAGTCGAGGCAGGCTTACCTGTGCACTGCTGGGTCGGAGAGCAGGCATCTCGCTGTGCAAGCCACCA
The DNA here is from genome assembly GCF_000260355.1 of Condylura cristata. Taxonomy (NCBI): domain Eukaryota; kingdom Metazoa; phylum Chordata; class Mammalia; order Eulipotyphla; family Talpidae; genus Condylura; species Condylura cristata. The sequence goes on from NW_004567116.1 coordinate 25,949,655, forward strand.
TGTGGCCAGCACCTAAGGCCTCTCTGGCATCCCCAAGCTCCTTCAGCACAGCGGGATGGCCCTGTTAGACTGAAGACCAGAGCGTGGCCTCACAGAGGAAACGGCAACCCCCCTGCTTGCACTCAACAGCAGCTTGGCATCTGACTATGTGTGTTGCTGTGTCAGTGCCTGGGGTCAGGCCCCCTCAGGCAGCAGAAGGGCATATTGCTGGCAGAGGTCACAACTGGACACCCAGACTCCCTGGTCTGGCGCTTCTCAGACCCACTTGCCTGAGATAGCAAAGTCCATCTCCATCTTTCACTCACGATAAAGGCCCAGGATATTCTCTGCAGAGGATTCTTCAGGGGTGAAAAGAGACCATTGCTACCCCTCCAATCATCTCAGAAATGCACCCCAGTTCTGTACAAGCATTCTTCATGCACTCCAGAGCCTCAACTATTTCAGCTACAAATGCCCACTTGTTTAGACTCCTGCAGCTTGGGAATGAGCTGGAATTAAAACAAAGACAAAAGGGGGCACTATCAGTAATTATTTCTGAAGTAACAAGCAACTAATTAGGACTTACTGTTATTAAAAACCTATACTGCAGGCAGTAATTACACTGCAGCTAACAAGGATGTCAGCACCAGATTCTGCAGCCACCACCCGTCCCGGGCAGAGGGGTCTGTTACTAGAGGAAATAAAAGGCGTTTTCGTAGTCCCCTATTAGTCATGTTGGAGGCTTCAGTGTGTCCGGGCAGTGGGGTGAGACAAGGCACAAGCGTGAGAAGTCCAGGACCCCAAGAGCTTTCTAGATCCCCTGCCATTCTGCTTAGGATGGTGACCTCACGCCTGTGGGAAGTAGCCGCAGGACACTGTCAAGTTGGGGGGAAATGAGCTGAATTGCCTCTCTTATAAATAGACTTATTGAGCATCTTTATCACAGCAGGAGTGCCCAGAGATGCATTTCCATTCATTATTTCAGTTACTGCTCCTAATGTCCCTAGGAAGGAGGTGCCACCAGGAACTGCTTTATCGATGAGGACAGTTGGTGTGGAGAGGTGAAGCCACCTGCGGGAACTCACCTGGCTGCTGCACAGAGTGAAGCCAGGTTGGATCTAGAAGGCAGAGGGAACTTGTGTCCTGTTCTTGCAGAGCTGGCAACACTAGGCAGGTGCAGGAGTCAGCATGGACAGGCTGGCCATGGCCAGTGGCATCCATGCCTCATTCTATGCCTCAGTTTCCACACCCTTAGAATAGGTATAACATACCTCTTTCATAGGCTTACTAGGTAGACTATGCAACATGTTGCTTGCAAAGCATTCGACCTAGGGCTTAGTGCATGACAGACATTCAGTAAATGGCAGGTGTCATTGCAAATACAGTTTGGAAGCATTCAGAACATGCAGCACTAAAGGTTGGATGAAACTCATCATCTGAGCATGGCAGAGTTTTTGCAATAGTGGAAAGTGGAGAAGTGGCAGCAGAGTGTCTGCCCACGTCCCCTGGGAAGGGGGCAAACAAACTCAGCAGGCTGGCTCCATTCTGAGGCCACTGCCCTGGTGTCCCGGACAGTGGGAGGCTGGCCAAGCTCCCAGACAGCCTGTCTCGGGTCTGGAGCACAGAGCCGTTGCCTCACCAGCTTGTAATGAGCTGCGTCTCCATCCTGATTAGGGGAACAATCCTCACTCAGAAAGGCTCAGGGGAAGGAAGTGACAGCGTCATGGAGACTGGGCATAACCTCACCTCCGAGTAGGGGCTGGCTTCTGAGGAGCTGGTGACTGGAAGGTCACTGTCCAAGATGGTACCAACCCAGAGGGGGGAGGCTGAGCAGACCCCACTGGGGCAAGTCTGGGTCAGAGCAGGAGCTGAGCTAGCGCCAGCCCAGACCTCTGGCTGCAAACCTGGGAGGCATTTGCTCACAGACTTGGGTTTGCCAAGAAGGGCAAGTAAGGAAACCAACATTCTCTGGGCACCTTCAGGGTACCAGGCCCCATGCCAGCCAATGACATCATCACACCATCAATATTGTCCCATAAAATAGAACTTAGGGCACTGCCTTTTCCAAAACTGTAGACTGCATCCCATTTCTGGGTTATGAAAAACAAGTCAACGGGTGACAAATAACATGTTAAAAATAAGATTATTTAAAGAGGCATGTTCAGAGTGCACTCTTCACAGAGCACTGTGATCGGTATTTGTGTGAGTGTGTTTGTGCGCGCGCATTCATGGGTGTATGTATGCACATAAATGTATGTAATTTGCATTTCTTTAATGCAGTGTGAGTGGGAGCAGGGTTGTAATGGGGATTGTGATTGTGCCCATTTCTGAGAACTGCTATAGGAGTTGAATGAGTTAGCATTTTAGGTACTTACAGCAGCATAGCAGAGGCTATGAGCACCCACCCACACACCTTTGGAGGTAATCCATGGCTTCCAGAGCATGCTCTCTGGGCATGGGGATATGCTCCCGCTGAGTGGAGGGTAGCACGAGAGCATGGTGGAGTTAATGCCCCCGTGCAGCCCTGTGCCTCAGAGGAAAGGCGCTGGTGGCAGATACCACAGACACCTGATGGTAATCTGAGTGTCTGTCCTCCGCAGGGCCCCAGGGAATACCCAGAGGGACTAAGCTCCAACTGCCTGCAGAAGCAACTGCCTTCCCTGTCTCCCTTCCCCCGTCTCATTCTGCTTCCTGTGATTCCCTCCCTATAAGCCTCTTGTGCCTTTATCCACATCTTGGTGTCTAATCTGATTTTGGATAAACTCAAGACAAGAAGATTCTGGCACAATGTGAGTGTTTGGTAATTCTGTTGATCCTGTTCACAGATAATGCACGTGCAGGCACTTTACGCATCTAAATTCACATATCCAGAAAGACCTAGAATTGAAACCCAAATCTACGGACTCCTCATATACATGTGTGTATAAAGACTAATAAGATAAAATCCTTTATTCGCTCCAGTTTTGTGACATAGTGAGGCAAGTAAGAGAGAGATCTCAAGCCCACCAAGCTGACTGTCATAATGCTGTTTAAGTTCTACAGAAGGACAGGAGATGGACGAGTGAAAAAATTCCTACTGAGGAGATCAGAAAGTCTTGGGATCATTTTGAAGAATAAGTGGGAGCTCAGTAGATATGGAAGGGGTAAGTGGTGCTGGATAGGGCATTTTAAGTAGAGTGCCAGATTGTTAAGGTGGGAATCCTCAAGAACAAAGTCAAGCCCAAAGTGGCTAAAGCAGCTGGGAGTAAACAGAGTAGATGCCCCTCAAGGAAAAGGAGAGGATAGGGCCTCCCTGGTGGCACAAATGGTTAAGTCTCAGCACTTAATGGTGCAGCTCTCAGCAGCCACTGGGTCCATCGCCACCAGAGAATTAACTCACAGGGTGCAGAAGATCTTCCCTGACCCGCCCGCTGCTCCCCTCAGCAGTTCATTCAGTCAATCTGTTCTGCTCCTCACTCTCTCTAGTGAATCTTCTCAACACTCCCCCATACCTCTTGCCTGTACCCCAGTTCTATTATTCATAAATATATAAATCTTACACATACACAAACAAAAAAAAGAGAGAGAGAGTGAGAGAAATAAAGAAAAGAAAAACAGAGGCCACCCATGAAAACAGGCTGTAAATGGACTGTCCATAACAGGCTGGGAATTGGTCTTGTTCTACCAAGTTTTTGCTGACTGTGATCTCCAGACTCCACCTAGGAAGCTACAAGATCAGTGATTAAAGAGCACATGCTATTAGATAGTATACACAACAAGGAACAGCTTTTGGTTATACTGAAAAAAGGGGGTAGAGCTCCACACTGGGTTCTGAGATCTTAGAAAGCAAGGAAACTTTCTGGTTCAGGATCCCAAAACTAAGTCTTCTAGGACCTTACAAGAGCCACTCTTAGCATAGCCCTGCCCCTTGTGATTCCTATAGCCCTACAACAGTTCACCTAGACTTTAGAACTTTTCCTCTCAACAGCATGTCATGAGCCCGTCCCACTTTCCTCTCCTACAATAAACTTCTGTCTGGGTCATCACTGAATCCAGCTTGGGCTCCATCACATTGCAGTATTCAGACCCAATGAGTTGAGCTAAATGCAGAACCTGTGCCAGGGTTTGGAAGTGAAATAGGGTGCAGTCCCTTAATGAGAAACAGACAGCCCTGGGGCAGCATCCACAGGTGATGGCAGATGGCTGAGAAACTCCCCTGGACTGTGACTGGTGGGGACAGTCCAGTTATCTGTGGAGGTAAAGCTTCCTCTCCATGGTGATGTACTATTGATCATGGCATCCATAAATTGTTCACATGGCTGCACTGAGACACAGTTTATGCTTCCTTCACAGGAAATGAAATGCAGTGGTGACAATGAGAACTGTAATGTTTTTGCAAATACCATGAAATGATAAGTAGATGTAACACAACTAGAGATGAATTAAAGAATAAAAGTCTGTTCCATTATTAGTCAAAATGGCAATGCACTCTGTGCAATTCAACTATAATCCTAAAGTGACTTATGCAAAAAATTAGATCCCGGAATGCAGACTAGTATAACCACTATGGAAAGCTGTATGGAGATTCCTCAGACTACTAAAAATGGACCTACCATATGACCCACTTCTAGGGATCTACCCAAAGGACACAAAAACATTAATTCAAAAGGATACATGCACCGCTATGTTTATTGCAGTAGGTAAATCCTGGAAACAACTCAAATGCCCAAAACTAGATGATTGGATCAAGAAGACGTGGTGTGTGTACATATACATACACACTTGTTTATGTGTGTGTTCATACATATATAGGAATACTACTCAGCAGTCAAAAAAGATAAACTCATGCCATTCACAGCAACATGGTTGTAGCTGGAAGGAACTGTGCTCAGTGAAGTAAGTCAGAAGGAAAAAGAAAAATAATGAATGGTTTCACTTATAGGAGGAATATAAGAGAACCAAATAAGACATAAGTGGGACAAGTATATTGTTATTACAATACAAAACACAACTAAACAGACAATTATAACCCAGAGAGATCCTACAGTGGGGTGGGGGGAAGAGGGGGATTGGGAGGAGGGAGAATATGTGAGACTATGGTGATGAGAAGTGGGTGAAGTGGGGGAGAGGAAGCAAATATTTTTTAAAATGAACAGTAATGTAAGTAGATATATAAATAAAATTGAGAGAAACTAGATCCCAGAGATTCTAGGTGGAAAATTTTTGATGTCATCAATAGGTCTGTATCAGAATAAAGATAGAAGAATCCCAACGAAGAAAATCCTGACCGACTGTACAACTACGGGTTGAACATGAAGTCCTTTATAAGGCTCATCTCAGAGATAAATCCTGACTCAAGATTTGGAGGAAATAGCCCTCCCTAGTGGCACAGTGGGTTAAAGCACAGCCCTGCAAGCAAGCTGTAAGCTGCTTCAATGCGAGTTCAATCCTGGCCCTGGAGGTGACCCACATGGCGTGACAGACCTCTCCTGACCCGCCTGCTGCTCTCCTCAGCAGTGTATTGCCTGTTCTGCTCCCTACTATGTCTCTAGTGAAGCCTCTCACCTCCCACCCCCTGCCCCTCTGGCCTGCACCCCAGTTCTGCATGCATAAATAAATATTAAAAAAAAAAGATTTGGAGGAAATAAGGTGACTTTGATGTGCTGTGGGGCGAATCACAACATGGAAAATTCCACAAAAACCTATTGACTAAAAAGAATGTGGAGATGGCATACAGACCTATGTAGTCAGAGTGTTGTTCAAATAAATTCCCACCCTCCCCATGGCTTGCCTTTACCAGACTGTCAAGGGCCCAGTGCAGCTGATGCTCTTGGAAAACAGATTTCGAGCTGTAAAGGACAGCTTTCAAAGATGCAGCCTCAAATTTTGGCAGGAAGAATTGTGCAGCTGTGAGGAACCTCCGCCATCTCCTGGGACTTTTACTTTCAACCTGAACCTAAGGGTTCTACAAAGGTGCTCTGGGTGGGCTGGAAACAGTCCTGGAGAAGAAGGGAGGCTGAGGCCTGAGCTCAGAGTTTCCACCTGGTTCAACTAGAAGAGCTTGGTGTGACCATTTTTACACACTGAATTTTCAAATAAGTTGGTAAAAAGGTCCCAGGATTTAAAATTTGAAGCTCACTAAATTAGCCCAACGCTATCATCATCATTCTTTACAATAACTAAATCTGGGTGCTTCATGGTGCCAGGCACTGTTGAGGTCCTTTGCCTGTCTTATCCCATATAATTCTCTCCAATACTCTAAAAGGCTATGTAAGGTAGTCGTTATCCCACTTGCACAGGAGAAAGCTTAGGCCCAGCAGCTAAGGAGTTAGTTAAGACACCCAGACCACCAGTGCTGGCTTTGAATGCACACAGAGGCTCTGAATGCACACAGTGTGGCTTTGAATGCACACAGAGGCTCCTGAGCTATTTTCCACTCTGAACTCTGAGGCATTGAGAAAAGAAGGAGCCCACAATGGACTCACGGGCAGAGCTGTTCCCCGCAGGGGCTTCTTCAATTCCCAAATGCTCCTTCCCTCTCTTCTCATCATCTTCACTGTGCTTCCTAGAACCAACTTACAAGCAGCTTTAAATAGACCATCCCTTGGTTACCAAGCATCTGTGCTCCCACGCTGGGAGCAGCGTAGCTGAAGAAGACAGAGCTGCCTGGCTGATATGCTTCAGAGAGCTCTGTTCTCAATGGGACTGGGATCTTGGTGGTCCTGCCGCATCGCCCACCCTCTGCTGAAGATGGCACTGAGGCCTTTCGGCACAGCTTTGCAGGCCGAGTTTGCACCGTCTATCAGGGGCACGTCTGTCTGCCCCTGTACATACTGCAGATGTATATACACCCGGTGTGTCTGTCCATGCTGGGAATACCCTGCCTACCTCCTGACCTAGAATACTCCTCCTCAGCTGTTCCCTTTCCCCTTTTCAAGGTTCTGATCAATCTCAGTTACACCCTCCTCATCAAAAGATGCACTCACTCCAAGCTCTAACTTTTTTTGTTTTTTGGTTTTTTTTTTTTTCACTCCATTTGCTTGATTCAAATGCATGCAGATGGTCTTATTTTCACTTTTCTAAAATCAGGATCATTCTTCCAATCCATGCTTCTGATAAATTTAGGAGTATTTCTTGCCTCTTGAATAGATAAAATGCTTTTAATTGATATCATCTTAGGATCTAGAAAATGCAGGACTTCTCTGTCTTCCTCCAGACTGAGTTCCTGGGTTGGGGACCATGATCGTGTCTCTAGACACTTAGAAGCCAGCACAGGGAGGCACAGAGGAGGGGCCAGGAGGTGGTGAGTCATGGGCTTGTGCCCAGGTGGGAGACAGGCAGGCCCCTAAGCTCCAAGACATCCCCAAGACTCAGGGGCTCTCTAGTTACTTACCCACTGACAGCACAAGCCTGGGAGAGAGACACAGTCAAGAAAAGCACCTGGGTTAGTCTCCTAGGGGTGCCATAACAGGGAGCACAGCACAGGTCAGTAACCCACAGAAACTTATTTTCTTGCAGTTCTAGAGACTGTAAATCCAAGATCAGGATGCATGGTTAGAAGCCTGAGCCTTGCTGTTTGCCCTGTGTCTCACTATCCATTCCCCTGTGTCTTTCCATGGTTTTTCCTCTGTGTGTATAGCTGTGTCTTAATCTCTTTGTAGAAGGACATCCATCATACAGGTTTAGGGCTCACTCCAGTGACCTCATTTTAACTCAATTACCTCATTAAAGACCCTATCTCCAAATATAGTCACACTCTGAGGTACCAGGAGTCAGGACTGGAACATCTGAATTTGGGGGCAGGGGCATAATTTGGCCTGCAACATCCCTCTAGGTTGACCAAACTCTGCAGGAAGCAAATCAGTTTCAGATTTCAAACCATTCCACATCTCATGCCCACTTTCTTCCAACCATCTATTTTGCTCCTGGCTCCAATCATCTTCCAAATTAAATCTCCAATGGCAGTTGCCCACTGCTTCTCCTCTCTGAGTCTCCCCCTGATAGGTGAATACAGGCTATTTGACTGATGAGGTCTCTCAAGAACATCAGATTTGGTTCACTATTGCTCTCCTCGCCTAAGGCACATCACTAACAAATCACAAGAAACTTTCCTTTGGGACCCAGTACTAAGCAGCTACTGCCACGTGATTTGGCTGATGAACTGGGTCACTTTTGCAGTTGTGGGGTGACATGCCCTCTAAGGGAACTTCTAATCAGAAATTTTATAAATTCCTGGGCACAACATCCATATATTAGGTTGTCTGTTAAAAAGGGTATAACACAATCAAAGTCACAAGCAGATTCTAAAAAAGAAGATATATTTGCAATATAAAAACTGATGTGGATGATGGGAAACCCGCGGGGATTACAATTGAGATGGAAAAAAAATGTACAAAATGATGTAAAAATAAACTGTTATAAAATAAAAAAAACCTGATGTGGAATTAATATCTTAATATACCATACAGAATCTTCAAATCTAGAACAGTAACAAAGTATACCTTCCTACCCTGAACCCCCAGTCACCCAAATGGGTAAAGCAATGTACAGATAAGAACCTCCTCACAGCTAACAGACATATTAGGAGAGGTTCAATGTTACTCAAAGGCCAAGAAATACAAACCAAAACAATAGAACTATCCCTTTAGGAAGGTCAGCAAGATTTTGAAAATTCTTTACTATCAAATATTGGTAGAAACATTGGACTTTCATGTATGGCTGCCAGAACGTAGGCTTAAATGGCCATTTCAGGGAGAAGAGAAGATAAGCAAAATGTAGTCCCATGAAGTGTATTAACAGCCAGGGCCCAGCAGTTTAGCTACAGAGCATATGCCCCAAAGAAAACCTCACACAGGTCACTAAGGGTTTGCTGCAGAAGTTTGCTGCAGCATTACTTCTGAAGGTGGGGATCTGTAGTCCCAAACGATCAATGAGCAGATAACACACGTCTGCAAAGGGACCCAGAGAATAGAATAGAAAATAAGTTGTCCTACTTATTTTATGAAACTTGGAGAACAGCAATAGATCCATGGTGGTTCTGATCAAACTTTGCCCAATTATTTATTTATTTATTTATTTATTTATACATACAGAACTGGGGTACAAGCCAGAGGTGCAGGGGCGGTGAGAGGCTTCATCAGAGACAGAGTGGGAGCAGAACAGACAGATCGATGAAGTACACTGCTGAGGGGAGCAGCGGGCAGGTCAGAAGAGGTCTCCCGCACCATGTAGTCACCTCCAGGGCAGGAGATGGAACTCGCACTGAAGTTGCTGTGGCCAGCTTGCAGGGCTGCGTCCTAACCCATTGTCCTAACCCTAACCAGGGAGGGCGTAACTTGCTTCATTTTAAGACACACAGGAAGCTTTAAATTTTTATTGAAGTCACAAAAAACACAATTTTTAAGTGAAATCAGTGACACAGCTACACTGGTTCAGGCGCATTTTTGTAGCTCCACTGTTTCCCTTCAAAAGAACTCTTGGATTTGGGTATCTATAGAAATGTCCACCTTCCAGGAATCAAGTGTTTTTAACGCAGACTATGAGAGTTCCCTATGAGAGCGACTTTAAAGCCCTGGTAAAACAAGCTTTTAAATTTTGAGGAAAAAACTGTAAAACTTTCCTGAGAAATTCCCAAGCCTGGAGAATTCTTTGCCTGGAGAATTAATCTGGGTCCAGGATAATTTTTTTAAGTGTTCAGAAACCCTCCCACCGGCTGTGGCCCAGTGAGGAAGACTGCATAAGGACCACCTGGCAAAGAGAAATTAGCAAGAAACAAAAGCCCAGGCCTGCGTTGGGTCAACAGCATGAGTCAGAGCACTACAGAAACAGAGAAATCCCATTCATAAATTTTCCTTTGCCCTAGCTTAAGAGCTTTCAAAGTCATAAATTCAACATAAAGCCAGAAGACCCACAATTGTGCAATTAGAGGTTTTACCAGTAAAACACACATTTTCAAAGTCACTGTTTGGTTCGTAGCTGGGCTGATTTTTAGCGTGCTGGGCCTCTGGGTTTTACAGAACTTTCCACTTTAGTGAGACAAGACAGAGGACTTCTGAGACTTTTACTCACAAGGTGCAGTCCAGGAGCGCCCTAGAGATACCCAAGGTCATGCATTCTTGAGAGAAATCAGGAAAACCTGGAATCTGCCTAAGCCAGTTCATCTGGAAAGGGAGTAAAAGCTAACACTTACTGAATTTTGCTATTTGCTATTTTTGAGCAACAGGGCCTGTTCTATACGCACAGCGCTACCGCGTTTTGTCTTGATTGCCTGACTACCAGGAAGGGCCTATTTCCTTCCTCTTCTCCATGAGGAAGGTGAAGCTTGGAGAGGTCAACTGAAAAGCTCAAGGTCATAGAGCTCCATGAGTACCAGGCTCCAGATTTGAACTCAGCTCTAACGATGATTCTAGACTAGCATACCCTCCACATGCCACATGTGCCACTCATGATCCCAGGGCCCCCTCACTCCATTTCTGTCCAGACATTTAGGTCCAATTTAAGGTTATGAGGAAGGGTAGTCATTACCAGTGGGGGCATCAAAAGTATGACCAATAAAGGGAGGCAGGCCTGGGGAAGAACCCCAATATTGGCTGAGCTCTTAGATGATTACCTAAGTCTCACCACAGTCTTGCAAATATTATTACATACATTTTGCAACTGAGGCTCAGAGAGGTGAAGAATTCTCCCAGGCCACGTGGCTAAGAAATGGGTTGAGAGTGATCCTCACCAGGCTTGCTCACCTATGCTTTTAATGTTGAAAGGCATCTCCTTTCTGTCAAATTCCAACTCTCTCTGTGGTTAATTGATAACTTGGTTAATTGATAACTTCCCTGACAGACCTGTTTAATATCTGTATCATCTTGAGAGGGTCCCTAAGCATTTCAGAGGAAATATGGTTTCTGCTCTCATGGGACTCCCCATCTAGACTAGGGGTGGGCAAGCTTTTCTGTAAAGAGACAAAAATAGTAGATGTTAGGTTTGGGGGGCACCCAGACTCTGCCATGGTTGTATGAAACCAGCCATGGAGCATATGCAAATGAACACAGGGGCTCGAATCGGCCCATGGACCTGAATGTGCAGGCTCCTGGTCTAGACAGGCCACATATTCCACAAATGTGGTTAATTCCCATTGTGTAAGTGCTGTTCAGAAGCTGTGTCACAGTTTTCTGAGAGCTGATTCCTAGGAACTAGTGTCAAGGAGGATGGGAGATTGAACAAGGTCACTGGTGAGTCAGGGTGGGGATAGAACCAGGATCCAGGTTTCCTACTCTTCCTTTGGTTCTCTCCTCAGCACATGCTGCCTCCTGGTCATTCAGGAGTCTCCTCTAGGACCTGGGGAGAGTCCTGCACCTCCACTAGACGTAGAGACCCAGGTAGCATGTAGAGAGCAGCCCCAGGCTCTTCAAAGGCACAGCTTCACCTCGGGCTAGGGCCTAAAGACTTGCACTTGCAAATCACTGGCTCAGTTCTCTCCAGAGGGCCTGGCTCTTGCAGCCCCTCCTGGAAAGTTCATAGAGCAGCTGGAGCAGCATGCGCAGTGTTAATTTATTAAAATCCAGCTTGTAAAAGCTGAGCTTGCAGGCAGAGCGGGAGGAGGCAGAGGCACACTGCATGGAGAAGGCGTTGAGCTGCTATTTTCTTCTCTTGCAGCCACAAAAGGAAATGTTGGCGAGGTCCTCGGAGAAGGTGGGGAGGGGAACGCTGCTGGATTTAATAGCAGGAATACGAGTCATTTGTCTTATTGTAAAATAGATGTGTGTTTGGACGCAGAAAATGCTCTGGATCCTTTCTTTCCTCCCCTTGCAGGCATGAAAAGCCTTGAGCAAAACAGAATGCTGCTAATGTTGAGGCTATTTTGGGTGCTTGTCACTGATTGTCTGCTTCCGAGGCCCTCGGCACACGCTGCCTTCTCAGAGAATGGTTCTAACAAATTGAAATGGGGAATGAATGAGAATCTTGCTGCTGCCGCCACCAGCAGAAAGTAGCCCCCAGAGGCGGGCCTGGCCCGTGTCGCTTAATTCTCCCCTCCCAGATGCCCACCCACCCCACACCTCCTGCCCGCGTGGTGCTAGCTGGCGCCTGAACTGGGCTGCCCACCCCGTGCCAGGAAGCTATTTACCAAAGGAAATAACTCTGATAAAGGGATAAAAATAGCCAGCAAGGATGGAAAACATTTTGTTGAGCGAGCTGTTGACAAGAGGGGAAATGGAGCTGTGAAAAAGATAGGTGGTGAAGGACACGGAGTGAGACCTGGGCAGCACCGGTTCTATAGGGGATCCCCGGAGCGGTCGGGACCGTGCCCAGAGGCCAAGGTGGCCACGTGGGTGGCCATCCAGGTGACCCATCTTCCCTTTTTGTCAGTGGTCCCAGTTCTCACTTGGCCCTCAGGGCAGAGAAGGAGGGTATACGGCCAACGGGAGGTGAGGACAGTCTGAAGGGGAGCTCTGAGAAACAGACCACGGCTGAAGCCAGTAGAGAGCAGGGAAGGCTAACCAAGGACTTGGTTTTGAAGTTCAAGTTCTAGTTCTACCACTTACTAATGCAGTGACCTTAGATGGGCCGCTAAACCTCTGCGCTTCCAGCTCCTCCTGTGATAAATAAGGGTGGGATGAGCCCTCTATCACTATCCTGTGGTAATGCCATTACTGCATGGCAGCAGTCAGTTCATTTGGCCTTTTACAAACTCGGCCTGAGGGCATTCTGTGTGTCAGGCACTGACTGAGAGGTACCTGGTTGGGGAAGACAATGTTCTGCTCTTAGATACATTCATTCCTGAGGAGAAAAGGGAGAATCCACCTCAGAAATATGAAACCAGCACTGCTCACCCTATAAGTGCCGAGTTACAGGGACCAGAACGTCTTCCCTGGGTCACAAAGACATGGCCTCCAACTCAGGGGACCTCTGTGGCACTGGAGAGGAATGATAGAAGTGAAGTCTGGTGGGGAAGATGGACAGAGAAACTGGTACCTGTCGTTCAGCATGTAAAGACCTTATTGAATTAGGCTTAGGAGGGAGCCATGAACGCTGCCTGGTGAGCAGCAGGGAAGGCTTCATGGCAGCAGTGAAAGGGGTTGAATCTTTAAGTTTATGCAGGTGCTGGCCAAGCAAAGATTAGAGGACATTCCCATAACAAGGGACAAATATGTTGCTCATGAGAAACAGACTGGGGCTTGGAAGGGCTGGTGCGCAAGACAAGGAGAGAAGCTAGTCAATACATTTAATCATTGCTATGGTAAGGGACCAGCCCCGGATGCTGGCCACGGTCAAGGAGGACGGGTCCTAGAGGTCCTTTCTGTGTCAGTGTCAGTGCCCCATGGGGCTGGGCTGGGGAGATAACACTGCGACCCAGTGGGCAGAGACCTGAGACTCCCTACCATGACTTTTACCAAAAACACCTCCACCTGGGCCCTCCCTGGTGGCACAG